>NC_084993.1:13129523-13437298 GCF_963691925.1 Scomber scombrus
TTCTTCACAAAAGCCCGGGCTAAAAAGCAGCATGATGCGTTTTCACTTCTTTAAAAATAAACGAAATAAATAACATTATTGTCGATCCACATACTTTTTGTATAGGCTGCTTCTTCAGCGGCGTAAATACTTTCCATCAAGGCTTTTATCATGAGACTGACGGTGTCCTTGATGGTAGTGAGTGAATTAACAAGGCAGATATCGATCTTTTACTGTGAATTTCCTCAGCTTTTTGATGGTGATTTAGCCGGCGAGAGAGAGAGAGACAATCAGGCAGAGGGACCGAGAGAGGCCGATCAATAGTGTTTGCAGGTTTGCTCTGTGGAGAAAGGTGACGGGGCTGCGAGAAGGGCATGAACGAGGAGGCGTTAGATTGATCGGTGGCAAAAAAGCGACAGGCTGATTTAACTTTACCTTTAAAGAACAACCACGCATGATCACACACGCAGTTGTGTTGAGTCAGCATTGAGAGAGTAGCTTCAGCGCCTTGTAGATTCACTCACATCTCTCTGAGAATATTAGATTTTGACTCAATCAATAAGGTATCTTAGAGCACAGAAAATGTTCCCACATGGTCCTGTTAAGGCCTTAAAGACTGAAAAGACATTGAGCACATTAGTAGAAAGCTTCAACACCAGTATGCAATTAGCCGGACTGGATGACAGATGAAGTTTGAGAGAGATGGATGAAGATGAGTTGTTTTAGCTCAGGAACAGTTTGAGGCAAAGATGGTCTCAGCTCTGTTTCCTCTTTTAACATGCAGTGATTTCACTGGAGAATTTAGAAACACAAGCTTCTCTAATCAATATATTTTAAATGCAACTCTGATTAAATGTTGCTTTCCTATAACTAGGGCTGGGTATTGTTTAAAAAATGACGATATCAGTATCAATCCAAGTACCCTTAAAGTGATAGTGATACCATTGAGTACTTCATTCGATATCCATTACACATTTAGTACACTGTCTTTTATCCAGTGTAACAGGCGTGTAGTGTAGACACACTTTAGATCATTTAGGTCACATCTTGGCTGCTAAACTGCTAAGCGCACTAACTCAAGTTCACCACGACTTCACCACCAAAGGCGGGTTGTAGCTGCTGTGGCAGTGGGCCAATCACATGTCGCATTACATCGAAGAACTCTTGCGTTGATTGGCTGTGATCATGTCCATACAAATATTCATATTTTCTAGCTCTGGGTGCTAAAAGGTCGCAGGTATCGTTTGATGTTTCGATACTACTTGGTATCAATTTATTTTGGTTGATACCTTAAAATAAAAAGGTATCAATTACAGATACCTAGCCTTACCAATAACAGTGTCAGAGTCATGGTGGGCAGTTTAAAAGAGAAAGGACCAAAAATTGATTGGGCAGAACCAGAGATTACGCATTCTATTCCATGCATTCTTTTTCCTTGTCAAAACCTGGCACCTACATTACTTATATTGCCGCTTGACTTGATTTACCTTGCTGTACAGATTTGGCAGCATTTCACTTATTGTTATCTCCACACCCCAGATTCTTTTTTTTTTTTTTTTCAGTCCTCAAGTGACATCACATTTGTCAGATTTTGCCCTCTTCCTCAGTAGAGGCAGCACTATTCCAAAACCTCTAAACCGACTTTCAACCCCTTTCTCAGGAGTTGGCGCAGTCCAAATAAAGCTAAAAAGAAAGGTGAATATTGGACTTCCATTCATTGAGTGGACGGGAACACGCCATCAAATGAATGCTAATGTTGCCCCAGCTATCTAATGGGATATGGTAATAGGCTACTAAAACAAAGAAATAAGGATTAAGAAGCTGACACCTTTCATTTTTTGAGTGAAATGTCTCTACTGAAGGCACTTTTAGACATTTGGATCAAAATGTTCCAGCAGAGAACCTCCTACTGGCTGCTTTCTACTTTTAATAAATGTTCGTGACAAATAAAGTGACGCTCTCCATTTCCTCCATGAGAAAAACCTCAGCCGTTCATCCAGCAAGTAATTATTCTTGACCTTCATAATCTGACCCTGCCTCTCTCCCTGACACGAGTAAGAGGAGAGCTTTGACATTTGCTGCTCTTTGTCAATAGGTCAGGATGAAAGCGCAGATGCAAAAAAGGCGGAGTTGCATGGACATTTATTGATCTGGCTGTCTAGCGGTTAGCTGTACAGATAGATGATAGGCACAGGAGGAGGAAGAGACTGAGCTGTTTTCCAGGAAGTACAACAAAAGGGGGCCGCTTTGTGAGGCGCTCGTGTGTGTCCATCCATCTCGAGCTGTCCGTTCAACCCGGCGAATATGGCAGGGTAATTCACTTAGCTTGGCCCATTATCTCTGGGTGGTGTGCCTGTCTGAGGGTGTGTCCTGCCATGATATCACCATGACACTCACTTAAGTATATATCACAGCTGATTGATATCTGCCGTCTAGCAATAATTGCTAAATTGTGGAGCTTTTAAGGCTTCTGGCTGTGCACCCTTTGTCCTGTAACACAACTTCTCTCTCAATTAATCAAATTTCTCAGTTTAGCAGCGTACTCTGAGCAATTACAGCTTCACAGATGCTCTCGTTGTAGAGCTCCAGTTTTTACATGCTTGCTGCACTGCCTTTTATATCTAAAATAAGGCATTTTAACAGAATGCATAGTAGGATTTATATCACCCAACAAAACTCTCGGCTTATTTGCAGCATGAAAATATAACGGCTGAATCCGAAATTTAATGTTCAGTTTCTTTTTCTGTCAGAAAGTGAAAAATTCTGCTAGCAGAGAAGACACATTGAAATCTTTAGTTGTGAGTGAAGGCTTTCATGCCTATACTTTTCCTTTTTAGACACTATCCTTTGTACAAATTCAACCAGGAAGGTGATTTTTTTTTTCTTGAGCGATGAAGGGCCAAAAAGTAAAAAGCATAAGGGCTTCAGTAAAACAGAACTCAGATTCCCAACAATACAAGATAAGGTAGTAGTAAAATGTTATGAAAAACAGGCAGGAAGGAGAAACTAAGGCTGGAACAGTTTGACTGAGGTGGAACGATAGAGAATCTGGTTTTGGAACAATGGCTACATATACTGAGGAGCTAATGAGGTCATTTGGAGAAGGTATGCAGGTGGGTGTGGAGATCAGGTGAGGTGGAAAGGCAGGAACAGACTGGGGATAACTGGGTGAAAGGGAGAAAATGGCAAATTCTGAAATGTAAGATGTTAGGGACCGTGTGAAAATTATTAGTGAGTATTGGGTTATTTATTTTTGCTAATAAATGTCTTACATGATGTCTTATTAGAGTGGCTTGACCCCATCTAATCTTATTCCTCACTACTCTGTCTCTTCACCAAAAAACAACGAAACAACAACAACAACAATTACAACGACACTACAAAAAATGACAACTACACAACAACACTATTATTGCAATAATCTATCTTTTCTTGCCCTCAGCGGCTCAAAGATTGCCCTTTCGGCACACACTTATCCTCAAGTGTTCAAAGAGAAACCGGCTAGGTAGTTTATTAGTCTTCCCACAGACTTTAAGCCCCAGTTCCTCACCGAACTGGTCTAAATCATCCCAGATGATTTTTTAACACAAAAGTACCGACCTGAATTGGATCCGTGCTCAGTCTGGTTCTCTTGGATCTCGTCACTCCGCCTTTCTCTCCAGTCGACCTGGCCTCTCAAGTCCAAACTGTCCTCTTAATAAGAACAGGGCGGAGTGCTTTCAGTAAGGAGTCCCAGACTCCCCCCCCCCGGGGTTCAGGTCGGCACCTGGAGAGAAGCGGAGGTTGTTGAGATCCGGCTCGAAGGACCAAGTATGATAGAAAAATTAAATACAAGACTGAGGCAAAGACCATGTCATAAAAATAGTCACGCTAACCATTCTAACACATACTCTAATAATATAAAAGTACAATCAATGAATATAAGACATTAGTATTACTGGTTATAGGTACATAAAATGAATAAGACTTTTGTATTTTCCCATCATTAATGATGTCTGAATACACATCCATTTGAGCTTATTGTTTATTATTGGGTTGTTTTTTTAAGTTGAATTAATTGAAATTGTTCAAATCTGTTTTCACAGTCTATGTGATCCCCAGAAGCAATGTATGAGTGAAGAAGTACTTATAGGAAGAGTTCAGCATTGGCATTTCTATGAGATCAATAATAACATATTGATCTTGATTACAAGGCATTTACTTTGGACATGTTTAACTCCACCTGAGTAAGACTATTATGAACAGAGTGGGTGTAGATCGTGTTGATAAGAATGTTAATATTGAGGTAAAAGCAGCTAATTAAAACCCTTGTTTGATTCATTTAACATTCTTATAATTGGTTTTCAGTTATATATATGTGTCTATATTTACAGTACAAGTTTCATTTTCCCACTACAACCTTTTAAATCCCATTTATGCTCTGTTTACGCCTGGTTTAAAGAGGCAGAGAATATTCCTTGCAAAATAAACCTTAACATGGTTCAAAAACCTCCATGAAATGACCTCACATGACTTGTACTTCCTGTAAAACAGAATATCTTAAATGCCGACATTTAGGCTTCCTGCTCTAGTGGGCACAAATTAAAATGTCAACCAAAAAACTTTTCACAACTGTTTAAACATCTCTCATCTACCTAATCCCATAAAATAAAATTGTGATTTTTCTCCCAAACTGATATCTTACTGGTATCTTACTCACTTCCTCCCTTCACTATGTCCCACCCTAACATCCTGTTTCAACAGGATATGGATAAAATCAAGGAAGTGAGAGTGTCATCTCATGGGTTCTTTAATGTCAGGCAAGTGGGTCAAAATTCGACTTACCCAAAGTAAAGTAGGTTTTCGTGATGTAGTGTAGCTCGAGTGACGAGGAAGGTGGTAGGCAGGCAGACTCAGGCTGTCGTTTGAATGAGTAAAAACTGATTTATTCAGTCCGGCGTAACACAAAAGAACGTGTGTCCAAAAATGAAAAGACTACAAACAATCAAAAATGATCTGGCTTAACTCAAGATACTCAACTAAGGCATGAACAAGTGCACACAGCTACACCCTCATCCTCTCACCTCCTGTAAACCTACATCTCTCCTCTAAACCAGGCCCTCCACTCAATTAGGCAGAACCATTACTGCAGGTGTGTTTCCTCCCTCCTTCCTCCCCCTCCTCCGCTACTTGTATCAGTCAACACTGTTTACCACCCATCATTCCCAACATTTCCATAAGCCAAAACAAGAATAAATCAAAGACATGAAATCAGCCCTTTAAAATAGTAAAATAAATCCCCCATGCTTAGTCCAACCCACTGACATCACTGGTGTATAAATACAGGAAGTAGTTGGGTGATTCTTTCTTTTGTTTGGTAAGCACATGGTGGATATGATAAGTAACAAAGAAAGACAATGCATAACTAAACCCAATAAAGATGAACCTTAATACATGTCTGTTTTACTTTGACCAAAGGTTTGCTGAATGTAAATTGTAACCAAATATAATGCAAAACAATCAAACCCTGGATAGTATGCATCTGCATATGATTACTGGTAAACTAATGGTTTAAACAAACCAGCACAGTCAAATGAATAAGTTAACTGGTGTTGATGGTGAAAGAAAATTTTGATTATTAGCACTGAAATAACACCTAAGACAAAAGTGAATTGTCCATTTAATCTTTATTTAAGTAAATTAAATAATAACATTATTATTAGTTTCTTTCAAATACTAGTATAGAATTAGTAGTAGTAATTCTCCAGGTGAAATGTATCAGGGTACATCTTGGCTCTGCTTAGTCCAAACCCTCCCTCACCAAATCACACACACACACTCAGGTCCTCACAGTGTGTGTATGTGTATGTAGACAAAGAAAAAAACCCACAAACCATAAGGGACCTGATTTTGGGAGCTCATCCAGCTCCTCATAGCAGCCTTTGCTCATCTTGGGCCAAACTCAGTCCACAGAGAGTTACTCACGAGTAGAAAAATTCAAATGGAAAGAGTGTATGCCAGCAGGGTAACAGGTAGTCAAAGAGGAGGTATCAACAAGTAAGAAGACTATACAGAGGAAAGGAATGCATGCACGTATTGAAAACTGACCATTCATGCTACAGGGTTTTTAAAAAGAGAACCTTCTCAAGCAGCACATCTCTAAAAACGTCCTTGAATATATATTCTTGGTTTTTAGCTCCTGACAGAAAGCTCCAGGAAGTAAACGGCAGCAGAATGAGAGAAATAACACATTCAGCTTTTCACTCGGGTTATTCTATTTGTTGTCAGTCTCTGACACCTTAAAGGTCATGGCGATCTTTGTGCGCAAGATGAACGCTTTCAATTTCCCCTTTTTTTATCTATGTTGTTTTCATTTTGAAAAAACTTTTAGAGAAAAAAATGGCAGAAATTCTCCTCACGCCGACTCCTTCAGTCACCTCGCTGTTACGCCGGTCATCACTGAACTCAATAGATAAGAAAACAGGGGAGCTGTGTTTGGTGGTTGAAAGGTTTTTTTATGCGGCTGGGTTACTGCAATTATTATTATTTTTTTTTTTAAGCGTTATTTGTGGCAGATCAGAGCGATCTAGAAAGGTGTCGAGGACGAAAAAACTCATTATGTGAGGTAGGCAGGAGCAAATTGGTGTGACAAAAACAAAAATAATTTCACATCTGCAGGATATTAAATGCTATACAAGCTCCGTTTGCATTTGCTTCCTGTGATTACTCTCTAACATCCTCAGACACACTCGATGATGTTTTTCCTATAAACCCTAATCACACCTTCATTGCACTTTATATACTTGCAACGCTGTTAGTTCTTCACGCTTATTCTTTTTTTAACTGCAGCAGGATATCAAAAAAAATGATGTATAGTTTCATCCTCCCTCACTGTGCTGAAAGTGTGGCAACTTTGTATCTTTTGACTACAGTTTAAGTTTGTTGGCTGATATAAAATCTGTGTTATTAATGCAAAGGAGCAAACAGTGAATCAATTGTGTCTTAGTAGGTCTAATGCCAGGTTTAGACCCCAACTCACTGTTTTTGCATTGAAATGTAGTTGTGCATAAAACACATGTCGAGGGAAGGATTTTAGATATGCACAAGCCTCATACAGAGACTATTTACAATCATTTTAATAGACACAGTTGCAGGCTGTCCTGACATAATCTTGGCATGGGGACCAAAGAAAAGTGAATCTCAAAAAAACAAGCTTGCTAGTAAGTGTGTTGATGCAGGAGTGGAAACTCAGAGGTTGAAAGGGAAATGTAGTGTGAAGGAAGAGAAGAGACATTTTGGGAATCCTTGTGAAATATTAAATAAGGAGATCGATACTGCTTTCATGTCAGGCCTGCAGGGCTTTAGCTTAGCTTAGCATTAAAAAATAAGAGTGGTTAAAGGAGGATATGTGCGAGACTGTTTGTTGGCCGACTGCAGCAAGTTCCTGGGTCAACCAGACTGCACCAGAGTGAGAAATAATCCAGCACACACCCTCCAGAAAACCACATCATGTCTGTCTTGGCTTGCAGACAGATTTTTTTTACCTTTGGACACAGCCATGCCAGCTGTTTCCCCGATTCTAGTCTTCATGCTAAGTTAAGCTAACATCTCCTGGCTTAAGCTTCATCTCATTCTACTATCATCAAACCATTCCTTAAAGTCACAGAGAAGTTTAATAGACAAGTTAAGACTGTCAACATGTATGCTGGAAAACTCATCGTATGTCTCTTTTATCGCCCCCTGCAGGAATTTCTACTACATCACCATGCTACGCGACCCCGTGTCACGCTACCTCAGTGAGTGGAAGCACGTGCAGCGTGGCGCCACTTGGAAAACCGCCCTCCACATGTGCGACGGTCGCCCGCCCACTCAGGACGAGCTGCCCGCCTGCTACAGCGGTGAAGACTGGACGGGCGTGTCCCTGGCAAACTTCATGAACTGCCCCTCTAACCTCGCCAACAACCGGCAGGTGCGCATGCTGGCAGACCTCAGCCTCGTGGGTTGCTACAACATGTCCTCCATGAGCGAGCTGGAGCGAGGCCACGTGCTGCTCGCCAGCGCCAAGGCCAACCTACGCAACATGGCTTTCTACGGCCTGACGGAGTTCCAACGCAAGACGCAGTACCTGTTCGAGCGGACATTCGGCCTGCGCTTCATCCGGGCCTTCACGCAGATCAACAGCACGCGCGCCGCCAGCGTTGGCATCAGCGAGAAGGTGCGGTGGCGCATCGAGGGGTTGAACGCCCTCGACGTGGAGCTGTACGAGTACGCCAAGGAGCTGTTCCTGCGGCGCTACCAGTACAACCGACAAAGGCAACACCAGGAGGAGCGGCTGAGGAGGCGGCAAGAGAGGCAGCAGAGGCAGAGGATGCACAGGACCTATCTGGCTGAGCTGTGGAGACTAGGAGGAGGAGGAGGAGGAGAGGACGAGGAAGAGGATGAGGAGGAAGAGGTGAAAGTGTTAGAGGTTGTAGCCACCACAGAGGACTACAGCAGCCAGGTGGTGCGGTGGTGAGGAGAAACACAGGAACTAAGAACTCCAATGCACTGACTGACTGCTGTTTGATTCATTGTGCTTTACCCTCCTCCATCCGTCTCCCTCTGTCTCGCCTCCGCTGTGAATCTGCCAAAACCTCCTGCCCCCATCGCCTCATCGCGCTTCGTTGGACTGCCGAATGATGTCTTAATATTTATGATGGATGTAATTGTCATGGCAACCTAAACATTTTGTATTTATGTTGTTTTTTCTTTTCTTCTTAAGGCTAATTTTGGCACTGCAGTTGTGAAACGCATTAATTTATTCATTAGTAAATTCTTTGAATGTTCTCAAAGCAGTGGAAATGTTTCTTAAATTTCGCAAAAAAAAAAAAGAGTAGACCTAAAAAAAAAAAAATCTTCACGATGAAGGCCAATTTTAGGATATTTCCAAAATCCTCTGTGTCATTTTTTGTGATCTAGCGCTGTATTGATCAGTGAAATATTGTAGTTACTCTGTGATGTTTGGCTTCATAAGAATATCAAAGCACAACCTCAGCAATAGTCTGCAGTGTGTTTTCTTTCTGACTGATTAAGCTGCAGTATACAGAAACAATCAAGGCTATTTCTTGAAAAGGAAACGTGTTCAATAAAAATATGCAGCATCCAGTGATGTAAATTTGTCCCCTGATGGACTCTTCTCTGCTAATGCATGTGTCCGTGCACGTGTTCTGATATTGCTCCTTTTCTCACAGCATGTTCTCACCATAAAAAAATCTGAAATCTTCAAGCAGTGTGTGCCAACTTCTCCCATGTCCACGCACTCACTGACACACTGACGTACACCGGTGAGCCTTTTTCTGTCGAGATGGAGAGAGAGAGAGAGAGAGAGAGAGTAGAGTTACAGGCTTGAACGACAGGCTGTCAGAGGCAGTTTCAGCGCTCTTACATCACAGTGAGAGAACATTGGTATTTCCACCATTAGGGCATTGATCACTGGCTCTTTGCTTCCAAATTGATCATTTAAAGTTCAATTGACCATGACTCTGGCGCAGCAGAAAATAGAAGCTTGCTGAATGCTTACATTGCAACATACAGTACTCATCTCTGTGCTCCATTTGCACCCCCAGCAGCAAAACAATCTATTTTAACACATTTCCTCAGACAGCACGCCTTTGAAATGTTATGTGCCGGGATGATTGCTTAATATTAATATCCTGTTTCTGGAAAATTGAGGCTGTAATAAGCACTTCCCGGCCTCGGCACGCAGGCGTTTTGTTCACGAGAAAAAGAGGAAAATGAGGATGAGGAGATCAGTCAGGAGGCAGAAAAGGAAATGGCTATGTCCACAGACTAAAATAGCCTTTCCATCTCCAGCTGCAGTCTCTGTTCTTCTCGCACAGCATGTAACAGAGAACGATTAGAATTACATAAGCCTGCGATAATGACGGATCTTATTTTACTTCTGTGTGTACACACGCACAAAAGAAAAGTGCCAGGAAAACTTTAAATCTTACATTAATTCCATGTAATGTCGTAAGATTCCGAGCCTGCATCGACACAGCTCAATAATTGTTTTGAAATGTGATCTCAGCCGTAAAGCTGTGATGGGCATCGCAGCAGAATGACATATGGTGTCCAGGATGAAACAGTTTGCAGCCGCTGATAGACAAATAACGTAACAGCTTCCTTTATCCACAGAGAATGTCTCTCTGTTGACAGTAGGACTTAGTTCCGGGTGTTTTTTTAGATGAAGATATCACCAAACAGATGTTTGGTGGGAGGTTTTTTTTTATTTACTCTCACTGATATCTTCTAGTGAAACACTTCTGTGCGATGATGATGATGATGGTGTTATGTAGTATTAATGAGCTCTTTGAATAACTCCAGGAACTCTGGCTCTTTTGTTATCAGCAATACGGAGAGCAGTATCCAGGCTTTCAAAATGAGGAATGCGAGGCCTACCTGCTTTGTTAGCTCAAGGGGAAGGTGAATGCATCAGCAAAGAAAAACCCAGCTAAGTGCTTAGATACAACCCCAGTGTCATTCACAGATAAGTAGCTGCAGGATATGTTGGGCTATAAAATTATTTTACCACACTGTTTGGGAGAGAAATTCAGCAAACCGTGATGATAGATGAAGTCTGTTTCTTTTTTATTCATATTTTAATTTTTATCCATTTCCAAAGTATTGTGAGCAAAGCAATTCCAAAACAATGTAGCCTATGAATGTGTAAAATGATAAATATAAAATGATCTCTTTAAACACATTAAAAACATTTTTTAAAACCTGGTCAAAATTTTAAAAATGTACATTAAATTACTTCAGGCATAGTCTCACACTTTTAAATGTATCACTCATCACTGCATTACAAATTCAGTAAGAAACACAGACTTTTTAGAGGTAATGATACAAAATGAGACAAACAACAAAGCTAATGCTAGGCTACAATGAGCTAGCTGGCAATTCTCCTCAAGTGTCCATAAATTAACTTCTCTTTCAGTTTCTTACACACACACACACACAAAAAAGCGCTTCACATATAAAGTCAATATTATTCAGAGGCACAATGTACAGCATTTTTTGGGAAGCCACTGACCTTATTTTCTGTATCAAATCAAAAAGGGAAGCGTCTGTAGCTATATTAGCAGCTCTATGATGGTGTTGGCACAGCAGTAGGCTACTTTGAGCTAAATGCAAATGTCATTATGCTAACATGCTCACAATGGCAATGCCAAGCAAAAATGTAAGGGGATCACCAAAGTTAATATAAAATGTTCATATAGAGAGGCACAGAATTAATGACAATGCATGTACTAGATGTTAAGATATTTCAGTTTGGATTAAAGTGGCTGACTGACCCACAGACACAGATATATAGCCATCTATTAACTATCTATTAACATAGCTAAAAAATATATAGGCCATCTCATTTCCAGGTTTTAGGACGGATACAAAGAGGTCATAATCGGCAAATAAAATAATATTTTACAGTGTTTGGTAGGTACTCTGAAAACAGTGATTTTAGATAGTATTTGTTCATGTGATGTCAGATAGAAGAAGAAAAAGGTGTGACCTAACATGTAAGCTTAGTCATTTACATTTCGGGGGTTGGTAGATAGTTCCTACTTCAGACAAACCCCAAATTAAGGAACCACTTTGGAGGTACACAATGAAGAACTAACAGCTTAGCATAAGTCAATGGCCAGATTCTAACCAGGGACGCTGCGATTATATGGTATGCGCTCTAACTGCTCAACCACTGGGGCGCTCCTCAAACAGCTTTTGTGACATCATATCTGAGTGAGTGACCTTAGAATATGTCCACATCAGATGTTGGATAGTTCTCATTGAGCAGGCATGCCATTGCTTCGATTTCTGATGATGGCCACTTTCAGCAATGATCTGGCCTTGGGCAGCCAATGTTCAAAGTGAAAAGTACTGTGAAAGGCCCTCCTGAAATTATCACCTGAAAGAGTGTAAAGAGCCAGGTTGAAAAACGTGTTGAAGGCAGCCAAAGGCCTGGAGATGATGTACGCTGCATGGATTATGCGGTCAACTGCGCATGTCACATTCATCCTTCGGGTTTCTATCCGCAGCGCACGCAAGATGTGATATGGCAGGAAACACACGATGAACACCACAAGGATCAGCACAGACACTCGGCGTGCTCTCATCCGACAGGGACTGGTTGTGTTGGGCCCTTTTTTCAATTGTCTCACTATGCCGATGTAACACATGAACACCACCCCTAGGGGAAGGAGAAACCCAAGCACAGTGAGCAACCAGCTGTATACCCGGATTTCGTCAACAGGTATGGTGCTGGCAAAGTCCAGGCAGTAGGTCTTGTTGTTGCATTCATCCAAACTTATCATGTTCAACATGGGAGCAATTTCAGCAGCAGCAATGACCCAGACAGCTAAGCATGCAACTATACCCCACATCTTCTGCTGCACCTGTGCTGCCTTCAAAGGCTGGCTCACCACCACATAGCGGAAAATTGCCAGGCATGTCAGGAAGAGGATGCTCCCATACAGGTTGAAATGAAACCCGAAGCGAACAAAGCGGCACATGAAGTCACCTAGTGTCCAGGAATCCCCGTTGCTATAGTAGTACACCAGGAAAGGCATGCTGAGGACATAGAGAAGGTCGGTCAGCGCCAGGTTGACCATGATGATGCTGTTGCTCTTCCAGGGACGCAGTTTCGTCAGGTAAATGCTGATGGAAGTTAAGTTGCCCACCAGGCCCACCGTGAAGATGATGCCGTAGGAGACAGGCAGGTAATAGCGTTTTACTAGTATGTCCACATTGGTGCAGTTGTGATCTTCTTCATGGTACATGACGCAGGCCATGGCTGAGCCCTGTGGAGTATGAAAAATAATTTTAAGAACCAAATTTGAAAAATTATTTGAGGATGCAGGATTTTACATTTTACACTTGTTTTTTGATGCAACATATTTGAATATGATTTAATGACAATTTCAGTAAAATATATATTTTTTTATATTGTTCCATTAGAATTATACACCTTAAGTTGATATGGCAAAAGTGTTAGCAAAAAGCAACTTAAAGTGGCAGTCTCGCAGATCTCTATTTGGTAGCACCATGTGGCGATGTTCAGGAACTGCAAGTGTGTTCTTTTTCTTTCAGATGACATTAATAAATACTGTTACTGACTTTTTACTCACAAAACTTTTACTGCACTTACAGTAATATAATAAGTGTAGTTAGTCAATGTGACTTCTTCACCTGATTCATCGTGAGTGCAGCCCTTACTGAGAACAGTGGAGCGAAGCCAATAAAAGAAAGCTTTTGAACAAAATAAATCACTTCACACCTAAGCGAATAAAGAGGGAGTCTGTTGCGTTTAGCTCTGCTGATTTGAATGCATGCAAAGTTGCTATCAACACCAAGTTCATAATCATCACTCAATGGCTTTAAGCATTGGCTTATCATTGTGTTATCTCATTCGGCGATAGATAGCGACTTTTAGATAAATGAAAATCTTCGGAGATCTTTGAGATTGTCACTTTAGGTATTTATTTGGAATTGTGTTCCTGCTGCCTTGACAAATTTAAGTTCAATATTCATTCCCTTTTTAGCTCTGTTTTGGTCTCCACCAAGTGCTGTTGGCACATACAGTATATAAACTGTCTATGGTAAATATCTGGCTGTTAAATGGCCCATGACCAATGTTCACCAGTTAATTGCTAACCTTATCTGTCTGCTGTCTGGTGGGCAGGTCTAAACAGTGTTTACCTGAGATTTACTGCAGAGTTGGGTGATAATCCACTGTGGGTTTGACTTTAAAAGTGCAACCTTTCACATTATACATTTTTGATGCATTGTAAATGTAGAAATATTGGTTTGTGCATCTTTTAATGTTTTCAAATGCTGAATGTTTTTCAGAATGGGTGTTTTGTCAAATCCTGTAAAATTTTCCTAATCTTAATTTAAGTGAATACACATTCCATTCTATGCTGTTAGGTGAGGGAAAAATAGGTTACAAGGAAATCATGATTCCCTTTTCCCTCAGCTGTCATATTATTGTCAGTGGCAATTACTGCTCGAGAACGGGAGGAGAGAGCAGGGTAAGAAGCCCAGAGGCGAGCAGACGAGGAAAGAAACAAACAATCAAGCAAACTCAGTTGGAAAGAAGCAAACAAAATCTTCTCCCCTCATCAACAGTCTGGTTTCTGAAAGCCTCTCAGGATATGACAGCGCCTATGGCATCCAGGCTTGATGGCAGCTTCCTATAATGCTGTCAGTGCAATCTGCTCTCATTATGGATTTGAAGAGATGTGCGAGGTGTCTTTTACACATCACATGTACACTCAGATTTCAAGGCAGGAACTTGTACTCATTAGAGCGATCATATTTTAAATGTGGAAAGATTAAAACTATCCAATAGCCATTTTCTTCTAGCTGAGTGTTGAAATGAAAAGAGAAGATGACTCCTAGAGGTATAGGTTAAAAAAACTTTTTATCTACTCACTTTTAGTTACTGTGTCCTCATCAGTGCTCACTCC
The DNA here is from genome assembly GCF_963691925.1 of Scomber scombrus. Lineage (NCBI taxonomy): Eukaryota > Metazoa > Chordata > Actinopteri > Scombriformes > Scombridae > Scomber > Scomber scombrus. Next base: position 13,143,986 of record NC_084993.1, read on the forward strand.
AAGCTTTCAGCATCTCATCTCTCTTCTCACATTTATTCCTCTCTCACCCCTCCTACTACTCCTTCCTTGTCCTTCCAGTCTTCCACGCCCAGGGGGAAACTCCAGCATATTTCTCTCCGAAAGCCAAGTGTTGTGTGCTTCCCCTTCACCCATATGCACTTACTTCCTGGTGTCACATTTGAGCTGATAAAGCTGGAGAGACACTATTTACACAGATCGGGTTTGAGGTGAAATTGTAGAGAATGAAAGGTAAAGCAAATCCTTCAAAGCGTTCATTGCTTGTTGATGAATTTAACTCTCCAGTGCACTTTTTCTGCAGAAAGAAAGAACTCCAGAATTCGTGGAGAGGTCTTTGTTATTTTTTTGAACAGACATGTGATTACCGATTAGTTTGTGATTTACAACTGTCTGAAACTGCAGAGCTAAATTTAGAACACTAACCGTGGTTTGTGATTAAAGGATGCTCAATAAGGAAGTTAAGAAGAATGTGAGAAAATAAACAGAACAATCAGTGTCATTCATTAACGTGTCATCAAAACACTAAATCTGAAAGCATACCTGTACAAGGTACGACAGTAAGTGTTTCAAATAAACAGAACAATCAATCAATCAAAGTCCAAATCTAGAGGTAAAAAAAACATTTTGAACAGCTGCTACAGATTCACACCAATGCATGTATATTCAGATTCAATTGTGAATTCCACTTTGGTTGTAACAATTTTAAAGAAGACATATTTTGCAAATTTACTGGTCTAAATGTTTAATTTGTCGTTCTACTGCAATATCTTTGCATCATTTACAATTAAAAAAACTCCATATTTATCTTAAACTGGACCTTCATGCAGACCCTCAGTTCAGCTCGTCTCTTTATGGCTCCCTCCCAAGGAGTCCACTCTGTATTAATTGGCCAGCTCTTAGATTCCGCTCCTCAGTAGATTTCCACCGGCTCAGAAGGCTACATAAACAAACCATAGAAGTAGGATGAACTACTTTATCTCTTTCTTAACTTGAAATGTCAACTTCTCAAAATACATCCATACATGTGAAACAACCTTAGCATCAAAGGTGAATGGATAGTCATAAATGAGTATTGTCACACATGCCTGTTTATGGGCAAACAATCAAACGTTACAGTAGCCAAGATGCCATCTAAATGCTCTAAAGTGTGTCTACACTACACGCCTGTTACACCGGATAAAAGACAGTGCACAAAATATGTAATGGGTATAGAATGGAGTACTCAGTTGATGTCAGTATCACTTTTTTAAATGATACCCAGACTAATAGAAACCCCCAAAATATCCAACTACCAGTGGAACCAAATGTCCAAAAAAAGCAATCCAGCCCATACAGGAGGATTTAAATGTGTTGCTTAGACAAGAATGCTTTATTTGTATTGTGTTTAACCTAACTTTCCAACAAGGAGAGCTGTAATACATGTAAAATGTTTCTGCACTAAGCCGCAATGTTAAATAGAAGTGTATTTTAACATTATAGGTTGTTGGCCTTCTTAACTCTAATTATTCATTTTACGTGTTAATGAGCATAACCACCACCGTTTGCACATCCTCACATCTCTTTTACAGCTGACATGCAAGCAGGGGCAAGCCATACTGATGAATCAATGATTCAAATGTGGTGGTATTTCCTCTAACTCTAACTCTGTGCGTGCCATCATCCCGCAAATGTAAGTGTATTCAGTGTGAATTTGGGGTTTTTTCAGTATAAAGGGCAAACTACGCGGATGTAAGTCAACTTTTCCATTTATGTGTGACAGGTGTTTATATTTCTTGACCTTGTAGTATACACACACGTGAATGTGTGACACATATTTGAGGATCATGACGGTCTGTGTTTAAATTTTAAGCCCAAAACTGTCTTTAACCGAGTTCCTCTTCCTTGTTTACCGGAACAAAGACGATAAAAATATATATCTTTACTCCCTCGGCTGCCCTCGACATGCAGATACGCTTCTCTGTGATGTCACTTTTTTTTGTAGATCACACGAATCAGTAAAAGAAAAAGAAGTTTACAAATGTTTATTTTACAAAAGACGAGCTAGAAATGATGTAAACAGAACTTTATAGATCAATCTAAATCGTGGCTTCTTTTTTTTTCTCTTTTTAATACTGCAGGGATGGTGCGGTCTTTGAAGAGGCAGCAGAACCGAGCGTTTATAGTACAGATAAAAATCATCTGAGTTCAGAGAAAAATTAATGTCAAAGATCAACTCGACACACAGAAATCCGAGTACAGAGTATGAGACGCCTCAGAGGCAGCTCGCTGGGGGAAGAGTGGAGGGGGGGTGTCATGAGGTGTTGTTGTAGGGGGTCAAGAAAGAAAGAGGTTCTGTCTACAGTTTGGGCATCCTGGCAGCGTTGAGGCGCATGGACACACAGGAGGAGCCGGCAGCGTAACGCATTTCCCTCAGCATGCCGCTCCACTCCTTCTTATCAGCTTCATACCTAACAAGAGCGAGAGGAGAGTCAGATCTCAGGGAAACAAAAGATAACCAAAGAAAACCCTGAACATCTCGGTCCCGATAAGTTGAGATGACTTACTGCCAGACGTCAGTGACCTCTGAGGGAGCCACCTCCTTGTTCTCCATCTGAACCATGGTGAAGCCGCCCACGGCGTACAGGGAGCCGCCGTTGCTCACCAAGTTGACAGAGCTCCTCTCCTGAGGGAAGTCTGTGAAGGGCTCCCACCTGAGGAGATACAGCATGAGGATACGTTTAAGATGGAGCACTCATTTTACATGTCTTTTGTACGGAAGCCCAAAGTGTTCAATATTACATAAATGTATAATTAGAACAATATTCTTCTTTTCTTTATTTTTATATTTAATACTTTCGGGATTCCATATGTGTTGATATCAATGATGTCTAAGTGTCATAAAAGCTGAGTGTAGTGGAAAATTAGATTTTTCACACAAATCACCAACTCAAACTGATCATACTTGTTTGTTGCCGGGTCGAAGGTTTCACACGCAGCACTGAGGCCTTCCTCGTTAACTCCGCCGGCCACCACGATCTTGCCGTTGTGGACGATGGCTCCGAACATGGCTCTGGGGGTCTTCATGGCTGCCAGCTCCCTCCATTCAGCCTGCTTGTGGTTGTACACGAACACCTTGTTGAGGGCTTTGCTGTGGAGAAGTTTAAAAAATGTGAAAAAGTGGTTGAAATAAAATCAGTTTAAACAAAATGTACCAACACTGGAAGCATGATTGCAAGGAGACTATTACAGTTAATTCAATTATATATAATGAATCCTCTTACACATTTCATTTCACTTAATATCAAACGTTAATTATAGATCCACTTCATCATAATGTAGCTTTCTATATTTTTATATTATGGCCTAATTTAGCCAGAAGAAGGAAACTTGAAATAATGGTTAGTGAGATCAGTGAAATCTGATTTATAAAGAAGTGATGAAGTCAGTTTAAAGTATAATACTCTGTTTATATTACAGGTTATTCTAGGTCACTTGCAGTCCAAATCAGAAGCTCATTCAAGGCAGTAGTGCTCTGCTTTTGCCAAGTGAGCCCTAACTCATAAGACACTCTTAATTTCAAAAAGATACTAGCCAACTCAAATCTTGCCCAATTACGTCTGTAATGTATTATTGAACCGTTCATGAAAAATTGAACGCAATGGGCTGTCTCTCCATCCCAATCCCAGCCCTGAAGCACAGAGGACAGGGCCAGGCTGCGTGCTCACACTGGGTCAGCTGGAGGATGTAGCAGGGGGCAGGATTCAAAAGAGTCTGGCTTGATTTTCCCTGATATTAAGCATGAATATACTGATTCTTTTTTTCTTTTTTCTTCTTTTTTTTTACCTCACCATATGGGGGACCAAAAATTTAAAATTCTCTTACAGTTTTATAGCTGATATATTTTGAATATTTAGCTCACTTTCCTCACATTTAGATTTTTTTTGATTTAACATTCAGATTTAGATTTAACGTCTATATTCATATTTTAGAAACATATTTTTAACAATTAAATATAACATGTAGTTTTACATGAATTCCTGTCTCAAATGAAAGAAAACTGAGCTAAATGTTTGGACCCTAACCCTATACCAGCTATAAAACTTTACACCCCATACAACCACGTTAACTAACTGATGCACTTATCATCATTGCAGAAATCCAAGATCACTGCTGCATTGAATACAACTTAACACACACACACACTCTGTAATTAACACAGTTCATACAGGCTCCAGGTGGTGAGGATGCACAGGTGAGGTGACTGGAGAAGACAAACAGCTGTTTGCTGAATTTTGGAGTAAATATGAATGAATACAGTGTTTAATGTATTTTAAATATTGAGTGTGTGTGGTCTCATCGGTCATGCATGTGTCTACAGACAGTCCCAAATACTGACAGTGTGCAGCAGTGCGCTTCTTGGCATCCACCATTTTTTAAGCTTCATTTGTTGCTTTGACTGCATTAACAGCTGCTGCAGCCTCTCATGCTTTCCTCTGTATGAGTGTATGGGTGGGATATAAGATTCAGACAAGTATGCACATTTTGAAGTTGATTGTGATTTATGAAGGGGGGAAATACGTGCATTGGTGCGTGCACACGGTTCTGGAAATCTGATTATGTTTTGGTGCATTTTCGGCACACTTTTGGTTTGGTTTCTGGTTTATAAATGAGGCTGCTGGACTGTAGCGGTGTAATTGTTGCTCGTGACGTGTAGCACTGCTGTCTGGCAGAATGATAGACCACAAACAGCTGCAGCTCACAGCGTAAGGTCACTCACAGTGTCTCTCTCTCTCTCTCTTTCACACACACATGCACACACACACACACACCCATTTACTCACTTGTCATCTGTCTTTCCTCCAATGCAGTAGACCAGTCCTTTGTGGGAGACTACAGCGTGTCCATGGATCTTTAGAGGAAGCTTTTTGGTCTCACTCCATTTCATCTTCCTGAATAATGAACATATAAGAGACACTGTAGTTCTAAACATGACCCCCTTGGTGTTATTTTCACATTTACTCCCTTGAATTTGTTGCTGCTGTCTTGCTCAGGACTTTTATAAATGCTTAAATTGTGAAGGAAAGCCAAATCTAGCCGAATTTCTGATAAATACAACAAGTAAATGCAGGGAAACAACTCTAAATGCCTCAAGAAACAACCAGAGCATATTTAGAAAGTGAGATCACATTAAAAAATTATTAATTATACTTTAACATCACATTCTTTTTCCAAAGGAAGCTATTTTTTAATTTCCTGAGGTTAATTATCACCTGAAAAGTTTACAAGAGGTGTGAGACAGCAAAGAAAGAGAGGGGTAGGGGTGAGCAATGACGCAAATAAAATGACTAACTCAGTATCAAAGCTCATGACAGAATCCAGGGACTCGTTGGTCTGGAGGTCCTTTCCAGCCACGGCGAACAACACGTTCTCACACTCTCCGATGTTGAAGAGACATCTCGGGGAAGGCATGGGCGGCAGGGCGAGCCATTCAGAAGTGAGTGGATCCAACTGTGTACATAAAAAGATAAATGGTTAGGGGAGTACTGAACATTAAAACACTAAGCAGAGAACGCACCCTCTTAGCACCCATTAGCTCTTTGTCTTTACCTCCACATGAAGAAGAGAGTGAATGGTTGTATTGATTATACTGTAAAATATAGTTATTCAAAGCCTTCATCACTTTCATTCACTGTCTGTGTTACTTCGATCTTTGATGGGCAACATGGGAAACATTATATATTGATTGAAACATTGTCATTTAAATGTTTTGAAAAAAATTGAATGTTTGTCCCATTTTTCTCTATTTTTTATGTGGTATGAATGCCATTAAAGGACCAGTGTGTGGAATTTAGTGACATCTAGTGGCGAAGTTGTAGATTGCAACCAATTAAATACCCCCCTTTCCAAACATGTAGGAGAACCCACAATGGCAGCAAAACTTGTGAAAAACCCAAAAGGCCCTTTTTTTTAGTCTATGTTTGGATTGTCCATTCTGGGCTACTGTAGAAAGACGGTGGTATTTTTTGGTGATTATACACTAATTAGAACATACTAAAGAATATTTTATTCAATTTCTGCCAAGTCAGTTCCACTAGATGCCATTAAATTCTAAACACTGCAGATTTAATGCATTGAAATAAAAGACAAATGAAGGCACTACTTTCCCCAATAATTGCATTTAAACTACTACAAATGCTTTTTTGAAGAAGAAGAAATAGTTTGACATATTTTAACTCACTGTCTTGCTGAGTGGTATCAATCCTCTCGTCTAACTCTCAGCAAGAAATATTTCCCAAAATGTCCAACATTTCTTTAAGCAGCATTTTATGCAGCATTTCGTAGTTAAAGAGATGATGTGTGAAATGACTTACTAAATAGAAGTAACATTGCAGTGGCATGTTCTTGTTTTCCTCATCCATAAACAGTCCCCCAATGATGTAGAGCTGGTTCTTCTGTGACACCATGCTGACGTGGTTACGTGGCACCTGATCCGACATGGCCGCCAGGAAGCACTCGTTTTCATTGACATCATATGCCACTGACGCAGTGTCATTGATCATGACGATAAAGTCACGTGCATACATGCCCTGTCTACGGTTATCATTCAGGAAGCCGGGGAAAGGACTCTCCTCCTCCTCCTCACCTCCTTCTTCCCCTGCCCCCTCTGCTCCTTCTTTCTTCTTGGGTTTCTCTGGAAGTTTCCCCTTGAAGGCATCCCTGATGGTCTGGATTGTCTTTTGGAGCTCCGGGTCGGCCTTGATGATGTCATCGGTCTCCACTTTCTCTTTGAAGTACTTCTCCGGCAGCAGGCGGAAGCGGATGCAATTAAAAGCATCTTTCAGGACCTTGATGCGACTCTCCTTCTCATGGCGGACCCAGGCCATGACTGCCTCAAACACCAGCTCCTCCTTCTCCACATTCAGCGAGTCTCCTCCGATGACGGCGAACAGTTCATGGGCCGCGAGCTTGAGGAACTCCTCGTCCTTGTAGAGGAACTCAAACCGGTCTGCAACGTAGTTGCGTGCAGCCACAGCGAGCCTGGGACAGCTGATCATGAGACCTAACCTGAAAATGGCCAGGCAGTTGCTCAAGGTAAGCTTCTTCTGAAGGTAGTTGACGCAGACAGTGAAGACAGAAGGGATCTGGAATCTGTTTGCCACTGCAATTATATCCTGTACATTATCATCGGTGAGGTCAATTTCGGCTGAGTAGAGGTACTGGATGATCATATCCAGGATGGAGGGGTTGACGTCCTCCAGGACCACCTCCTTTGTGTTCTCCACCTCCTTCCCATCCTCTGTGAAGAAGATTTCCCTGAAGTACGGGCTGCAGGCGGCCATGATCAGCCGATGGCAGGGGAAGCTGCGGTCGCCCACCTTCAGGGTGCAGTCGACAAACTTGTTCTCATTCAAGAGCTCCTTCAGTCCATCCTGGAGCAGGGTGCTCTGAAAGAGGCGCAGTTCCTCCTTAATAGCATTGGGGTCCATGGTGAGTCAGGAGGGGAAACGGCGGTGAACAAGGGGATCCTAGAAGAGAGGAAGGAGACCGTGGCCACAGGTCCTTTTGGCAGTCGGTCCTGGCTGGAAAAGGCAGAGTAGAGAAAAGGTTCCCGGTGTGAAGACCCTGCAATTTAATCCTGCCCCACTCTAAATATAGCTCCCTCTACCCCCTGCCTGCTTCAGCCCCGGTGGAATCTGACTGGGCCAAATCACAGCCCAGCACAGCACAGGCCTCGGTTCAAGCAGCTGCTGTCACAGACTGAAAGAAGCAACTGGCTGCTCAGGCTGGGGATATGCCATCATGATTCAGCTCCCAAAGTGTCATGTGGCCGGCTAACAGTGGAGACAATGCTGTCAAAGCCCCCAAATAGCTCGCCTCAAGCTGAATGTATTACTGGGAGGGTATTTAGAGCAGTTCCTGTCAACTATATGTGTATTATTTTAGCTTTAGACAGATCATGCTTTTATTTATATCTGATTTCCATTCATTTATTATTCTAGTCTATTATAGCCAAATTAAATGTATTAAGCCTTATGCTTACATATACACCAATTTCTTTATACTTTGTAATCCATATACCACAAGAAAGCCACGGGGAAGGTAGCATCTATAACAAAATCACAAAATATATAATTATGGACACTATTACTACTAAACATATTATTATGAAAAATTAAAATAAAATAAAAAAGGCCATCAAATTGTCTCAGAGCTCAAAATGACATCTTTAAACTTTTCAACAGTCCTAAAGCAGAAAATATTAAACTTATAATCATATATGAAGAAATATGATAAGATTTTTAAAAAAGAAAGAAAAAAAACTGCAAATGCTCACAGTTGGGAAGCTGGAACCAGTACATATTATTCATTTTTGCTTGAAAAATAATTACTGACTGATTGATACATTTACTAATCATTTTAGTTTATGAGACAATAAGCTATTTCTGTAATATCTTTGTCTGTTGGTTGGTTGGAGTTCATAGTTATTTTTATACTTTTATTTTAGCACTACAATGTTTTTTCCTTTCATCAAAGTAACCACCAAGGTCAATACAAAATCTCATTAGTATATAAATATATCTTAGTATGAGTCTTATAATATATCTCATCACAGCAGCACATTTTTTCAGTGAAATTTAACAAAGAAACTTTGTGCTTAAAATGAACCAGAAAAGTTTTGGTGCAACAGCTGTGCAGAAACAGGTGAGAGTCACACACACAAGCTGTTCTGTCCACCAATCATTCTCCCTGCTGGGTATATTATTGTCCAACGTGGTAGGATCAGCTGCTGTGTGTGTGTGTGTGTGTGTGTGTGTGTGTGTGTGTGTGTGTGTGTGTGTAATGTTGCTAATGAACCATTTAAAGCACATTTCAGTCACTGAGATAATTTCAGGGCTGGAAACATTTTTCTATGCCCTTTCAATCTTTCTTTTTAAACATAAATGGTGTCAATTGGCTCACATAAATGTATTGTACAGCAACACATTAAAACTGGCAATTAAAGGAGGCCATCTGTCCATCAATGTCCATCCTTATTTAACAGAAAACATCTGGCTTCAAATATCAAACCTGCAGCTGGTTGTGATATCTGACAGTTACCATTCATTTGAACACATTCCAAACATTGTTCAATCATGTTTTTATCAATTCTTTTCATCTCGGTTGGATTACTTGAATTCATAGTATTCAGAATTAAGCCAAAAATCATCTCACACCTTCAGCTGGTGCAAAACGCAGCTGCTCAGATTTTAACAAAGACAAAGACAAGATCACATCAGCCCTGTTTTAGCCTCTTTTTTCACTGGTTACAGTTTCAGAATTGATTCTGAGATTTCACTGATCACATTTAAAGCACTTACAGGTTCCGCTTCCAGCTACATTGCTAAATTGCTGCTCCCATATGAGCCAGAACACGACCTCAGATCCTCAGGCAAGGCTCTGCTGCCTGTTCCTAAGTCCTGGTTCAAGACGTATCTTTTTTAAAAAGCCTTTTATTGATTCTAGCACACCAGCTTACCTGTTTTAATGTTACTGCTCGTCTTTTATTTTATTTTTTGATCTTTATTGTTCGAGATTTTATTCCATTTCAATTTCTTATTATTTTAATTCCATGATTTTACTGCTTTTACTGATATACTTTAATCCTGGTTCAACCACACAAAGCACTTTATAACTTAGATATGAAGAGTGCTCTATAAATAAACTTTATTATTATCATCATTATTATTACTGATGTGACTGGATCAATAGTATGCTATATTGTTACGTCTTCTTTCTGTGGCTTGATAGAGTGTAAAGAGCGTGTAGAGTTAGGTAACATTTCTCTCGTGGGCAGCACTAAAGATAGATCAGACTATGCCACTTGTCGAGGAGTGTCTGGCATGTAATTTAAGCAGAAGGGGAGAACGGATTCTGCGTAAGAAAGCTGTGCCACTTCCATAAAGCCGTGGCAGATTTAAGCTCTAAAAACACAAATATAATAGTTATGTATCAATGTCTGTAAGATTTTAGGGACTGTATACAAATGACTGGGGCAGGGAGGGGTGATAAACCTTATGTTTCAAGGTTTGTTTGGGTTTTTTTTTTTTTTGGGGGGGGGGGGGTTTAAAGCAAAGGCTCTTACCAGTATCATTAATATTTTCTTTGGACCCTCCCTCGACTAGAAAAAAAAAAGACTGCAAGACCATCCCCACTTCCCCCACAATCTTAAAAATTAATAACTAAAAGAGGCAAAACATAAATAATTCACTTCATTTAAACATCTAATATCCTTAGTTACAATGTCCATCAGTACATGAGAAGTGAAATTAGCAAATGCCAGATTTATGACATATGATGTGTCGCTTCTACCAAATATTCCAGCCACTATCTACATTTGACTGAAACCAGCTGACGGTGTCCTTTGCGACTAAGCTTGTTAATTCGCCAGCGGCTGGTTTTAGAACTTAAAGCGCATAACCTGTTTGAACAGCCAATCAGCTTGTAGCAAAGGCAGCTGGTCAAGTCATCAAAATTTCGGCTGATCAAAATGGTTTTGGACTGAGGGTAAGGAGCCTCAATCCTGTTTTGTTTTTTTATTTTTATACATGTTCGCATTTTATCAATAATAGAAAATGCAACTGCAACAAGTAACTCACAATCGCCATCCTCATTCATATTTTAATACGTTAGGAATTATATCCAGCTACACACAAAAATAGCCAGAAAATCAGACAGATTTGTTGCTATGGATACACCATCTTGTCTTGTTGCCTTGGTGTAAACTGGCAGGTTTTACAGACCAGGGCATTGCAAGTAGTTGCAAGTTTCAACCTGCCTCGTTGTGAATCTTGTGGTCTGAACTGAGTTCCAAGTTTCAGTATAAATGAGGCTTTTAGTGTCAGTGTTACAGTTCAACTGACTGTCAAATGGCTAATGGACTGAAAATATGTGTGCACTTTTTATACAGTCCCTTAACATAATTGTGACTCCTTTGCACATATTGTATTAGTTTAGATCAGATTTATTAAAAAATGACATCAAATGTTGACCATGGAATAATCAGTACAGTATGAAGTATACAGTCAGTACAGCTGGGTGACATAATCACATAATGAACAGAGGAAGTTAAATTCTGCTCTTATAGGATCTTATACTGAAACACCAACCTCTGTGACATCGGCATGTGTCACCCAGTAGAGGGCAGTGTGTGTGTATATGTGTGTCTGTCCATCAGTGTGGCAGCATGACTGCTTAACTAAATGTAAATAGAGTTAGTGGACACAGAGACGTGAAACAATGTAAACACAAAACATCACATTTCATTCAGAAAATCTAAAAATAAAAAATAAAAACACATTCAAATGCACAAAATAATTATGTGAAGTTACAGAGCATCCAGTCATTTTATATATAAAAAAGAACAAACTATATTTTATTGATATAAGTGATGAGAGGCTTAATGTCTGCTGCCTGTTATTGGCTCTTGTGATTATGCATGTATACCAACATACCCTACAGTGACTGTCTGAGCTAAGAAATGAATCGCTACAGTTCATTTTGAGCAAACAGTTAATTTTTTTTTTTACAATCATTGCAGCGCTCACAGACTGTGTATGACAAAAAGGATCATGTCCTATGGGTGTGGGATTCCCAGAGGAACTGGAGACACACTGTGGGAGTGCTCATCTGTATTCCTGAGTAGGAGCGATGGAGTATCTCCAGCGTTAGATACTGATGTAAAATAAACAGTGGAGGTATCTATGAAGGCTAAGTTCTTTTTCACTGCAATTAGAGGAGGATAATGTTACAATAAGTGCTAGAGGAGAGGGCACAAAGATGGGGAGTGAAATTAAATGGTTTCTACCCAAAGTAAATCCTGACATCAGTGTAAATGCCTGAGAATTATGCACAAACTTGACATAACCCTGTGGAAAGTTGCTGATATTAGCTGCTCCTCCTTGAAGTATCTACAGCAGATGCCTTCACTCAGCCTCCTGTAAAAAGAAAACATAAGAGAAAGTCAATACTCTGAAGCATTTGGAAGCAATAACATTGTTACAGCCTCGTTTAAGTTGAGGAAACTGCAAAAAAAAAAAAAAAAGAATCACAGAAAAGACAAATTTGCAGGTTGACAGGTGAGATTTGATTGATATGAATATTGTAGAGATGAATCATGAGAGCGTACCAGCAGATCAGGCCGTCACACACGTCCTCTTGCACTCATTTTCCGTGTCGAAGCGGTTCTGGTTGCCGTTACAGCCTCCATACCAGAACTGAGCACAGGCGTTGGCCTGTTTGTCGTAGTACCAGCGAATGTTATAGTCCCGACATGTTCCCTGATCCAGAACCAAGTTGCAACGAGGGTCCAAAGGCACGGTTTCTGCATGGAGACACATCATACGATGGGGGGAAAATGAGGTTGGATCACTAAAAATGATTCGTCATCTCTCTTCCTTTGATGACCAGTCCACCTAATCCCACCTGAAAGCAGTCACTTTTGAGGAAACATCTGTTTCTTTAACAGGCTCTCAGGAAGGAGCAGATTCCATCAAATCATTCACACTGCATAGAAAATAATTGGCCTCCCTGCTCCTCACCGACATGACCTCATTCCTGAGCCTGTCAATCATAGAGCACTTATCATAACCCTGGAGTCAGGCCATCACCGCCTCACACTGCTCCATGTTGTGTCCCTCTAAACACACTGGACTGACTTTATCAAGTGATATCACAATAGATCCGATCAGACACAGCTGGTTTGATTTTAACTTTCAAGCTAAAACATAAAAGTTCTTCAGGTTACAATGTTAGCAATGCTACTGAGATGGCAGCTCCTCTTCAGATGGAGAGTTGTAAATAGCTAGCCTGTTTTTGTTTGTTGTTGGCAGTTAGGAACAGTACATTGATTTTTGTGGCTCCATTGAACCGTGGCATTGTTGTTTTAGTCTTCTGCTCTGTGGCCTGTGGGCACCAAGCCTGCCACCATGTCAAAACAGACTCATACACGAGGAAATGTAAAACAAAATCAAAACTGAGAGCCGAAAGCAAAGGCAAACGATCTCCGATGGAGCAAAGAAATGATCAGAGAATGCAAATCTGTTCAAGCTTAAATGATTTAATGACTGGAGCACTGGATGTAACTGTCATTGATCTGGTTTTTAAATTGTGGTTTCCATTCACTGAATTGCTGTTCCTGCTCACAGTTTTAGGCTCCTGTTCATGATTTCAATAATCCATGAACAGAATTCCTTTTTTAAATTCACTGCATGTTGTTTTACAGCGTAATGCTGCAGTGATTTGAAACACAGCTCGGATAATAATATGAAGTTAAAGATGCACTATGCAGGATTTGTCAGTTGGTGTTTGTAAACACAGCATTTAAAGTTGGCCCCTCCACCCAGCCCATCAACACCTGATCGAGCTGAGAGAAAGAGAAAGAGAGAAAGAGCGCAGCAGTGGTCAAGTGAGCTAGAGAGTGAATGAAGAGAGTGGGTGGCGCTGGCGAGAACATAGCTGTGAATCAGATAAATAAAACGTTATCTTCTGTTTGTTAGGTTCTAAAGCACAAATAAAAACACGGCCACAGCTCCGCACAACCCTGCAGGAAGGTTCCACATTGGTGGATTTTGTGTGAATGGAGAGCTTCATCCCGTCCACTGTGGCCTCTCTGCTCTGTACGTCCTCAGTCAAACAGACACACAGACCTGCTGCTCTTTATATGTTCATGACACAGAGACAGAGAGCAGAGGAGAGAGAGACAGTGATGCAACCTAGTCACTTCACTCCGAGTCCTGACCTCACACCTTGCTGCGTACCGTTATTGGCTGGGGGCTACACACCCACTGCCCAAAGGTTGAGGCTCAGTAATGTCCCCAACACAACAGAATAATAAGAAAACACAGGCAGAGATCAGAGTATCTGTAGATAAATACACCACCACACATGGTCATAAATGATGATTGAGAGGGATTATTTTTGTATGACTCTATAGTGTTTTGTCACACACATGATATAGAGTAACACCACAGAATAGCATGGAAAATAGTTTCAGCTTTCAATAACTGCTGGGAAAAGAACTTAGGAACACCACAATATGCAGTGTGTATAGTATAGTTGGCCAGGTGGCTTACAGGTTACAGTGCAGATCATGAACTACAACGTGCCTGATTCACATCCAGCTGGGACCTGTCATTCCCCAGCTCTCATCACCCTCATTTCCTGACTAATGATGTCATACAGACAATACAACACAATACAAATGAAAATCCTATTATAGAACATTTTACCCTTACAATCACAATTCTGTTGTATCAATCTATCAAATATATCTGTACATGGAAATTGCAGTGTCAGTCTTTCTTATACTTCAATGATTCTTTCTTTTATGGGACTTACAGCCTAAGGTGAGAGATTAATGAAGGTGTGTCACCTGGCTACATTACACACAAACATTCCTCTTAATCTTACCTCATGCCCACCTGGCAGGTACTAGAGGTGTGCTGGTGATTTCATTCATACATGTTTGCTGTAACGTTACTTGACAGTTTCCTTCACACTTATTATACATTTGCCTTCATAGGATCATAACACATATAATAGGAATGTGCGTTTTGATTCTCATTGTGTTTAAAATTATACTATTAACAACTATTAATAGTTATTAATAGTATTCTGGTCCAATCCTGACAGAACATTCCTGCTTCATAAATCTAGCTTTAAAAAAAAACATTCATTAGATAAAGACAAATGTGTCTCAGACAAGACGATTTTGAGGAAGGATGCATTTAGGTAATGTTGAAGATTTTTGAAAACACTACACAGCTTCATGTGAGTGCTGTAATAAAACTCAGCCTTTCAAAGGATAAAAGGTAAAACTGTTACTTGGTCAGTTATAATAGAAAATACATTTTCTGCTTTATTTTATTTCTGTTGCATGCGTCATGTACAAGAAATATGCCTCACTTATATTTGCTTTTGTTGATAGGGTTTCTCTGCAATTACCATCAAACTAGTTGTTGTTATTGAAAGCTCTGTTTTTTCTGAATAAACATGCAAGAACATAGCTGCCAAGTTCCTTCATGTTCTAGCTATTACATATAATTTCTTCTGGAGAAAAATATAGTAAATATTAAAGTTTAGGAGTGGGATAGATGTTCTCTACCTTTGGGAAGAGCCGGCCGTGGTGCAGGTATATATTGTGTAGAATTTGTAGAAGATGAGGTAGAGCCTCCGCCACTGGATGGGACATCTTGGGTGTTGCGATTAAATGTGTCCCCGCGCTCTGTCCCGGTCACTGGGTTCCTTCCTCCCTGATGGTGACAAAACCAGCAACCAGTGAGTTTACTCTATTAGTCTGTATGTGTATGGGTCACTGACAAATAAGGGTTGGCAAGATGAGCAATTCAAAAATATCTTTAAAAAATGCCATAAAAGCAGCACCGGGTTTGTTAAAATGTACATTTTGTATTGTATGTATTTGTATTTTTTTGGTTTTATGTAATTTGAAAAAACATTTGCACCATTTTTTAACAAAATGACTGAATGCTCCTGAAAATGTCAAATGGTATAACCACAAAAGAATGATACATATTCAATATTTTATTCACCAGTGTTTAAGTGTAAATAATGACTTCATTTAAAAATGACTGAAATGGTTCCTGATTGACATGATTCACCAGATGAAATGTAATATTTAGAACAATTGTATTCCATTAGCTTTATTTAATATAAAAAGTTATAATGTAAGATCATGCCAAACTAGTTGATATGGTGTTTTGTTGAGAATTTACTGTTTTTAAGCAAGTTGAATTATTTGGCACACAGTTTTTATGGTTACACCACTTAGACATTTTTGCCATAATCCTCTAATATTTTTTCTCAAAATGGATTAAAAACAGAAATTTTATTCTGGTTCCACATAAAAAGAATGTGTGCAAGTTATTCATACGTATATTTTCACATTTTAACCCTTTTAAATTTGACTAAACCACATGGACATAAAAGAAATGTCAGTGAACCATATATGTTTAATATTATGTAAATGTGAATTTGCTCTCATATGTTCCATACATGTCCTTGGTTGTTGTCCCCCCGGCCTCCATGGCCATGATTGTTGGTGCCAGGTCCGATGGTATTGGGCCCATTGTAGCCATTCCTGTTGCCGTTGCCACCGTAGCCATTGTATCCGTAGCCGTTAGTTACTCTGTTATAAATCAGGGCTCCATTCTCGTCCTCACAGAACTGGCTGACCAACTTGGATTCCAAAGCTGAGACCAAGAGACAGAAAGCAGAAGTGAGATACGATTTTTACCCTTACTGCACTGTCTCGAAAGACTGCCCAAACACCCACTGTGAGATGCTGACCTCGTTAGATTGTCCACCACTTTGGTCCAGTCTGAAATATCCCAACAGCTATTGGATGGATTGCCATGAAATTTTGTACAGACTTTCATGCCCGCTGATGACTTTCGTGACCCTTTGACTTTTCTTCTAACCACACCATGAGGTTGACAATTGTGGTTTTGAATGAAATGTCTCTACATAAATGTGTTTTTTGAATATTTTCCAAAGTATATCATCTGGTTTCCTGGTTGAATTGCAAGGCTTGGATATTAGTTAGTATTCTATTTGAACACATTGGCAAGAGCGAGTTTTCAACAACTCCCTGCTGAGAACGCCATTACCAGGAAATGATAATGATGATAAAAATAAAAAATGTGTTTACTGTCATATATAAACTGAATCAATTGTCCAACTCCCTGCGATTTCATTTTCCGACTATAATGATTAGAAATGAAAAGCTATACTCTGGAAAATTGTCATTTAAATATATATATGATAGTGATGGTGCTGTCTGTTCTCTTGGTGACAATGTTCCTCATCTATCTGAACATCTTTAGCAATTATGAACTGCAAATTGCTGTTACTGTAGTAATAGGCTACTTTTGGTGGCAAACTTCAGGCTAAAGACCAACTGACCCAATTGGGGACAAAAGCCATGTCCAAGGTTGGCAAACACTGATTTTGGGGTCATTGGTTAAGGTTAGGGTAAGGGTTAGGTTTAGGCAAACAGAGGTTACGGTTACGGTCCAGGAAATGCATGAGGTGTATGTAATGTCCCCAAAAGTAGGACAAAATGTGCTCATAGATTCAGAAACTTAGTCTTACCTGGCAGGGTGTTGAAGTCATCAATGAGGAACATGTGCTCAGTGTCTGGGTCGGAGGCGATGAGATTCAGCTCTCTGCGGAACTCAGCCTGTGTTGGGTCTGAAGTATTCACGATGCCCAGAGCAAACATCTCAATATTGGCAGCGTGAGCTTCTCGTACGGCTAAATCCAGTTTTACCGGCTCTCGTTTATCCGTCTGCCCGTCAGTGATCACGATGGCCACTTTGCTGACTCCCACACGGGAACTGTAGAAGGCTTCCTGGGTAGCTTTGCGGATGGCTGTACCCGTGTAGGTGCCCTCTCCCATGTATGGGATGTTCCTAATGGCCTGCTTGATGTCTTCTTTGTTCACATAACGGGCCAGGTTGAACACCAGCTTCACCTCCAGGCTGTAAAGCACCAGACCAATCCTGGTGGCGTTGCGGCCCACAGTGACCCGGTCAACTAATGCATTGACAAAGTCCTTGATAATCTCGTAGTTTTCTGGGCCCACACTCTCTGAGCTGTCAATGACAAACACCAGCTCCATAGGCCTCTCCTTACATTTGATCCCACATCCTAGAATCAGATCACATCAGTATATCAGATCATGGCTGAAATGTCAGTTTGACAAGGTTCAGTCTATGGAATCTGATCTAATGATTTACAGATAAGAAGGGACAGTGGCTCTTAGATTCAGAAACTATATCTTCTCATATCATTTGTTGAGCTGAGTCAATAATGGAATGAACATTGCAAGGATCAAAAGATACTTCACCACAAATCTCTTTGATCATCCGAATGATGTCCTCTCTCTGTAATGAATGCACCAACAGTGTGAGCACATAAATTAATAAGAGTAGTATCTGATGAAAAATTGATCAAAAAAGCTAGAAGACTCACAGTGAGGCCTGCTTCACCTTTAACACCGGGTCGACCCTAAGATAAGAATATATGAAAAAGAAAGTAAATATGAGAACAATGATTAAAGCATAACTGTCATTTTCGAAACCTGTTCCTGTCGTATACAATAAATTAGCCTATAAAAGTATCTGAAGTGTGACTCACAGGTTGGCCTGAGGATCCAGGGTCTCCCAAATCTCCTTTGATTCCCTTCAGTCCCCTCTCCCCCCCTGCGCCACGGTCGCCCTGGCACACATCGCACGGCAAAAGGTTAGCGATCAGAGCAAAATGCAGCATAAGACGTGCACCCAACCCCGCATTCAAAAGTTCAAGATATCATGGTGACTCACTTTAGCTCCAGGGAAGCCTTCTCCTGGTTGCCCCCTTGGTCCTGTCACACCCTGGGCCCCCTGTTCACCCTGAATCAACCACATGAATATACTGTTTTCCGTGTGCAGGGTAGTAGACATCTCAGAGAGTTTGCAGATACCTTAATTAAAATATGTATATAAAAAAAGTAAGACCATAAATCATAGCCTACCTTTGGCCCTTGAACTCCTTGTCCTGGAGGCCCTGCTGGCCCCAGTGGGCCTGGTCGCCCGGTGTTACCCTAAAGTACAGAAGATACAGAAAGCCTCAGCTTAGAATGAACTATATAACATTTTTTTTAAATTTCATGTACTCTTAATCAAGTTACCATCTAAATTCCTCAAGGAAAGTATTAGATACCATTGACCATCCTTTTCTCTCAATTGTGAATAATTCCTTTTTCTCTGGGCGTGTGCCAAGTCACTATTAGCCTCTGTTCAAACCCATCTTGAAAAACCTGGACTTGCATTTATCAGGTAGGAAATCTATCTTTCTTTTAGGATTATGAGTTAAAGCATTTTATCAACTTATATAGCATAAGAAATGTCTCCTATCCTCTTTCCTTGGTTGTACTAAAACAGGTATTGTGTTCGATATTATGTTAGACCTTCTACAAGAAAAACGCAGTGACCATACAATCAATGACATTAGTAATAGCACCTCTCCATCCTGTTTTAACATGGAGGTTGATTAATACAATAAATGATAGCATCTCATCCATACCAATAACTGACATCCTTGCAACATTTAGTGTTTTGTTTTGTTGTGTCTCTTATCATTACTATGCTGATGATATCCAGCTTTATGCATTTGTGAAACTTGGGGAACTCAAGGAGATCAGTGTCTGGATGTCTCATCGTATATCACCACCAAACTAAAATCCTGTCCTTTTTCCCTTTTCAGCACTTAAAAATTGTACATCAGCACTTTCTTTCCTGGATTTTAACTGAAAGCTGTTCACAGGGTTCATCTCTGACTCCCAACTAAACTCTCAGCAGTAGGTTATTAGTGGCTACCTGTAGGACTATTGGAACTAGGTAAACATTGATGGTAGTGGGACAACTGAGCAGCCCTTGCATTCATGTGAAATTACTTATCAGGTCAGGTGGGCTAGACACTGTAATTTAACCTAGGCAGATACACGGTTCAGTATCTGCTGTTTGCTTGGGTTTCAAGAACAGTTTAAAGGTATGTTCCATCAGAAAAAGGTGTGAAAAGGTTTCAGATACCAGAATTGAAACATAAACATCACCTACTGAGCGACCCACTGTGTTCAGATGAAACACAGCCAGCCAATGTAGTTTAACCTAAGCAGATACAGTGTGGATATATCTGATCTGCTATCTGCTTGGCTGAGGACATTTTAAAAGTACATTAAGATCAGGATTAGAGAATGATGTCATCTGTCAGAGGGTGCAGCTAGATACTTGCTGCAGGGCCTAATCATAAGTCAAAACACCATTAAACATGATTAATGAACTTCACCCAACCACAGGCACATTTCAACATAAGTATTGTTTCATGTTAACTCCTGTTATTTTCAGTTTCATTGCCAAACTACTGCTGTTCTAATATTTACATTGGCTACAACCAATCATTCATTGTCTGTGTGTGATACATTGTATTCTTGTTTAAACCAAGAAGCTGTTGTATGATTACAACCACAGTAGGTGTACTAGGCCTCCCAGGTTATCAGTACAACCGATTGTGTCTTGATCAAAGTCCAAGACTGTGTTTTTGCAGTCCTGGTTTAACGTTATGAAACAGTGTTTTAAATCTTATCTCAAGACCTTTTTATTCTCAAATGTATTTTATTCATGCTCCTTCGCTCCGATTTGCTCTTATTCTTCTGACAGTTCTTGCTTGTCTTTTAAATATTTATTCAAATGCTTTTTATCATTGTTTTATTTATTTTAAATTGTGAAATGCGTTGTAGCTCTGGTCACAATCCATTGGCATAAAACTCTGCACATTAGGGATTAAACGTTATTATATATTCTGTGTGATCTGAGTTCAAACTGTGAGAAGAATTTTTAAATCGTCCAAAAATACAATCAAAGACATTGTCACGGTTCCATCCAGACAGATCGGCCATGTGTAATCAATAATTTCCCTTTAGTGAACAGATGTACAATGAATGTGAAACATACTATGAAACAATCTGGTGTTTTTTCTTGGAAATAGCTTTTTTTTAGGTTCAGATTATCCTTGTTTTAGAAAATACTGAGTCATGAATTGATGACACCACCATTTCCTCAACACTGATAAAGGCTGAAGTATGCCAACATGATCTGCTCTCTCATTTTCCCTCATTTGACAGCTTTGGTTGAGACCTCAATTAAATCTTGCCTACCGCTGCAAGGCTGTGACAGTGCTCGGACCTGCACAAACGCTGGTCTGAAGCCTGCAGGGAATCCGGATGTGATATTCGAGAACATATGGGTGCTGGGTGTCGCTTCAGTCGGGCCTGTTAGGCCAAGTGCTTCTCATCAGACACATATGTCTGTGGAGATTCACACTCTGCACCGATGTGTCACACTCTGCACAAATGTGTCAGAGTGCTGTGGGGAAAATCGTGATAAATACCCCGAACAAATGAACTGGCAGCCTTTGAATATGAGACCCCTGTGGCGGGCACATTCACACTCAAGATGAAGCACTTTTTTTTTTTTAAAACATGGAACTCTCTGAATGCAGCTAAGATGCAATTCTTCAGAGAAAATGACTCATTCACAACCATCTGGTTGTATGTCAAATAAAATTCCAGAAGGCCTCCTGCATAAGTTAACACAACACATTATAATGCTGTCCTTGACTCATGTTTGCAGAAACACAACACAAAACCTGTTTTTTCACAAGTTTAGAAGTGTAGATGAAAAATGGCTTAAGGTATTCAAGATAAAAATCAGAACTGTTTTAGTGTGGGAGTTATCTAAAGTCTTGAAAAGAGAATGTTATGAATTACCGGAGGTCCTTGGAGACCTTCGCCTGGAGGTCCAGGTAAACCAGGTAACCCTCGGAAACCAACATCCCCCTGGAAAGATGGAAAGCGAAGATATATGAACGCTTGCAACAGAGCAATTTACAATCCATCAAACAAATTAACTCCCGCTCAGAGAAAAATCTCATTTCCTTTAATTAACTTTCTTAAAACAAATGACCAAATCTTTCACTGGGGAGATACTTTCACTAATCTCTAATGCAGATTCAAGGTTTGAAATTCATCTAACAGTATTTTACTTCTCCTTTGTCTCAATTTTCGCAGCAGATTTTCATTTTGGGAAACACAAAATGCCTAATTGGTCTCAAAATGTCACACTACAAACACAATGAAAACATCTGTATCAAATTAGGTAATACATCAAGCAGTAATGAATTACCTAATTTCACAACACTGCACAGTATAGGTTCATTATTGAATATTCAATCATTGGTGAGTTTAAGAAAACATTAAATAATGCTGTCAAAGTGTAACTAATTCTCATTAAAACAGAGTCTTTTCCTCATTAATATACAGCATATACTGCTTCTGTTCATTATTAGGAATAAAGTTTTTTATTCAAGGTACCAAACTTTAGACATTAAGATCAATTATAAGTCAATTAGATATGCTGTTGCTTGCTGCTACACCTACTCCTCACCTCCTCCTGTTAGCTATGAGTCTACCTGGCCCTTGGGGGAAAGTGAGTGTGGTTGCTCCCATCTTCCTGCTGTGTTGAGCTTGACATTTCTCGACCCTGATCATTAATGCTTTACACATATCCCACATTCACATAATAATATATTCCATGCTATAATCATACAGTCATGTTGGAAAGCATATAACATTAAACCACAATTCACATAGCTTCACTGCTGTTAAAATAAGGAGAAATGCTTGAAAACACATGCAACATTAATTATTGATCGGCTTATCAATAAGCATTTAAATATGCTAATATGAGATGTATTTTTTGTGACTGTTGAAACAATGAAACTCTACAACACAAGATGATTACAGTTATTACTGTTGATGCTGTGTGATTTCAGAAGATGTTTTAGTCAGTTGGTTTGAATTGGAAACAACAGTCTGACTTTTTAGTTACATTTTTTGACTTTGGCGTTAGACTAAATAAATCAACAATGTCAATATTTTGGAGGAAAATAATGCAAAATGCATGAACTCACACACATAAGTACATTGGTGTGTAACAACAAACTGGAACTCTTCAACTTACTTTCCATCTTTTCTCATGTGCCGCCAACATTCACTCACCTGACATGCGTTATTTTTTCTACCTGACAGATGCAATATCTCACCTTTGGTCCAGGGATGCCCAATCCTTCTAGGCCGGGTTCTCCTGGAAGTCCGGGCAAACCTGGAGGGCCCTAAATGAAACATGACATGGAGGTAGAATATGTTTTCGAAGATACTACACTGAGTAAATCCCTTCTTCAGTGACTACTTGTACCACTAAATCATCTGAAGTGATCCCTGCTGTGTCACCTTTGCTCACTGTTTTGTGAGATATAAAAGGGCTAGCAACTTTTGGTTATAAATGTCTTACTGATGGATGGATGGATGGATGGATGGATAGAACTTATGGGTAGAATTAGGAAGACAAAAGACCGACAGATGGAGGACTTGATGTAAATGTATATATGTACAGATTTATGGGTGGTTAGATGAGCATGTCAGTGTCTTAATCAGTTCCTCACCGTGGGCCCAGGGTAGCCGTCTCCTTTGGGACCGAGTGGACCTGCAGAGCCTGAATCTCCTCGGTCACCCTTCACCACACAGATACATATCAGTCAATAATTCACTCACACAATGGATACAACATGATTTACAGATACATTTTCAAAGGAGACTCAAGTGGAATGTGGACGTAACTGGACACATGTGCTTTCTGCTCCTTCGCGTGCTTCTATATATCGTTAGTACTGTGCAACGCATTTAAAAAATGAAAATGTGAAGACACGCTGTAATGTTTTATTAGCTGAAAATCTGAACAAATGTTGGAGCAAAGACAAGCGTGACAGGATGGAGATTTATATTTCTCTTCTCATTTTCTGACATCTCCTCTGTTCTCGCTGGATGCCGGGGAAACGGTCTTCATGATGAAAGAGATCAGCGTGCTCGTGTGCTGCCAGATCTGCCTCTCATTACGCTCATATCATAATTGATTTTCCAAACATAGACTGTTCAGCTGTGACAACAAGCTTGCACTTGCCGATTTAAATCCTAACTTCCAGTTTGTGTCTACAGGCAGAGATCAGGCAGGATTGCACACATAATTGTTTTTTTTTTTAGAGAAGAGGTTTATACTGAGTGTCACCTTTGGACCTGGAAGCCCGTAGCCAGTCTCCCCAATCGGACCAGGAGGACCATTTGGGCCAGGATCACCCTAGAAGACAGTTTAGGTTCATTAACAATACATGTCCACAACACAGTACTGCAAGTAAAGCACCTAACATAGTACAAAACCTGTAATGAGCCGTGGGCCCCTAATCAGACCCCCAACCCTACCTTTTATTATCAAGTTACCCACTTTAGAATGGTAATAGTTTAATTAAATAGAAATAGTTATCTTAAAATATCCACCATGTAAGTTTAATATGAACTAAAAATATTAGAGGAAGTAAAAGCCTCATAATTACAAAATGACAGGTGTCACTTTAAAGCTACACAATGTAACTTTGTTGAAATATAAATAAAATTAAATCACATTAAAAGCTGAATTCATAAGTAATAAAACACACCAATGCTTCAATCAGTACACGTTTCTGCTGCTACAGCCTTTGTCTGGTGTGACCGGTAGCTTACGGTGGCTAATGTAACATGTCTTATCTCTGATACTGGTGTGTGATAACTGTGGTTACTGGGTCAGTTCACTGACTTTATGACTCTCTATTAGTGTTGACTATGTTTTAACATTTATCTTGTAATTGCCTCATCAATTTAATTTAGATTGAAACAACGTTAAAATACAGCCTAAATGTTAATGCACTGGTATGAATCCATAGTAATGTCTGACAATAATGACAAGAGCCATTTTACTGTAGGTTTAACTTTTGATAGCTTAAATTAATTTTTTAATATTGCAAAGTTGGTACTTTGAGTTAAGTAAAGAATCTGAATACTTCTTTCACCACTGCTGACATTACATTAATGTGAAACAAGTAAAAATGTGTCACCAGTGTCATAAATATGATTATAATCAATTCCATAGTGTGTGCATGGAACAGTGGTCTATCTATGACAATCAAGAACATCTGGAAACACTTAACAGCATTTGAACAAAATCACTTGTTTATGACCATATGCAGGGAACATAACAGGCCTCCACTTCTAATGTTACCACAGTAGAAGTAGGAGAAGTTACCTTGGGTCCGACAACGAATCGGCCTGGTGGACCAGGTGAGCCCCCCCTGCCCTGCGAACCTGGTTCTCCCTAAAGATTTGAATGCAAGAGGTTAAAATCAGTGACTTATAATTGATCTTTCTTCATCATTCTTTGCCATGTATGCATTTAAATGCATTTCCAGAAGACCATGAACAGGGAACCTCACCTTTGGTCCAGAGGGTCCAGCAATGCCAGGTGGACCAGTCAAGCCTCTGATTCCCCTTGAGCCTTGGTCACCCTTAAAAGGTCACATTGGGAATACAGTTATGTGCTAATCTTATAGCTGTGGCATTACTTATAATACACCAAGTTAAGCAAAGTCTTAATGCAACATATACAAAAAAGTGACCAGGGAAAATGTCACATTGTTTTACCTTTTCACCCTGGGTGCCAATACCATGTATTCCCTCTGGCCCCCTTACACCTACAGGTCCTACCTCACCCTGAAAACATGAACACATACATATGCATACACTCATAATATACGACTGAAAAGATTACTGATGGAGGCTTTATATTGAAGCAAACTA
Organism: Scomber scombrus; assembly: GCF_963691925.1. Lineage (NCBI taxonomy): Eukaryota > Metazoa > Chordata > Actinopteri > Scombriformes > Scombridae > Scomber > Scomber scombrus. Next base: position 13,169,298 of record NC_084993.1, read on the forward strand.
CCTTCTGTCCAGGGGCTCCGTCCTCTCCTGGCAGGCCCGGCAAACCAGACAATCCTTGTGATCCTGGCTCACCCTGAGGACAGATATATACATCAGTTTATGAGACTTTAAGCAATGTAAGAATATAAATGATTGCTGCTTATGTGGGTTTCACTACAGGGCTGTGACCCACCTTAGCTCCAGGGTCTCCAGCACCTCTTTCTCCTGAGGCGCCAACCTCGCCTGGTAACCCCTGGTCTCCCTGTGAGATAAAACAACATTCTTATTATTGCCCTATTGTCAGTGGGTCTTTATGACACTAAACTGCATCATCATCAAACTTAGCATTGTGAATGTATGTACAATACAAACCTTGGGTCCAGGTAAACCTTCTCCTGGTTGTCCTCTTCCCCCTGGTGGACCCCTTGGTCCTTCCACGCCCTGAAAGGATCAATGCCAGAAGTAACAAGAGAAGTCTACTGGAATGTCACACAAATTAGAATTAGCATGGTTAAGGGACTGTACGTGTATTATCAGGGGGATTGAGGGAGGGGTGTAATCTCCCTTTTTCCATATGTTGTGAGCAGTGGATCATCACCATTTTCTGACAGTAATTAACTGCGTTTTGATATAAGCAGAGTGATCTTTGGCTCAGCTGTCTGCAGGAAACAAAATCATCCGAGTCTCCAGCTGTTGCTCCAAAACGTGTACCTTTATTACACGTATGCATCATGTTGGTTTAATTAAGATGGACTATGACGGAGTCTGACAGACCGTATATATAGGCTATATCATCTGATCTAGTTCATCTTTGTCATAGTTTTGTGGCAAAAATATTAAGATGCTTAAGCCTGTAAATCATACTGTAGATGGTGATTCTTCTAAGTTCCTTCATTCAGTGGCAGCTATTACCATTTGGATAGATAGTTCATTTTTGACATGTTGGGAGAAGGTGTTGCAGTTTCTTTCAAAGGAAGAGGAAAGGAGCAACGGGTTTTTTTTTTATGTGAAAGGTTCAGGAATTAAGAAATAACATGCAAACCTGTCATTTCATGGCAGAATATACCACAGCAGAAGTCATTTTCTTGATAAGGTACTTGCCTTCTCACCCTGTATGCCCATTCCTGGGAGGCCAATATGCCCCTGAAGACCTGGAGGGCCAAAATCCCCCTATGGATTCAAATAAGAAAGTAGTTTAATAACAACAACATGTAAATAATAGTATGCATTGCACTCAAATGGCTTCTTTGACATTTCATGATTTATTACATGTGGAAAGCACCCAACAGTGTTGTAGTTTTTGCCAAGATCCTGTGCATTTCCTTTTGGTTCCGTAATAAAAAAAAATATTGTGTTTATTGCATTGCATTAGTACAGTGGTGCCCCACAGGCACTGGTTTGTCATTACCACATGAAAACATTGCAATTATCCGTGATGAACAACACCACAAGGCTTCAGTAAAACTGTCAGCACAATCTGTGACATAAACTCCCATGTAAAAATCTCTATATTTTGAAAGGCAAGTGTTTTTGGAGGGGGGGGGGGTATCGTTCATTCTTTACAGTGGATGTCATACACTAGTGACATAAAAGGAATTAAAACACATTTTAAATCAAAGCCTTTGAACTAAAAGATTGCCAGATGGCTGAAAAAATATGCAAAAACATTCTGAAAGTAAACCTACTATATACCTACTTAATATCTTTATGTTGTCTGACTGTGTTAGTGCAGAGCTAACTTTCCCACATTCATCAGCCCAAAACCCTGAAGCCTCTCTCCTCCTACACTATCCAAGCTTTAACCTTGATTCATCATCTGTAGACTGTGACCTTCTATATAACACCGAGCTGAATACATTCACCGGTGACTCTGCCAACTCTCGACCTTCTTCGCAACACAGGACTCTGGCTTTATTTTCATGCCTGTGTGAAAGCTGTGCAGCCAGCCGTCTTATTTACAGCCTCTCTGTACCCTACTGTACCTTGTCTCCTTTGATTCCGGCGCCTTGCTGTCCTCTGGGCCCCCGTGGCCCCTCCAAGCCTCGTTCTCCCTGTGAGGAGAGAAGGAGAAGGTATTGCATTTTGCCTCTTGAAATAGCAGTTTAATATAGTATATGCATGTAAGAGGAACATGTACATAAAACAGGGCAGACCTATATAGTGATTAAATCTTTAATTTCGTCACTGTCACAATATCTGATCATGAAGCAACAAGTACAAATGTACATTTCTGCTTTCTGACGTAAGGTTTGGGAGAAAATTCAAGTTCCTGTTTATGTTGATGTCTGCATGTCAGTTTTGTCCTGATGTTAATGAAAGACAGGAATGTTTACAGAGACAGTTACCAGACAGATTGTCACACAGTGTTGGCACCATATGAAAATAGACTGTCATCAGGAAAACCAAAACAGGGCCTTTTGAAGACCCCGTAATTGAATATACATTTCTAGTCTGATATTAAAGACCCATTCAATCCAGATGTTTTTTCCTGTTGGGTATCCCCCCTCTTGTATGTTTCACATGACTACTATACACAGTAAACTGATGAACTGTATTGTCACAAGACTTCTCTGTACCTCTCCCATGTGCTGTGTGGGTGCAAGTATGAGTTGTAACATCACAAAATTGTGTAATGTGCAGCTGGGGTAACAGCTGGCTGAAGTAGACTTGATGGATTGTGTTGTTTTTCACATCGGAGCTGTGAACATGCGTTCCTTCTGTGCTGTATTTTATGTTTTTACTAAAAGCTAGGCGTGATATTGTGTAAGCACTTCATGTTGGCCAACCAGCAGCCATGCTCCATTTCTTAGGTGGCATTTTGGCACTGCTAGCATTGGCAGTCATTGCCTATATAACAGCTGTTGATGCATGTAGTTACATGAAACATAACGCTTAACCCAAAGTACAGCTTGTAGCGAATTCGACTTCAGTTAATAATGTGGGTTGCCAGTCAGAGTCAGGTCTGACAAATAATAAATAAAGAAATAAGACAATAGCCAATGGGAATGTCATATTTTTGGAGGTAGGTAAGGGAACATTTAAGGGATCATCCTCTTGGAACCATGAATGTCAATCCATCCAAAACTGTTGAGATATTCATCAGCCAGTCTAAAGTAAATATCATTCATTTCGGTGTCAATAACTTACAATGTTACTCCTTTTAGATGTGATTAAGTCCCAAAGTCACAACCCTCACCAAACTCATCTTGTTAGGATCAGCTCATTGTTCCAGATTACATGATGTTTCCATTCTGACTGAGAAAATGAAAACAAATGCAAGTGTTTTCCAGCCAGTTTTATGACAGCTACGGTACGCTTCCAAAATCAGACTCATGAAACACACGTGGTTAAAATCTGCTTGGCTTAATTTAAAGAGAGTGACTTTATAAGTGTGAGACAGCTACGTGACAATTATGAGATAATGGTGAGTGCCAAAACATAGTGTATGACCTGAGAAAAGAGCAGTCATCAATTGAGAGAGAGCTGGCTTAGTAATATCTGTTATAGATAGCGGTTATACTTCCAGTAGCTACAGAAGCTACAAGTCATATCAGACCAAGTAAGGCTGTAGCTGCTTTTATTTGTAAGCGGAAGAACGTGTTATTTTTTCAAAATTGGCAAACAATATCACTTAAAATGTGTGGTCTGCACTGTGTTAGCTTTTTATTGTGTTTAATTGGACGATTATTGGTGGTTGGGGCCGCAGCCTGCCCTGAGGCATCTCTAGATTTGCATACTGATTGTTTCTGTAAATCGTAGAGAGGGAGAAGAAGAAGGTGTGCCTTTAACTTACTTCTCAAAAATAGCCATTTTATGTGAAAAATATATACTGGACAGAAATATATTTCAAAGCAGAGCATTTTGTGTCTGAAATGTGTCTGGAGGGATATTAAAAACAAAAGAAGCAGTGAGGGATTAGACCAATAATCCAAGTTGACAGTAAATACAATGGTAATAGTGCAGAATAATGTCTGGCTGTATATGACTCTGCTAAAAAAGTAATATTTCCCTCGAGAACACTTCCCTGTCTTCCAAGGTCTTCCAAGAACAACAGACGTACAGTGACAGACTCAGAAGTGCATCGATTAAGCATGGCGATAATACATTCGCATGTCAGCTATAGTATAGATTTATCGTCATAACTCTACGACGGCAGCTCGTTTTGGCACGCATGCTGAGGCGCTAATGATGTGGAAAAAAGGGTAATGCTGCTGCTGAGCTGCTGTGAATCTGGAGCTTGTTGAGACACGTCGTGTGAAGAACGCTCGCTTTAAAACATGAACACCATCTGCGAGGCGGCGGTCAAGTGTGCTGTTGGGAGGGGGGGGGGGGGGGGGGGGCTAGAACCCTCGAGGCCGATCTCAAACGATGGATACACCTCCTCCTGTTCTGGGGCGGAAACTCACTGTCACTGTCTCAGAGGAAAGTCCACAAATGATACACTGGATGAAGGTCAAGGGAAGTGTAAAAACGTATGATATTCGGTTGAATTACAGAGGCTGGGCCCTCTGATGTAAAGCGCTTAGTGTTGTAACGCTGCCAAAAAGTGGTAACATCTATCATTACTGAAACACATTCCACCAACTTAATAACTCTTAAATTCACCTGTCTCATTTATCAAAAAAACAAAAGGTGTTTATACCCACAATTTCAAAGGCAGTCCTCCCATTTGTGAAGTGTCAAATTACATCTGGGGGCTGTTCAGAACTTTAAAAGTATTAAATAAATTGTATGTTTAACATCGGAGACTGATGATATTACACTAAAATGAACACTGACACATTGAATTTGTACAGATATCTATTTCATGTTATATCTCGCCTTTTGACTTGTCAAAGCAGGAAGAGCACAGGTGGAAGTAATAATATTAACGATGGCTCCATTCCATTCAGTGTCCCACGAAGCATGTGCAACACCACAGCCTGGAACTGGCTCACCAAAGTGGAACAAAGCCATCATTAATGTTAATCATTAATTCCACCTGTGCTTCTCCTGTTTGACAAGTGATACACTTACACACTACTTGCCAGCAGACATGACCTGGGGCCTGCAGTACAAAGCAAGTTCAACCTTAGTCTGGCTTTCTTTGGGTTAGCTGGATTCACTGAGTCTGACACTGGCATTGGATAATCAGGAGGCTGGCTATCAACTAGCTAATTGATGATCTAATGCTCTGTCTCAAATCACGTACTTCTCTTAGTACACTGTGTACACTCTGTCCTTACTCTTGTGCAGTGCGCACATTTCAACAGGTTAGTGTTGAACACTTCCATTGTGCACTTACGGGAAATGATGATTGGCTAGATAGCAAGCGAGCATTAGCAAGCGAGCATTAGCAAGCGAGCATTAGCAAGCTAGTGTACAAACTACTAAATTAACCTAATAAACTTATTGATGGCTTACTGGAATACTTACAGTCAGGGTTCGGAAGTAAATGTAATAGATTACAGAAATAACTATTTAAAATGAAATAAGTAATATAACTATTTCAATGACTTAATCAAAGTAATGTAACTTATTACATTTGATTACTTTTTGGTTACTTTTCTACCAAATGTTTTCAGCTGTTAGGGTAAGTGTTCCCATTAAGCACCAAAATCTATGTTCAGCTGTTTTTCATGGATACTGACATGATTTATAAGGGAGATCATTTCTTATAAAGCAAGATTTATCTCTCATTTCAAAATGTATTCATTAGTTCATGTAGATTTTTGAATATAAAATAAAGATATTTGATGAATAAAGTCCAATGACACCATTTAGACCTATGTGTGTTCCGAAACCCACATCATGATTTATTTACAAAATATAAAAAATATATTGATTTCAAAGAATCAATATGTGCACTGCATTTTCCCATACTTCTCTTTGTGAACGCACTTATGCACTCAATATATTAAGTGTAAGTACAGAAGTACAAGATTTGAGACACCGTATAAGTGTTAGAATCTTCTCCACAGTACAAGAAGAGAAATTCTGGTGGGGAAACACCTAATCTTATTATTTGTCTAGTACTTTTTAGGGATATTTGCACATTAAATCCACCTTTAAAAACATTTGACGTGTAATTTATAATTTATAGAATGGAAACTGGACCTCAGATCACCTGGAACACATCAATTATGACCAAAAGTACAAATGATTCTTATTAAGATATAAAAAAACGTAAGATGAATGAAACAAAGTTGTAAGCTGCTGTCAGGAACATATTTAATCTTTCTAACACATGTGTGAACCTGTGTGTGTGTTTGTGTGTATCCACATGTGGGAAGAGAGAAGACAGACGCAGCAGCGGACTCATTCTTTCCCCTCATGCTGAGTCACTCACTCTGTCATGTATCAAGGTGTCCTGGCTATTTTCTTGTATCATCTGTGCATCTCCTGCCCCGTGTTCTCATGTCTTCTAGTGGGGACGATCAATGGGCCGATCATACGATGAGGTAATGAGACACATGCCGCAACGCTGTGCGGGAATTTATGGAACTTCTGTGTTGTGTTATCGTCTCTTGTAACCGTACACGTTGTCAATTTCCTGTCATTACACCGCGGAATCTGGAGCCCAGACGGGGCCTTTGCACAGGTCGGTGGGTAGGGAAGGTGATTTGAAGATGAATGCATCAAATGGGGGTCATGGGGGTTCAAAGCTTTTTAAATGTCTTGAGTGCGTGAGGCTCCCAGGAAAAAACTGTAAGTCCCAAGAGCCTGAGACATAAAAGACATGAACACTAACTCACCTTTGGTCCGGGGAGACCTTCTCCTATCTGTCCTCTCTCTCCTTGGACTCCCTGTTGCCCTTGAGGCCCCTGGATAAAACAAAACAATATAAATAACAGTTGGGGGGGAGACATAAAAAATGATCATTTTCAATAAATGACTGTTCTTTAAACCCTTCCCCTGAAGGGTCACAGTCTTTAAATGAATTTATAACATCCTACCTTTTGTCAGTTGCTTGTAAAGCACTTTGAATTGCATTTTTTATTTGTTTAAAAGGTGCTATATAAATAAAGTTTGACTGATTTATTGTCCAATCACAGGACATGACATTGAGTTTTGGGTTTCACCACATGGAGCTCTATTAAAAGGACCTAATAACTAACTTTATTAATCAGCCTTTTACATGAACACACAAGATTCTGTCAGTGTTAGAACACTTTTGGATATTTCACATAAGAGATTTTTGAGTGATAAACTTTTAATTAATATTATAAATCATTTAGAATTAACTAACTGATACTGCCCCCCGCCAACTTTAGCTTACACAAATGTATTTAATTAATTTAAACCAGTTTTAAGCTTCTCTTTTAAGGAATTTTAAGTTTTCTTAAATATATAAAAATATCTGTAGACATTATTATGGAAGCGTATCTGCACCTTTATTCAAATGGCAATGCAGTCTGCAAAATGGTAATTTTTTAACAAAAGTTATGAATGAAAATTTGATTAACTCAATTCCATAAATGCTATGGTATTCTTGCAGCTTTAGTCAAATGGCAATTCATTTTGCAAAATGGAAATTCATTGTGCAAAGTGGCAATGCAATCCTCGCATCACTTTGTAATTTCTTGGATAAAAAATACAATGGAGTACAATAGCGCCCCGGCACACGCTTTATCTGCACCAAATTTCAATCTGTCAGTTCTCTTAACGACGTCACTTCTGTGACTTCTCAGCTGTGTCCAGGTATTGGGTAATAGAGGTAGCCCAGATACCCATGTAACCAATCAGGGACCTAGAATAGGAAGCTAGTCGGAATCTCAAGAACCACAGCGATCTCACCAGAGCAAACGGCAAGATAACACGAGTCACTTGTCTATCATTATGAGCTATACGTCACCATCCAGGTAACATTTTGTTCTGGGCTGACCTAAAACAACTGGTTACCCTGGGCTTGCCTTGAAAATACCCAACATGTTTATCAATGTTTCAATATCTTTTTCCTCTAGGCTAAAAACATATTTACAGCCCCCACAACACTACACGTTATGACAAAGAGAGAGACTGAGACTTTTATGAATACAGGTGCAGATACGCTTCCATGAATTATAAAGTCGGCTGGAGATTTCAGCCAACTTCAGTTAACTTTAATTAGCTACAGTTGATAAAACATGCCAGGGACAGGCGTTTCAGCCGACAAATTGACTGCTGCTGGCTAGAAATCAGAATCCTGCTTTTTGGTTTATTTCTGTGCATAAATAAACAGCGAGTCTGTCAAAGTCCCACTGTTTCAAAAATGAGTATGAATACCACCTGTAAGCCTTGGCGTGTGTGTGTGTGTGTGTGTGTGTGTGTGTGTGTGTGTGTGTGCTTGTTTCTTACTCACCGGTGGTCCGGGCTCGCCAAGTCCTGGAGGACCCGGCGGCCCCAGTTGCCCCTGGAAACCAACATCACCCTGCACATTGCGAGACAGTGAGAGGAGCGCACAAACAGGGTTAGACGCAAGTGGAAGATTATGTTCTCATGACTTCATTTTCCAAAACAATAGAGCGGCAGACTTCACCTTGGGTCCCGGAAGACCGATTCCAGTTTCCCCTTGGACTCCAGGTGGCCCAGAAAGTCCCCGTTCCCCCTATAAAAAGACAGGTAGTGACAGACATGTGCAAAGACACGCACACAGATGCACAAACAGTTGCTGATTGGTCGTTTCGACATGATCAGTAGAGCTGTCCACATTTTCCATTTGACCAAGAACATCTACTTTCTCCACCTTCACACTTCCCCTATTATTTAACAAAGTTAAAAATGGGGTTCAAACATGTACTTTGGGGTCCCTCACTCCCTTCAGTAAATACTTTATTGGTAAAGAATGCAATTATTCACTCGGGAGCTGTAAATCACAGCCATAGTGTGCAGCAGGAGGGCACATAAGAGGCGTGAAGAAGGCGTGGAAATGTTAGTAGGTGCATACCGGCACTCCCCCCCACACCCCCTCCTTTCCCCTACCCTTTAAGACAAGTTGGGACAATGATTAAACCCAGACATTTGTCTGCCATTCAGGTGATATAGGATGACAGCCAGACAATCAACATGAACATTCTTCTAAAATAATTAAGGAGCGAACACTTGGTGGGGAGTGTGGGTTCATGGCAGAATTGGCAGCTATAACACAAAAGAGGGAGCTTTAAAAGTAGGAACAGACAAATAAGCTGACAAGGTAATAACAGACGAGATACTTCAGAGGGGTTTTCAAATGTTCCACTGGTCAGGGATCATAACTCACAAACAAGTTTTCAGATATACGGTCACCTGATCAGTAGATCTGTTTGTAGGTCGATTTGACATTTTTTGCTGTTATTTATGCCCGTGATGAATTGATTTAGTCCCAATGTATTTTAAATGTCAGCTTTGTGAGCGTAAATGTTCTTTATGGAGAATTTCTCTGGAACAAAGAAAACACTTTATATGTCAATTTCATTTTCCCACTTTCTTGCTTTCATACGCAGCTGGCGCATTTAATTTTTCACCTATTCCTCACCACAGGTAACAAGTTGATCCATTTTCTTTTGTGCTGACGTTGATACATAACTATGAATGAAACTTAATTCAAACCAGACTGTAAAAGAGCCCAGTTATTACTTCATCTGGTTTTAAGACCGTGGGGTGGGTCAACCTTTGACATTTGCACTGGAAAAGACAAAAGGCCAGTGTGGCTTAAAAAGTGAGGTCACACACACATATAAAGGACGGATCAATCAGAGGAGAAGTTTGATTTACTTCTTCCTTCGCTTTCCTTTTGTACTTCAACACTTTGAACATGTGCAGCATCGATTTCAAAAGCATCCAAGATTGAGGAATACTTACTTTTCTTCCCATCACACCTTCAGGTCCAGAATCACCAAGTGGACCAGGCAAACCCTGAATGGTGAATAAGCATTACATATTATGGATTGCAAATTAGATCATGAACAATCAAAAAGGCATGACTGACAGTTCGCTAAGCCCCTCCCCTGAACAGTGGTTATCCAGTTGTAGCTTAGCATGTGAGGCCTGTCAAGGTTTAAATTTCTTCACATCATGTTTATTTTAGGCTTTCCAAAACCAAAAACCACAAAAGAGTAAAGTGTAAGAAGCTAAATAAACTTTGTGTTTGTCAGCTCTAATGTAAAAGGTTCAGTTAAAGCTGAGTAGCATTTTACTGTATAATACTGTACATATTAAATATTATACATTTTTATGTATAATACTTCACCTGTGAGAATAGCAAGGGACATACAGCTTTTTCCTCAGTATTACAGCATTATATCACATGCATTTTTAAACCTGCTTTACAGCTTTCTTCTTTAAAACAAGAAAAAAATGAGCTGCAGGCTGCGTTTCAGTCAATGTTAATTAGCGAGCAGCTACAGGTGCTAAAATCTGTTATCAACAGTCAACCTGTTCAGAATGAGAAAACCTGCTTTTTTTGCTTCTGTGGGTAACTGAGGACCCATCGTTTCAAAAAAACTATCACTTTTGAGCGGCAAATCTGCCACCGTCACTGTAAACTGTCTTTGTGCTCTGCTGAAATGGATAGCTTGACAGGTGAAGGGAACATAAGTGAAGGGATGAGGCTTTGATTTCATGATAAAACATTTACGGAAAAAAAGGAAAAGAATGCTACCTGAAGTCCACGATTTCCTTTCGGCCCAATAGGACCTTCAGGACCCTGGAATAGAATAGAGGATGCTTAAAATTCATAGTCCATAGTGAGCACAAACAAAACTGTCATCTTAGTGGTTCTGTAAGAATATGTGATAGTGTGGTAAATAAAATCTAAAAAAAACAAATTAAAAGGTTATGGAGAATGAATTTAAGTCTGTCATTAACATAACACACAACTATCACTTTATAAAGGTCAGTAATTATAATTTTACTCAGATATAACTGTAAGAACTGAGGGAATGACAATAAAATAGCAACAGATAATTATATGTGACTTTGGTTACAATATTAAAGGGCAACATACTCTGTCTCCTTTAATTCCAGGTGTGCCACACTCCCCCCTCTCTCCCTGTAAGACAATAAAAAAGCAGTTTAGTGCAATATATGCGAGAACAATTTATTAAGGAACAATGTGTTATAATATCCCAGTGAGGAGTTGAGTTTGTTTGCAGACTAGTGACATTGGGATTTATCTAATCAAGAACTTTGGGATCTTTGAAAAGTTATGTAACTAAAGATTCATGCACATAAGCCTGACATTAAACACAGATGAAAAAATAGGAGGAGAAAATGTCACAATGTGTCTTTTCTGGAAAACATGATTGTTCTGTTTCCCTCACTGATGCAGATTTTCCACATGATGGTAGAATCCATACAATACCTTCTCTCCTTTGTATCCTGATTTTCCCTGTGTGTACAAAACAGTGTCATTAAGTCAGGAGGAGACGGGAAACATTTTTCCATTTAATGTAATCTTCAACCATTTGATTTTAGACCCTTAGCTCACCTCCGATCCCTCCCGACCAGGAAGTCCACTGAGCCCACTCTCACCCTGGCGGAAGGAGGGATTTTAATTAGTACATCTGTATCATTCATGTGGTTTTATTAATTAAAAACAACTGGTGATTAAACGGGTAGGCAGCACCTTTGTTCCCTTTTGGCCGGGGACTCCATCATCTCCGGGACGCCCCTTCTTACCCTGTAGAGAAAGTCAGGGAACCAATATTAGGCAGAAAACATGCATAATAACTTCCAAAGAAAGCATGAGTAAGCCCTATATCCCCACCCCACAACCCTATATCATTCAATTCTATACATTTTATATGATAAACTTACTCCACTACTTTGTTATGCAGAAAAGCTTTGAGCTTTAGTTAAAAATTAACAGAGTTCACCTGAGCTATGAGAGAGTATAAATCCGTGCAAGAACATTTTAAGCACATATATAGTATCTCAGTTTGTTACTAGACAATATGAAAATCAGACAATTCAATTCAACAAAAAGAAAAGTTATTAAATTAGATAATTGGAAAAACCATAAAATAACGCATGAATAAAGATATTCAGCAGCGTATCATGAAGTAAACCAAATGAAGAGTCAGTGCATGTTATTAAAAAGGGCAAGCAATTAAATTCTACTATGGCTTCTAAGGCTTGGTTAATCTTTAGAAAGGACACATTTTATGTTACCCAGGCACCTCTTATTCTAATAATTAACTAAATAACTTGAGAATAGTTACAAATTTTTCAAAGTGTGAAAATCACATGTTAACTATTTTTTGACTTCATATTTAATATAGGCAGTGACTTTTGGCAGTAATTGTTTGGCTAGTAGCATCAAGGTGGCTATCTTAGCTTATGCCAAACTAAGCTAACTGTCTACTAGCTCCAGCGTCATATTTATGATTAATAGTTAAAAGAGTGGTATGAATCATTTCATCTACCTGTAGGCAAGAACGTGACTCAGCACATTTCCCAAAATGTTGATGTATTAATTCTACATACAAAAATATTAGCTAAAATATAGCTTAGACGACAGCAAGTGTAAACTGTCTAAAATGTGAGGAGCATAGATTACAACCAGTAATGTGTTAGCTGTAGCTTCATATTCCATGTATATAGTGAGTTCCTGCAGTAATTGTTTGGCTAGTAGCCTCAAGGTGAAGATCTTAGCTTATACATAGACTGTATATAAAATGGACGTAACATCCGTGACGTCACCCATTGGTTTGTGGACTGCTGCTTGGAAGCGAATAGTTTCAGATCCGGGCAGCGCCATCTTGAAAATTTCCGGTACATGATGAGTAAAAAAAAAACACGGATTCTACTATATGGGCATGTCACTGCCCGATTTCCGGAGGGCATCAGGAGGAGCAAGAGGCACCCTCCTGAACATGTGAACCGATCAACCTGTCAATCACGATGTAGCCACGCCCTAATGCATACCCTGCTTTATCGTTAAATATAAAATCAGGGAGGCCAAAATTTCACAAATGAACATCATACTGCATTGAAGAAGGCTTTAAACTAGCGATTGAGACCATAAACACATTTTGAAAACGTTTACTGAGGTTAGAAATCAAGTGAGAAGTTGGTGAATTCTCCATTGACTTGTATAGAGACGGAAGTCCTTTTGACACCAAAACGGTCGCCCCCTGGTGGCCTTTTGATAGAATGCAGTTTTAAGTTACTTCCGCGTTCGCATCATTTCAGAGGACCAGAACTCCCCGCCTGAGTTTATACCAAACTAAGCTGCTAGCTCTAGCTTCATATTTAGGATTAACAGATAAGAGAGTGGTATAAATCTCATTTGCTTATTAGGTAAGAAAGTTAATGAGTGTATTTTCCAAAATGTCAATGTATTACTTTTACATACAAAAAAATAGCTTAGAAACATATATGGCTAAAACAACAGTACATATCAACTATAAACCATCTAAAATGTGAGGAGCATAGATTCCAACCATAGAATGTATATAAAATTAGCATAGATTCCAACCAGTAATATGTTAGCTAACCCACCACTAAGAGATACTTTCACATGTTTAATAGTTGTAAATTATAGTGTAGCTGCTGATCTGTGCTTTACTTTCATGTAATGACAGCCGATTACATAGGCTTCCTGCTTATGATTAGCAATGTGAAATACAAGAGCTCTTTTTGTTTGTGCTGTGCTTCATGAAAGCAACATGCTTGTAGTACATCATGGATGAAAGCCACTGAGTTTTGGGAGCAGATGAGTCAGAAGGGTCTGTGAATTCTGTGCATATGTGCGTGTGGACTTAACTGAGCAACTGTCTGGCTTCTCTCTCTGTTCTCATGCATGTTCATATTCTTATCTTTCAAGTGTCTCCCTCTCTTGCTCCCTCTGTCTGCTCACACTGCTTCCGTCACTGCATGCCTGCAGCCCGTGATGTGAAACAGCTTTTGTTCGGAGCATTAAGTTTAAGAGAGTAATTACTCTGTTCTCATCCTGTGAAAATACATCAAAGCATGGACCCTATGTCTAATTGTGGCTGACCTCTGTGTAATAAAAAGGAGTGTTCACATCAAAACATGGCTTTAGCAGGCAAAAAAACTCACACGGGTACCATCTCATCTCCCGAGCAAGTGTCCTCAGAGAATCCCAAGTGGTTGAATTCTTTCTACAGACATGATTCTGACTGATTTCCCATGTAAAAATCTGTTTAGGCCTGTTTTCAATAAACTGTTAGAGGAATGTAAAGCATTCACTTACTCTCATTGCTGCAGGAAAAACAAAGACCTCAAAACCACACGATTTACTAAACCCCCCATAACCCTGTAATTATGTAGCCTGTTAGCATCAAGGGTGCCTTTGTCAGCTGTGTCGTCCTCTGCAGTACTTCAAAAAGAAGCCAGTTTGGGAGTAAAACAAAAGTCTGGAAATACATCTGGATTTCAAAAAAAGGAATTTGATCTTATTGTGTGCAGCAGAGGAGGGCCGATGGTGGGAAAGAAGAATACTTACAGCAGGGCCAACGGGTCCCCTCTCACCCTTGTCACACATACATGGGCTCCGGACCAGGGGACACTTCAAACACAGGGAACACAGAGTCAGATGTGCCACTCTCTAGGAAAACAAATCAACAAATTTGCGTAGAGGCCGCAGTCTCGAGACTTACCCCATCTTCTGCCAGTGTTGTCTGTGGAGCAAGAAACACAAAAATGTCAAAATCAAATTTTCTCCATATGGCTGATCTTTATATAATCCAGCAGACATTTGAGAGATCTACGAAAATGAATGAACAGAGTTTAATTGAAAATATGAAGTATGACTGGAACCTCAAACACCTGCTCCTCAAACACCCAATTAAACAGGTTTCACAGCTGGCTCTCATATGGCCTTTAAACCTCCTCCACCTGATTCTATGAGTGGACTCTCACATTGCACTTCCTCTTGTTACACACTAATCTTGCCAGAACCACTATTTTCACCACGCCGGTCGCGGTTGCTTTACTCTTCAAAGCTGACCACATTCTCCACAATGTTCGAAATTCCGCAAAGAGACTAAATACAAACCACATGCATTGATCAGTAAAATAACCTCGCTAAGCATCCAGGGGATGTTTCCGTAGTGGGGAGGGGTGTCTGAGGGTAGCGCAGACAGTCTGTCCGTTCTTGGAGGACAGAGCAGTGCAGCCAAATGAGGAGACTAAAGATAAAAGACAGTTTCTCAGCTGGGACAGAGGCGCATGTTTATGACATACAGATGCTCGACTGTATAGAGCGATGAGATGAAAGTCTTATTGTAGCTGCTGCTGCTGCTGCTTCTGGCGTCTTGCATGCCAGCAGAAATTATCCAGGAGCTTCAGTGCAAGTTTTTTATAAAGTTCTCTCTTATCATATTTGGATGTGTTGCACCTGTGTCAACAGTAAGCCAGTTTGAATTGCTTTTTGAGGATCTTGCTCAGTGATGTAGCGTGCATGCATGTTCTCGCTGGGTTCCTGATCTCACTGCACCCACACAAGAGTTTTAATGCAAAGCATATGTTACAGGTTGGTTGTGTCTGCAGGATGTTGCTGTGCAACACATGTTAATTATCAGTTTATAAACCGCAACCTGAACCACACCGGTCAAGAAAAAACATTGAAAATAAAGACAAATGTGTCTTATTCTTGTTAACTCCTAACACATGTATGGCTGAAGAAGAAGTAAATAGTTTTATATTTTCAGGCCAACTGCTGATTTCAGAGAGGATGTCAGAGTGAAATTTATTATCCAGGGATGACTTGGGTGATGACAGCAGACTGTTACTATGGTAGCAGGTGTACAGGGATGCAATAAGCCAAGAAATCATAGCAATAGGTAGTGTCAAAGATAGCACTGAGGATGTGCCTTCTGGGTAAATTGAGAAGTTAAAGATACTAATATTTGATTCCTTTGGCGAAAGTCTGTCTGTCTAATGGATTTTTGAGGCTTGGGTTCAGTCATAAATGTCTGCCCTCTGGCAATAAGCAATTATCAAACATACATGCAATTTCTCTAAATGTAGGTGCCAAAGAAATGTAGGAAGGTTACAGCTGGAAACGTGATCGTACGCAAGTCAAAGCATGTTATGTCGGCCAAAAATATATATTTATATAACTTCTGTCAAATCTCTTTAATCTCTCTTTGATGAAAATGCATTTAGAGAGCCGACTTTGAGGGATTTCCAACCATCTTGCAAGTTAAATTTGTTATTCCTGTAAATGTCAGAGATCTTCGCTTCAAAAAGGTTAATCTAATAAGTCTACTCATTCACTTTTTTGGGGAAGTTTTCCCTTATCTGAACCAAAGATTTAAGAATAGAGGGTGTACACATTGTGCTGCCCTTCTGAGGCAAAATTGTGACTTTGGACCACACAAATAACATTGGCTTGACACTCCAATAGATTCTGGTAGAGAACACTGTATGAAATTAGTAAAGTTTAAACTATAATCCATGCATGTAATCTGAAATAAATGTTTAACTCACAATCTCCTTGATGACTTTATCCACAATGCCTTTGTCCTGCAGGTTGTGAAGATAGCGTGAAGCTGGGGAATTAGCAATAAGCCTCAACTGAGCTACATTGGCAGGTTCATTGGCTTCAGGTGTGATACCTATGGTGAAGAAACGGACTCCCTGGTTCTTGGCATCAGCCACAGCTGCAAATATATCTGGATTTCTGGGGTGCGAGATGCCATCAAAGAGCAGGACGGCCACCTTGATGCTGCTGGGATCCGACTCATCCAGGTAGATGCGGGTTAGGTTGGTGATGGCGTAGGTTGTGTAGGTGCCGTGGCCGATGTACACAATGGGAGTCACTTTGGCCTTGAAGTTGTCGGCGCCCCTCCACTCTTTGAAGGTCTGCTCTGTGAGGACTGTACTGCTGTACTGGAGGAGTGCTGCACGGGAGCTGATGCCCCGGCCGGTCTGCAGGCGGAGGCCCTGCATTCGGTCCACCACTTCTGTGACGAAGTGCTTCTCCTGAGCATGGTTCTCTTTGGCGCTCTCTGAGCTGTCGATCAGGAAAGCTATCTCTACGTTGCAGTCTTCATCGACTAATGCTGAGAGGAAAGAGGAGTTTATTAACTATTAGATAATAAACATTAAAAGAATAATACAGCTTTTTTTTCAAGGACATACACTTATTTGCTTTCTTGTTGAGAGTTTGGTGAGAAGATTGATACCACAGTCATGTCTGTATGCTAAATATGTATCTAAAGCCAGCTGCTGGTTATTTTAGCTTAGCATAGAAAAAGTGCTTAGTACAGAGATTTGAAATGTGAAGAACGATTTGTGCAATCTATACAAGAACTACACACTGTGGTTTTACTAGCAGTTTTGTGTTACTTTTTGGCTGAGACAAGTCGCTAGGCAACCAACAGAGACTCTTGGAAGTTACTGCCCTGGGCAACAAGAAAAAAAAATCTGGCACATAATCACCCATAAAACTGTCAATAGGTATCTTCACACTCACACCAACTGGTACTTGAATTTTGTTTCGGTTGCAGTTTTTGTACTAAGCTAAGCTAACCAGCAGCTATCTCTACCTTCATGTTCAGCCTAAATTATGTAATTGGTCTCACACCTCAAATCTAACTCTTTTTAAAAGTGAGAATAACAGAATTTTTAAAAAACGTGAAACTATTTCTTTAAGTCAGTTCATACCCAGCAAGAGCAAAGAGGACTAAGCAACTTTTCCATGGCTTAATATTTAGCATTTTATCATTAGACATTAGCTGTTATCGGTTTCATACACACCACCAAGTTAACTGTTTGCTCTTGCCAGGCTGTTGTCAAGAGTCTCTCTATCATTCATTACTTTCATATCCAGCTAAATATAAAGACTAAACTGATCACAGCTAAATTGATTTCAGTCAGGAGGGAAAATGTTATCTGTGAAGCCTTCAGAAAGGGGTTAAGGTGATTTATTGACCACTTAGGCTCTAAAGGGTGATACCTTTTCAAGAAAAGTGTGATAAGTTCATGAATGTGACATATAATTTTGAAAAGGAAATAAAAGTAACTCCACTTGCGGCGGCAACCTTCAGCAATGGAAGGAGGTCACAGATCTAATATAGGCTGAGGATAAATCACATTAATCTTCACGGAAATATGTCATAGAGAGAATGTGCCTGGGGAAACAGGATTCTCAGCGAATAAAACATTTGGGTAACAGAGCACTGAACGGTCACACAGGAGATGGATGGCAGTAGAAAGCCTGAGAGATATGATCAATCCAAGTGGATTGCATCCTCCAGCAATGTCCTTGTTGAGTATCATGTTCCATTTTTTCGCCTGTGGCACCTTTTTTTTCCTAGTGATGAAAGAAATGAAACATGTGCCACCTGCACAAATTCCACCCTACCTGAGTGGGAACAGCAGGAAAAGAACCAATAAACTCACTCTGTAGTGCACCCATCATGGAAAATAGACAACAATATCTAACAAATAGTGCTACTTTAGACTTACCTTTGCTATTTTGTGGTATGAAATTGGATGAATATACTTTGCTCCTCTTCCTGGTAGTCACCACCTGTTCACGAGAGTCTTCGTCATAGCCCTGTGCACAAAGACCCTGAAGTCCCCACAATAGCAGGAACCAGTGCAGTGAGGGGACCATGACTTCCCTGAAACAGAGGCAAGAGATGGATAAAAAAGAAAGATCCACACACGCCCTCACATTTTAATACCTCCCAAAGAACTTGCACACACTCATAGAACAAGCTTTAACAAGTAATGCATGTTTGAGAGTCAGCCTTCAAATGCAAAACTCACAATGTTGCTGACTTAGGTTTCCAATGTATTCAGCTCTGCAAAGCTTTCCCTGCAAGTGAAGAAAGTGCAAACAGGGCAAAGGACAGATTCTTCATTCAGTTAGTTTGGCTTCATGTCCTGAGCATCAAGTTGAGTGTCCTCTTCCAGAGTTGGATCTCAGTGTTGGGGAGTCTGCAGGTCAAGACCATGGAATGACACTACCAGCAGCAGCTTGTTGCCAGACGTTTAGACTGTATTCTGGCTCTCATGAGATTCACATTTGAGCCATTCTGAGGCGCAGTCAATGAAAGGAAGGCCAGCCCTTTTCAAACTCACTCACTTCCATTTTAGGGAAAAGGTGGGAGGGGTAGCCAGGGAGGCAGCTAAAGACACTCCAGAAATCCCTTTTTAGTTTTTTTTAGATAGAATGTCATTTTCACTTGGTTAGCCATTATATTAAAAACAAGAGCAGAAAAGAATAAAAACCCAGGGAATAACAGCATTTAGCCTTTTTTTCACTGAGACAGCTTGTTGAAATCAAAACAGGGCTTTATCAATTCTGTGCCATTGTGTTGCCTGGTAGCAGGGCCAGAGCGACCACAGAGGATAACAATGTCATGTCCATGGTAATGATTCTGGAAAGTTAAGGGGTTTACAGACATAAAGACACAGTGTCGTTTTTAAAGGGGATTCTAATACTTGTAGACATATTTAGACAGTTTACAAAAAATGAGTTAATTTTAAAAGCAATACAAAGGCACCTTGATTAATTCAGTACACTCAGGGGTTGGTCTAGTATGACCAGTAGTTTATGTTGGGTATAATGTTTGCAAATATTATGTAACTTTAGATGGATATTACTGGTATTACTGAGTGAGTTTGCTGACTTAATGACTCTTTACATGTGCTACTGCATTTACCATGATCCCGTCATTGTCACTTGTGGCCATATCAGTGCCATTACATAGCCGTAAGGGTAAGAATAAAACTTACATAGCTTTTCTTTAAATTAAGGAATTAGATACTTCATCATGCACCTGACTATAATGTAGAACAATACATTATAGAAAACAAAGTTAACTAGTCAAAAGTCTCTTTGATGGGGTTCAGCTAAATAAATTTGGACCCGTGGCTTCAATATTTATAAAATCCTGGCCCTGCTGGGTTGATAATAGTCTTGCAGGTAAACTGCGTTAACTCCAATTTTACTTAAATAACCAGTGTGCAGGATTTAGTGGCATCTAGTGGCGAGGTTGCAGATTGCAACCCACTGTACTAACTACACTAACTATGCAATCACGTTCTTGTTTATTTATTGTACTAATGCACTTTGTAGTCACATTCATATTTATTCGTTATCTTTGCACTAAATGTTAACTGATTTATATTGTTTGATGTACTGTTGTTGTGTTTTATGTGCCTTGTAAGGTGTCCTTGAGTGCTTTGAAAGGCGACTTTAAATAAAATGCATTATTATTAGTAGTATTATTAAATACCCCTCTCCCTCCACTTCCAAGAGTGTAGGGGAACCTACAGTAGCCACAAAACTTGTAAAAAAGTTGTAGAAACATGGTAGTGGAACATTACAGGCTCTGTGGAAGAGTTCCAGCTCTCTATCTAGCTAAAGACCTTATTCTAAGGTAATAAAAACACAACAATCCTTATTTTAAGATGATTAGACACTCATTAAAACATAATCGTTAATATTATTTCCCATTAATAGCAAGTGCATTCCACTAGATGCCTCTTAATTTACACTGCACCTTTAAACCTGCAAGAGCTGATTTTTTTCCTCTTAGAGGCAGCTTTAACAGAAGTGATATGATGAACTTGTTAGTATACTATTACCTTTACATCCAGCAGGCATGGTGCTACATTAACATTCATTTACAGCTGTGTTTCTGGTCACTTGGTGAATGTAAGTCTATTCACTCTCCTTTTAGCTCTAGAAGTCCTGAGTAAATTAACTAGATGTTAACTGTGTCTGTTGTTTGGTGCAAGGCAGGGAGCATACAGTGGGATTTTAGAGCTTCTCTCTTTAAAACAGCTGCCTGCTGCTGCTGAATGTGACACTGAGAGGTGAGATTAAAAGAAATCAGTGCAAAAACACCCTAAAGCTCAGCAAGCATAGTCATTTGACCTATTATTGTTATAAAAATATCGGCTACAACTGCTTTAATGTTAAAAAATCTTTTATACTGTAATTGTGCGTCCAGAGGGCTTGCCCTTTGAATAATCCAGAAAACTAGAGAAGTCTGAATAGAGGACTTATACCTTAAGGCAACACACCTTGCAAGAGCAGCGTACCATCATTCACCTGTGAAAACACCCAAAGCAGTCATTTGTTAGTCTTTCACTTGGCATGATTTACTATGAACGTACATTTCCAGAGGTCAGACAGAAGAAAATTAGCATGAAGGATAGTGCCATTGGAGCATTTACAACAAAATCACATTACATTTTTTTGTCTCCAACTACATATCACATAAGTGAATGGAATGACTTCACATCATTCACTCATTAATGCCTTTCAGATATAATCAAAATGGAAAAAAAACCCAGTGTGCATGCATTTCTTTTATATCTTATACCCAAGAGTCAGCTTCTATACAGGAAGAAGTCTCTTTTCTGGCAGGGGTCTCTTCAAAGCTGGATGTTAAAGGCTGCTACAGCTTATAAGTCCAGTTTTTATTGAAAGCCGATGTGTGTCCATTTCAGCACCAAAGTCAAGTCTCACAACTGCTTTAATCTTATTACAATTCCTATGTAGTCCTGGATCAGAGGAATCCCATGAAACAGTTTTAAACACATAACTCCACAACAGGGGATGACGGTGTGTGTTTTCACTACTTACTGTATGACTGAAAGCAAGGAAAGGTGAGCTGTCACTCAAGAATGCTGTCCTGAAAAGATGGACCTCCTTAAATCAGGTTCAGCTGCCTTTCCTTCGTGTGGAGAGCTGATTAAGCAAAGTGAGGATTTATGAGAATGATTTTGTCATTTTAAAATTGTGTCTGCTTGGAACTACTTTGCAGCGAGTGATAGGAAGAAGCTGATGTAAAAGTCTATAGTAAAAGCTGCTGCTTTGGCTATTTCATGTGAGTGAATGAAACTTTTATAGCCAGGGACACTTGTTTTGTTGCATAACACAAAACGTGGCAAAACTAGGACACAGCATATCTCTGAATTTCAATATGACACATCCTATAAAAATGGAAACCCGCGGAATATTCAGTAACGGTGAGAGACAGAATTCTTAGTATTTGGAATACTGAAAAAGACATCTACAAATCCACATGCCCCCATTTTGACTTTTTTTTTTTTTTTTTTTTTTAAAAAGCCTTTGGTTTCAAAGTGAACTTTTATGATTTCTTTCACAGCAGGAATTCTGAAATAATGAGCCTACACATTCATCTTCCTGCATTTAAAAGTGTGCATTAACTTTGCTAAAAGGCTTTCCACAAGCAGACCCCAAAGTGTCTCTATACTACTCAGCAATTAGTTGACATTCATTTAAAGAATATATGGAAATAGATATATAGAGAGCACAGTGATAGACACAAATAAGGGGGCATCAACAAAGAGCAGGCCATAGCTTTTTAATGTAATGCCACACGTTTGAATTTTAATGAGAAAATTGTTTCCTAGGAAAAGGTGACACATGAAGACAGGAAGCCACCACTTAGCTGTTTGCAACCCCTGCAGGTATATGCACTGGCACATTTAACTTAACCACTGTTTTTTACAAGATAATGCATGTTCCTAACCATATAGTTACAGCCCCGAAGAGAACATGACTGGCATTATTGAGTGTTTTCAGGCTGGAATCACATCCATTCACACATTTCTATTCTTCAAGTGAGGCAACAAAACAGGTATGTATGTCCTGACAAGTTTTCATATCTTCATATCTGTCTGATCTAATGGGGAGCTGTCGGCCACACACAACCACAAATAAGCCTTATTAATAACGGGCCTCAACAAAGGGCAGACCATGGGTTTTTTTATGTAGTGCCACAAGTTTGAATTTAATGAGCAAGTAATTTCTTAGGAAAATGTGTGTGGCATGAAGAGTAGGAAAAACAAAGCAAATCTTTCTTTTTATCACCCTGCGGAAGCCACAACTTAGCTCTTTGATACTCTCCAACCCTTCCAGGTATATTCACTGTCACACTTGACTTAACCACTGTTTTTACAAGACAGTGCATGTAGTCACAGTTAAAGTTACAGCTACTAAACAATGGCAAACATACAAAACAGATATTTACAGTTATTATTGTAGAATCAAACACAGTGCATGTTCCACAGATCACTATGATATATGGGTCATTAAACATTTTGAGTGTTGGATAACGCACACCTGTTTAAACTAGGATCACATTGGCCTCCACTGCATTGGATTGTGAGAAGAAACATGTCCATTCTTGTATCACCTGGCCTCTTGCATTGTTGTGAACTCACGCAGCCTTGATTATTGTAGCTACAGTAACAATACCTGAACACAAGCACAGTCTATCTCAACATTGAGAAATATGTGGAAAGTTTTTGGGGAAACACTGCCAATTGGTCTCAACATTTCTCCACAGACTATGTAGCAACTTTGCCACAAGATATTAAAAAACTGTTTTTTTTATATTAAGTGGCTTTTAGGGTGTTGATAATCTGTTTCAACTCCTGCATGTGCCGGTAATAAAGCACAGCCACAAAATCCTGGCAATACAAAGTAATCCCACTTATCTCTCATCAGGCTTTACTATGTGGCATGCGCAGGATGCTTAATTCAAATATGTGGCATGCTTTCACGGACAAATACAGACTAGTAGAGATGTATCAATGCATACAAAAAAGCAGACAGACATCTGTGGGTAGTGGTGATGCCAAGTCTTGTTCAATCAGTTACAATAATATCCAAAACATCTGTAGGCATGCTCTTGAAACACTTTTAAATGAAATCCAAAAGGGGTATTAAGGCTATCTTTGATATACTACAAACACTGAACTCGATGAACCTTACATAGAATATAGTGCTTTTTCTGTGAGTGGAGTGTTTACAGTTGAGAATAATCAGAGCACATCTAGTATATATTTTAATAAAGGATGACTACTATCTTTAACATTTGTAATTTAACAAGTAAATATAACTGCTGCCTTGCTATTTGCAGTTAATATGAGTTAGATGGTTGACTTTTCTCTGGAGAAAACTAAAAATATTAACAGTTAATATGGGAATTTCAGAGAATGTTGTGAATATGTATGCTAACCTAGAGTGTCTTTAAAATGTTGAACAATCTCATACACAGCCTGAAAGACCAAAGCATTGAATTTATTACAATGTAAACACATTGACTATTCTACCAGAAAGCATTGTTAGTTCAGAATATGTGAAAAAAACTGAAAGTATATTATGCTTTAAAAAGGACTGATTTGAGCTTCCTATATTTAAATTAAAGCATTACATCTGTCAAACACACACACTTGCATAAACCTGCACAAAACCTTCCTCTCCACACATTCTGCCTATATTAGGGCAACAGCACCATCTAGTGTCAAAATTGTGTACTCACCTCACTGTCTGGACATTCCTGCTCATGCCAGTGTACTCTCCTATCTTCAGTACATGGAATTACACATCTGATATGTGTTATATAAATATAACTATGTAGACAATCAGTGACACACATTATCCCATGTCCCTGCTTAATATAAAAACATGCAGTCAAGAGTCCCACATTAAATTCTGTTATTCTGTTTTTATTTTTTTATTTTTTTTAGCTCAAGTAGGGCATGTTGTAAAAAGTTAAAAACTGCAGCTCACACGTTTTTCAGACTGCAGAACTATTTAAGTTGTATTACTTTATTGTTTTCAACTGCAGTATTTGAGTGACTATCTTTTTTATGTGTGCATGTGAGTATATGAACATATAGTACATGTGACTTATTTTTTTCTGATATTGATAGCACACTGATAAGTTCCAATTTCTATTCCAATTAAATCAAAACTCAAGAGTCAGCATTAGTTATCTTAAGCTTATTTCTAACAGCCCCCTTCTTCTGTTCTGGTTAGTTTCTTTATCAAGTAGAGCAGAGCAGCTGGACCCAAATGTAGAGCTGAACAGACTTGATGAACTTGAACAAAGGAAACAACAAAACTTAAGTTCAAACCAAGACTTAAATACAGACAGAACTTATACATTGATAGGGAACAGGTGACTACAAAAAAGCAGGCTGGGAGTTGATTGGCAGGGAGGACACTGGAGACAGGGCAGACAGGCTGACACAGGACAGGTGTGAAGGGGTGGGGAAAAACACTGATGGCAAGGCAGGGCTAACGAACCTGATGCAGGGCAGGTGTCGAGAGAAGAATGGGCTGGGGAGGAGTGCAGTAACACAGAAGGAAAACAGAATAACCCAAATATAAATAAGCAAAACCCAATGACCAAAAGGACTGAACAGAAGCACAACACTGGACACCAAGAGAACAAACACAAAAAGTCCAGAAACCATGAGGCCATGACATTCTATTGGGCGTTCTATTTTCCTCACAGTCCAGTCTAAGTTGCTGAGTAGCTGAGTGCATCAGCACTGTTGGCCTTCTGATTAACTTGTACAAGATGTCACCCTGCCCTCCATCCTACTCATGCTGGAATGAATCCCTGCCATTGACCCAGTATTAGATTTTTTAAAATCTTCTTTCTACTTCTATTACACAACATTTCAGAAGGGAATACTGTATTTTAGATTCATGTAACAACTGTAGTTACTTTGTAGATAAACATTTTAACATACAAAACATCTAATCACCTCACAAAATATGATTTTTACAATTGAATTACTATACAGTGGTATATAGAGAAGTTAAAACTGGATTGACATTGACCAGCTACGTTAAAATGCTGCTCACACTTAGGCTAATACTAATCCAATAATATATTATTCTGAAATCTGACTTCTGCATAGGTAATGCTTTTAATTCTTAATGTACTACTTCTGTGCACTGCTTACTGAAATTAAGGTAGTTCAATTCATTATTATCATTACTACTACTACTACTTCTACTATAAGCAAATAAAGCCAATTAATAAAGTATATATTTGGTATACCAACCCCCATCATTGAGTTTATCCAGCAGATCAAATTTAATTTTATTGTATGCTTAACCTCAATTTCATACCTGCTGTATACTATGTATACTATGTGTACTCACATATTGCATATTTCTCTAATCATAAGAAAATTAATGGCACGCTGTTCCTGTCTGTGAATCTACAGCTGTTTAGTTAGTGTGTACAACCATATAGTTTTGAAGTCTATACCAAAGGCCTGGTGAGGTCATCTGACCCCTTATGTTGAGGTATGATAAGATGTTTAATATCTTCACTCAAAAATTTGAAAAGAAAGAATTATTCTCTATATTGAACATTTACCACTGGACCCACGATTTTATGTTTTAAGAGCATTCCCTAAAGGACGAATAGGAAAAAGAAAGTTGTATCTATTGCATACTCTCTTACTAGTGGCCAGGAAGATGATAACTGTATCATGGCTTAAACCACTTCCCTGGACAATACCTCAGTGGCAAGATATGGTGAAGAAAGTTTACATAATGGAAAGGGCAACTGCACACCTTCATATTAAGATTGACCTTTTTAGAACCAGATGGGCCCCTGTGAGTGTTTACTTTAAACTTCCAGTGTGAAAAGGTATCATACTGAGAAATCTCATGGTAACTATTGTCTATGGTTAGGTCAGGTCTATGTGGATGTTCAACAGGGCCAAAATATGTTTTATTTGTCAGCCTCTGTTATGTGTTCTGCTGTTTATATAAAACATCCACCTGCCAGCTCAACCCACTGCCGACCTCTTTAGTCACTGCAATGCTTTCCCTCTCTGTTGCCCCTGATAACTGCCATCATTCACTCCTCGCTAACCTCTGGCTCTGTTCCATCATCTCTCAAATCTGCGGTTGTATCACCTATTCTGAAGAAACCTGGTTCAGATCCCAACAACTTCAATAACTTTCTTCCGATTTCTAACCTACCATTTATCTCAAAAATCCTGGAAAAAGTAGTGGCATCACAGGTTCATGCTCATCTCCATTACAATAACCTATATGAACAGTTCAAGTCTGGTTTTGAGCCTTCAGTTCAGAACCTCCCATTCATTTCTATGAAAGTTGCTTGTGAAGTTTGACTTCTGAGTAAAAAAGTTACCTTAATCCTTGGGATCATTTGGCCTATAGAGGAGGCGTTCTTGAATTAGGATAAAACAATTCAATTATGCAGCTCTTGTACTGTAGATTATCCAAATGTGATTGGACCGAATGGATCAAATTCTGAGAGTGAAATGAGTCATTTTGAAGGAGTTGTGATGCACAAGAAAATGTTTGTAGTTATTTACACACTTCTCTTTCACAATGCAAGTCAATGGGGGGAAAAAAGTATTTTTGGGCCTAATCGTGTTATGTGATGTTGTAATTACACAGTTTGGCCACTATGTCAAGTTGGCTTCAAAACCTGTATAAATAAACAATATTTACATGTTTATAGACTGAACATTTTAATGAGGGAGAAGGAAAATGTGTAATTTTAACAATTCTAACCACATAATTTAACTTTTTTTTTTTGGGGGGGGGGGGTACCATATCAGACACAAGTTATTAGACACAAATAGAGTATTTTATATACATCTTAAAGAATGTTCAGAGGGGGCCTTTATCCTCAGAAAGGTTGGCACATACAGTCAGCAACAACCCACAACTTTGGAAGTCTTTGCCATATTTCTGGGGGATGAGGGTGCTGTCAGTGACCTAAGCAAACAGTGTCTGCACTGAACACAAAGTTAATCAGGGGGTGCAGCACTTCCCTTGATATGGGACATTGTGTACTTATGGAACCATGACACCAAAAAGGGTTGTCTGCACCACCTGCTCCTATCTATGTCTACATTAGTTGAAGAACAGGCAGATTTTAAAGAGGAGTTGCATTGTGTTTAACCTTTAACAGTCACATTTACTGACAAATGGGGCAGACTGTGGAGGGCAGACTGTCAGCTGGTCTGCGCATGCTCAGTATAGCCCTTTTACGTTGCACGCAGGCGCAGTAGAGCTCAGCGGTCATTCATTATAAAGCGCTGATTTTCTCTGTCTCTTTCCACCTTCAGCCATTTTAACCATGTTAGGAGCTGTGGGACGCTGTTGCACCGGGGCTCTGCAGGCTCTCAAGCCTGGGGTCCAGCCCCTGAAGGCTCTTGTTGGATCCCCAGCAGTCCTCTCACGTAAGTCTTTCATGCACGGTACTTTTTGGAGTGAAGTCTTGTTAAGAAAAGACGCATTTAAGCGCCTGTCAGTGGACGGCTTAGGGCTAACGTCATGCTAGGCTAGCAACACGCTGAAGGCGTTAGCAGGCCTTGAACCTGAAATGTCAAAATTGCAATGTATTGGAGCTATTCCAAAATATCAAATGGATACACATGCACATATTTACCCCTACTGATAGGTTTCATGTGTCAAAAAATGAGCAGGTTGTGTTTTTCATGTGCAAGCAGCAATGACCTTTGCGTAATGACATGAGGCGGTGCGAGGCTAGCAGATTAGCAAGGTTAGAAGGCATTTAGCAGCAGTAAAGACACGTTATATATACACAGCCATACTAAAGAAGCTTGTAAAACATGAAAGACTATACTCTTTGGTCGTGTAGCTGTCGTTTAACCCGAAATACATTACACTTCATTCAGTAGTCAGTCTTTGTATCATAACCTTACATTGTAAGAGTTGCTATCAACGAAAGTCAACCGATATTTCACATAAGTTCATTCACTGTTTCGTTTGTAGGGCGTCCCTCGATCATTAGAATTGTTTAAAAAAAAAAGCTGAATCAGAGTTAATGGTAGGCCAACAACATTCATTTGACATTGAAACACGCAGTTGCTAGTGCTTTAAATATGATTTAGCAGCTGGTTCTCTTATTAACCTGTTATGATTAAGTGTCCTAGCAAAAGCCTTAGGCTAATGTTGTTTAAACCTCAATGTCAAATTAGTGAAACCTCTATTTTGCATATCAACAGATAAACAAGTGATTACATGATGTCTCAACCCAGATCCAGCTTAGAAACTACTATCCTTACACCTGTCAAATCGGGGTTAGATTAACAAGGAGACTGCAGAGACTCATTAAGACAAACATGTTTTAAACATGTGAAACCTTTACTCCTATATATTAAAACTGAAAGGTTGATTTTCAATTATTTTTCCACATCTTGACAATATTAGACCAGGTCCAGATCAAAAACAACTATACTGAGACCTGTCAAATCAAAATATAATGTAGTTTTGGTTTGACAAGTCTAAGTCTAGTGGTGTTTTAGCTGGACCTGGTCTAATGTGGTCTGGGTGGGGTGAAATCATCCTCTTCTCAGTTTTCATAAGCAAAATAAAGGTTACACAAATCTGAAAGTGGTTAGCAGTGTTCATGCTTTTTCTTTTATATGAAAGTGGTTGAAAAACAAATTCTACAGCTGAATATAATTATTGGTGTTTTCTGTTACCCCAAATTAGAGACTAACTAGAGCATCTCACAGGGTGGTAAATATTGGAGACAACGCACCAGGGGGCACATCAAGGTCATGACTGTAGCACACTTGTATGACACTGAGCTAAAAGTACACACTTGTCTGCATAACTTTACAGGCAGAGACTATGTCGCACCTGCTGCCGCTGCTGCCATTGCCAATGGGCGCATTGTGGCTGTCATCGGTGCCGTTGTGGACGTCCAGTTCGATGAGGGCCTCCCACCCATCCTCAACGCCCTGGAAGTCGCTGACCGTGAGTCCAGGCTCGTCCTGGAGGTAGCACAGCATCTTGGTGAGCAACCCGGATTAGTCCTCAGTCATGTTCCCCTTTTAAACACAAAAAGACAAGAAATTGTTAAAATAGAAAATTAACCCAAGTTACTTTGTGTCTTCAGGGGAGAACACAGTGCGTACCATTGCTATGGATGGTACTGAAGGTTTGGTCCGTGGACAGAAAGTTCTGGACACCGGTGCCCCCATCAGAATCCCAGTGGGTCCCGAGACTCTGGGCAGGATTATGAATGTCATTGGCGAGCCCATTGATGAGAGAGGCCCCATCTCCACCAAGCAGTAAGCTCAAAGTCAAAATAACATTATTGATTTAATGTAATGACTTCCACAATGAGCAAAACACATCTTTTGATATTATTAAATTATGAGGTCAGTATTCAGCTAAAAGCTTGTCACACGAAGCATAAAGGAGCATTCAGAATGAGTTTAAAGGTATTTTGCACTTTGATTAATGAAGTTACCTGAATATTTTTCTTTCTTTCCCCCACAGGACTGCACCCATCCACGCTGAAGCCCCTGAATTCACTGACATGAGTGTGGAGCAGGAGATTCTGGTTACTGGCATCAAGGTTGTGGACCTGCTTGCCCCCTACGCCAAGGGAGGAAAGATTGGTATGTGAAAAAGAACAAGTGACTGCTCATGATAGACTTGGGCAGCATGTGACTGTCATCTTTGAGGACATGCAACTTTGTAATATCATGAAATCAGACCTGTTTTGTAATGCTTACCTGACTACTTGCTCACAGGTCTGTTCGGTGGTGCTGGTGTGGGCAAGACTGTGTTGATCATGGAGCTGATTAACAATGTGGCCAAGGCCCATGGTGGTTACTCCGTGTTTGCCGGTGTGGGAGAGCGTACCCGTGAGGGAAATGACTTGTACCATGAAATGATTGAGTCTGGTGTCATCAACCTGAAGGATACCACCTCCAAGGTGAGAATTGTGGACGGCTCTAGAATAAATTACAACATAGATTTGTGAGATAGGGGGAAAAGCTTATTCATCATGGTTTTTAACACTGACCTCTCTTCCTTGCTAGGTGGCGCTGGTGTACGGACAGATGAACGAGCCCCCCGGTGCCCGTGCCAGAGTGGCTCTGACTGGACTGACTGTGGCTGAGTACTTCCGTGACCAGGAGGGTCAGGATGTGCTGCTCTTCATCGACAACATCTTCCGTTTCACACAGGCTGGCTCTGAGGTCAGTATTATCAGTCATGTCGTCCAAGGGCAGCAGGTGTTTCCCTGAAGATATTAAGATAAATGTAAAATAGCAGTCAAATCTTAGAGGGAGCAACGTTGACTTTCAAATGTAGATTTTCTTAAATATTACAAAACCATTATATAAAATAACTATTGAATAATCAGATTTAGCTGAGACTTGAGGTTGACTAAAGTCATGTTATTTCTCAGGTGTCTGCTCTGCTGGGTCGTATCCCCTCTGCTGTGGGTTACCAGCCCACTCTGGCCACTGACATGGGTACCATGCAGGAGAGAATCACCACAACCAAGAAGGGTTCAATCACATCTGTGCAGGTAAATAGTGAGATTTAAAAAGTATAACTGACTTGACCTGCATTGTGCCAGTACACTGGTTCAGTATCTACATAGCCACACGTCTAGTATTAGTACTTAGTGACTAAATTCCAAATTTTCCCCACCAGGCCATCTATGTGCCCGCTGATGATTTGACTGACCCTGCCCCCGCCACCACCTTCGCTCACTTGGACGCCACCACTGTGTTGTCCCGTGCCATCGCTGAGCTGGGTATCTACCCCGCTGTCGACCCCCTGGACTCAACCTCCCGTATCATGGACCCCAACATCGTCGGATCTGAGCACTACGATGTCGCTCGTGGCGTACAGAAAATCCTTCAGGTGCACAACTTGACAAATAATAATTTTAATTTGACAGATCCATTAAGTGTTTCTCAAGCTAATCCATTCTGATTATTTTCCTCCTATAGGACTACAAATCCCTGCAGGATATCATTGCCATTTTGGGTATGGATGAGTTGTCTGAGGAGGACAAGCTGACTGTGGCCCGTGCCCGTAAGATCCAGCGTTTCCTGTCCCAGCCCTTCCAGGTGGCCGAGGTCTTCACCGGTCACATGGGCAAACTTGTGCCCCTCAAGGAAACCATCCAGGGCTTCCAGAGCATTCTTGGCGGTGAGTGTATTAGCAACTGATGAGATATTCACATTGCTCTTGACTTGCTTGTATCCCTATCATCTATTTCAATCTATTCTTTAATACTAAACATTTTTTATACTATTTCCCTTTTTAGGTGAGTACGACGCTCTGCCAGAGCAGGCTTTCTACATGGTCGGCCCCATCGAGGAAGTCATCCAGAAGGCTGAGAAGCTGGCTGAGGAGCACTCATAAACATCTTAACATGTAACTGTTGTCAGTAGAAGAGGAGAAATCAAAGGAAGGGATCCTGCGATTAGGAGCACTTGGTTTGTAACATGTCAAGAAAACAAATGTACCTGTCCTGTCATCCTGAAGAAAGTTCTATTTAATGTTTCCATTGAAAGAAAGGTGGAATAAATGCTGTCTTTACACAAAACCAACTTGTCAACTGTATATTTCTGAGGCTTTAATATGTTGTAGTTGAGAATCTTATTCCTAATGAGGATTTTCATGAAATGGCTGTCCTCATCCACTTTGACCACATGATGGCAGTATTGAGCCATGTTGATCTATCTGACCTGTTGTTGCAGTTTGTCATATACTGAAATAAAACAGTGGACAAAAATTGGGTGCGTGTTTGTTTAAACTTAGAGGCTAACATACTCATGATCTGTCTACCACAAGAACAACAAATCAGAGTAATTAAATATAATTACTCTGAACATACAATGGCTAGATACTCCACTTGAAGGTTTTATACATTCTTATAACTAGAGTTTAAAGTTCTTTTTTATAATACAAAGCATATTTTAGCAACCAGACTTTTAAATAGCACTTTTTAAAAAAAATCTGAAATATTCTGATTAAGAATAGTTTAGATTAAGTTTTTGAAATTGCATACCTTGAACGTGACATTCAGACCACACCAATTCAGAAAGCTGGTTTACAAATTCAAATATTTCAGTGCAATACAGTGATACACTTCTAATTTCTACACTTAGTATTTAGTTGAGAATCAATTTCAAAATTAGATATAACTCATTATGGCACTGATGCTTCCATATTAACACTAAAACCACCCAGTGTGGAAGAACAAGACTTTCCAATTATGCACAATTACTAATAACTCATACATCCACATTTGCTGAATATCTGGATGACCACATTACAAAGTAGGTCATGTGTCATATTGTTGACATCACAGCACATTCTCTCTGCTGCTCTGGATTCCCCAGATTACGTATATTAGAATTATATTTAAAGCTGCATTTCACACAATTTAGCCCTGTTCCATACATACTTTGTTATCAAGTCAAAAAATGTTATTGCTCGTCCTTGACCTTTGACACATGCCTATCACCAAGGCAAAGAACATTAAACTGAGCAAACTAATATCTGCTTGTAGATTAGCGGACCTTGAACATTCCCATTTACAACTGCTTGGGAGAAGACAACTAGCTGTGTAATTCTTACAATCAATATCAAGATAATGCATAATTGCTTTCCAGACAAATGTTGGCTACACAATAATGTTTAAAATAGAAATGACAAGACATCCAATATACTGGTAAAATTGTTTAGTTGGAGAGTGAAATCTGTACAGATACAAATAAACTACAGATTATTGCATTGACCTGGCGACAGGAATGGCTTCTTTGCTCATGATGTAATCACTGACACAGGTTGGCATGTACGACAGCGGCAGCCAGAAGAACTTGGCATCCCAGCCTGGGGAATATCGGGTGCGGGGCCGGACGGCGGATACGGCATGCTCCATACAGCTGACCACCTTCATCAGATCTCCATCACTTATCTGGGCAACTTTGCCTGATATTACCTCAAGAGCTACCAGAGGAAAATGATCAGAATAAATACACAGCTGAATAGAAAACAGACATGAATGGAGAAGATAAGTGATTAAAACTTACACTTTTGAAGATACTCTGTTCCGTAGTCATCTCTGACCTCTTGGGGCATTCTCTCCCATAGCGTCTTGACATTTTTGGACAAGATAGCAACATCGGTCACATTTGTTTTGAAGAAGCCCGGCTCAATGCAGAGGACTTTGACACCGAAAGGCGCCATATTTAACCTGAGCAAGACATTACATTTGATCAGAGCTGGCGGGCATTGGTACTGAAAGAAAGACATCTTTTCCTGGACATATTGACAAATAATTGAGTTAATGTTTCACCTGAGGCTGTCATTGAACGCTTCCACACCATACTTTGAGACGGTGTATGGGCCCCCTGTAACACTGATCCTCCCAAACACACTGGCTACATTCACCACCCTCCCCCTGGCCTTCTTAATCAGCGGCAGGACACTCAGGGTCACGCCTATCACCCCGTTCAAGTTCACGTCCAGCATGGACTTGTAGTCGTCAATAGTCAGCCAGTCGCACGGGGCGGAGGGGACGGCCACGCCAGCGTTGTTGACTACAGCCCATAAGCCTGGAAGAGTCGCAGAGACAACAACAAGTCATGATTTTGAACCCTTTTGGGCTGAGTCAAGACAATTCAAAAGCATGTTAATACATGTCCTGAATACAGTACAGATGAGTGATGTGTAGGGTGTTGGTTGGTATGTTTGATTGTGTTGAATTTAACCTAGATTAAACTGATAATGCCGTTCCGTTCCACTGAAACAAAAACTCCACACACACCTCGCTCCCCCACTTTGTCCTTGATCATCGCCCCAACCTTGGCGACACTGTCTTTCGACCTTACATCCAGGTGTGTTGTGATCAGGTTGCTGGAGCAGGACTTCTTCAGATCCTCCTCTCCTTTCTCGGTGAAACACGAGGCGATGACTCTGAAGCCCTTATTGTCCAGATGGCGGGCCAGGAGGTTACCGAAGCCGCTGTCACAGCCGGTGATGTACACATACTTGCTGCCTTTGTCGGAGACCCTGGGCAGCTCCCGTACCCAGCGGTACAGGTAGTAGAACACAACCAGCCCCAGGAGGTACAGGTACATGACTGAGGGGACAAAGAGGGAAACTGTTATTTCTACCCACCACTGATTTTGAGCCATGCTATGCTGAATGAGCAGGTATACGGGCGTGGATTTGGGAATGGACAGTGAGGACATGTTCCTACCAATATCAAGGTGTTGCGTGATTGTCCCAATTCATATTTTTTACAGATCTCAAACAATCTAGCTACTTTACCTCTATGTGATTTTAAAGATCGCTGCAGAGTTGCCAAGATTCTATTCCTCAACATGAAGATGTATGTAAAGAGTATGCATGCAGTAGTAGATTCGGTGAGGTGGAGAATCTGAAGCGGTTTTTATATATAGTTTAAACATTCCACACATGATTATTGCTCAGACATGCTGTTTAATTACACAACTCTATTACTGTGGGTGGAAATTCCTCCCAACAATAAATGAAGACATCAGGTCCTTCTTAAAAAAGAAGCGAAAGTGTCAGTAACAGCTGAACTTAGTTAAGAATGTTCTGTAATCAAATCAGTCTCTTAGATTAGTGGAAGACATTTTACTGTTTAATGCCATCTCTCCACTTTGCTCGTAGCCTGTCCACCTGATCTGTTCGTTACTGTCAAGCATCATTTCATTATGAAAATAGTGAGTCGCAGCCTCTCAGGTGAGCTCTGCAGAGACACACTCTTTATGCGTGTATGTACATGTGCCTATTAAAGAGAAAGAGCGACAGAGATAGAGAGCAAGTACACAACCGATTATTTTGACCGTCCAAAACCAAAGTTAAAGTCAAACCTACGTCCTTGATCTTTCAACACACTGTTGTGTAAGGTGAGGACTCACTGATAGAGTGCAATGACTAACTACATCTGCTCCAGTGTTGCGCATTTGGTGCTGCTTTTTTACTTCCACTTCACTACATTAAAAAAGGGAAATAATGGGAATGGAATTTTACTTCTAGCTAATCATCATTTTCGTCATTTTCTACTAATAATTTTGACTATGAAATGTGAGAAAATACTGAAAATGTGCATATTTAAAGTTGTAGAGTTCATGGTGTGAGTTCAAATGTTTTGTTCTGTTTAATCAGTCTTAGAGTCAAAAGATATTCAATTCACTATCATGTATGAATCCTCACATTTGAGACGCTGAAACCAGCAAATATTTATAATTTCGACTTTAAAAAAGGAAAGGACTAAAATTACCAACAGATTAGATTAGAGTTACACATTTTCAGCTGTATTCCTCATGTATATTTCTGAAGATTGTGTTATGTTGGTATTCTATGTAAGGTACTAACACAGAGTCAAATCCCTCATATGTGACGTACTAAGATTATTTTGATTGATTATGGGAAATAATTCATATTCCATTAGTCGAATAATAACTGCAGTTCGATTCAACTTTTCAATGTAAATATGTCACCACAATGCATTACTAAAGATTTAACTACCCAACATTATAGAATTATGACACAGCTCATATTTATCTCTTACACAGTGCTTGGCTCGTAACGAATGACTGCAGTTGAGGAAACTGTCTAACGACTTTTTGCCATTAAAGCAGGTATTAAACTGAGCTGTTAAATTAATTACGCTATGAAAAAAAAATGTACTTGCCGGGTTCACAAACTTTAATGCGGCCATGTTACACAACTTTGACATTAAGAACAAACAATGAGGTTATCCAAAGATTTCAAAGTGCAGTGAGCAGAGATTTCTTTACGTGGTGAACATTTTAGAACAGTATTTTCATCACTTTATCGACTACGACATAGCATTTTACGTAGGCCTACGTTTTTAAAGTTGCGTCATTAGTTAATTTATATTGGGGTAACGTTAGCGGTAAGCTGATAACAACCTGTACATTTATACAGCAGTTTAAAAGAAATAGCCTCTCCTGTTATGTGTCTAGCTTACCCGTTCACATCAGTACAGGGCATCACTGTGTTTCTCTTCGTCTAGCTATTTAAGTTGTCTGGCTAAACATACGAACACAGATAATACATTACAAACTGATATTTCAAACTGAATATCATACCTGTTAGGCAGAGGTTTCCTGGCTCGTCTCAGCCGGTTAACAGACCG
Source organism: Scomber scombrus (assembly GCF_963691925.1). Taxonomy (NCBI): domain Eukaryota; kingdom Metazoa; phylum Chordata; class Actinopteri; order Scombriformes; family Scombridae; genus Scomber; species Scomber scombrus. The sequence goes on from NC_084993.1 coordinate 13,205,957, forward strand.
TTGGATCAATGTACAACTTGGTCAAAGTGCTGGAGGAAAACACCCCTCTACAAACATGTGAAAGAGACACCTAGCGGCAAGAAAGGGCATAGCTGCAGATCCTACATTAAAAAAGGTACCCTAATGTATAGTTTGTTCGAATACATTACATAATAGATATTAATTCATGTTTAAACTGTCTTTTCTTCATGTTTACTAACACCGAGGACCCCAAAAAATAACACACATTGGACCACATACCTTCATTTTTTTTCAATTTCAAGATGTTTTCTTTTAGATGTTTTATTACAGGGTATGAACCCCATGACCAAACTAGTCATAAATTCTCTCATTGTGTAACTAACAGATGTGATTATAGTGAAAATAAATAGTTCCCTTTGTGTTGGGAATGTACTGGAATCTCTTTCTGATTCCCTTTCTCCATCCCACTTTCTTTACTCTGATTTAATCTAATATTATAAAAGTGCTTGTAAGGGATTGTTTTGCTCCAACATGAAACATCATATTATGACCAGGAATTAATCAACCCTGGCTGGCACTTGGCTGTGACACAGATGTCATTATTAAAAGTGTGCAGTTTCAGCAATTGTAAATATGCCATTTATGCACACTGGCATGACATTCCTGACACCTGTTAAACATAATAATTCAATTTAACTTCATTTCAGACAGTCTTTTTGGTTGGGGTAGTATGGATCTCTGAACTGGTGGGCTTAACGTCCCTGCATGTATACTACTATTTATATTAATGGAAAATTCTAGACATTTCTAGAAACTACAGCTTTCAGATAAATTGTAGTGTAGTGTAGTAATAAGTACAATTAGTACATTTAATGAATCACTACCAAAACCCTAAAAAACTGTATTGTAAGAACAGCATTACCCTGTTACTCTCATGTCTATTTGAGAAGAGAGGTTGCAAGGCAGACTTCACAAAGGGTAAAAATATGGTGGCTCTGAAATGCAAAACACAAACATTTCACAATGTTTCACAAACTAGGAAACACAGTCTCATCAGTTGCATCTGATTTGACAATTCCTTGAAGGCCATGCAAATTGAGGGAAAAATAAGTTCTTTTGAGTCTGAAATATTTCAGAATGTATATCGGAACGTATAAAGTCAACAGGAAAAGGAGAGGGTCTGAAGAAATGGTGCATTTTCTGTTCATGCCAAGTAAACGCAAAGTTCAAAAACAATATGATTACATTTGCATAAATGAAACAAGGCACTTCAGTCCACCTTTACAATAAAACAAAACAACTTCACAAGCACGTTTCTTACTTTAAAAAAATTACATTTAACATTATTGAACCACCGGTAGCTCAGACCAATCAACGTAATCCAACTGCCTTGCAAGGTAGGACAGTGATAGACGAGGATAGAGATAGATGGTTCATCCAATCACCTGCCAAGTATTTTTTGAAAACGCCTACTCTTTTCAGAACAGTTTCCAACTCCAAGACTTCTCAGATGGTTCTATGTAACAAACCATCTGGCACGTCAGGTTAAACAAACCCACTTACACCTTATAAATCATTTTATCAATCTGTTTTAAATTACTCTAATGTGGTGTGAACAAGCATTGACTACTTACATATGCAGCAGGCAACACTTGAGTTGTGCATCTGGCCACCAGGTGAATTTACATCACTTACCTTCCTGCTTTGTTTAGGCTCCAACAGCTCCTGAAAACATGTATGGGTATCCAGCCTGCTAGCATTTGGACTTGATTCAGAGGTGCTTGGATATGTATCTCAGCCTTTAGCTTCACATTTTCACAGTTAAGTTTAGTTAAGCCTTCTCTGGCCATTCAATGACAGCATCTGTGACTGACTGCTGCCAAATTTGAGATTCATGACAGGTGAAAGCAAATAACTAGGAACAAAGGCAGTACTGACGACAAACAAGCTGTCTCATATATCATCTCGTTAACTTGGTGCCATGGGTAACATCCAATCAGAATTAAGAGCGATTAAGATCATTTGGAAGAGTGTGTGTTTTTCTGTTTGGGGTTTCCTGTTTTGTTGGGATGTTTTCTGAAATGTTGCAGTGATTTTTGTTTTGTTAGTTTATTTAAGAAATGTTAAAGTTATACTGCCTCCATGTCTTACATTGCATCCTCTACACTTCCATGTTTTTGAATATGTAGCATAAAAAATATAGAATCAGCTGCTGCAGTTTGTGCCGGCAGAGAAGAGAATGAAAAAAACCTGACAATTATAAACCAATGATTATATAAACCACTTGCTTGTGCTCAGTTGTGGCAACGCTCCAATACAAACCTTCATATCAATATGCACTACTATGAAACAACACATACCTCAAAATCTCACAGTTAAATCACATTTCCACCACCTTTTAGGCCCCTTGCATCAGATTTCTCTCTGCAAACCTGCTTTCTTAGCTGCCGTTTCCTTCCAGTCCTGATGCACCCAATAACAAAACATCCTGCCTCTGTTCAACAAAACAGGATGTGCACACACTTAAATAATATCCACAGAACGCACATATTTCCATGCCATCTGACTTTATTTGTTTGCAAGTGTGAAATAACTGGGCTGCATACCAGTAATACAGCTTATTTATTTTCACCGTCCGCCTTATCTCCAGGAATCTGTGTGAAGGGTCATCTGATGCATTTTACATTTTTACCATTAGATGGCAGCAATGTTGTTCGGTGTGCAGATGCTGCCTTCAAGCACTCCTTATAAACTACTATTTCATATAGTAAAAGTTGTAAAAGAGCTTGTTCCAAATATGAATGCTTGCAGTCGCCATTCATAGTATTGAACTCTGTGATGAAAATTGTGATTTTTCTTGTTAGTTTACAAAAATAAGAACTGTGCTGCATATTTTAATAAATGTATTAGCTCTAAACACTGTAAAGTACATGTTCCACTATGTTCAAAAGGAAAAAATCTTTATGTTCAATTTTATTTGTAGCTGTCGTCTCCTTAACATCAAAATCACTCCTTATAATTATGAACAAATGGCAGAAATGGCAGCGTAAAATAGTGTCACACAGTCACATAGCAACACACTATATATACTTTATCCTTTTTTTCCTTTTTTCTATGTAATTTGTTCTTTGGTTTTATTCCCTCATAATTTTTTATTCATTTTCTTTATGTCATCACTTGTTCTGTCTTATTATCAGCTTGTCAATCAACTGTGAAGCACTTTAAACTACACTTACCTGTATGAAAGATGCTATATGAATAAAGTTTGATTGATTGGTACTATTTATTGCTACCTTCAAGTGCTATTCAGTGTAGGAAATGTTCACGTTTCCTGACAGCATGTGAAGGCAACAGCAGAACAGGCAGTGATTGAATGACAGTACACAAACCTACAATCAGTTGTTTTCATCTGTAAGAATGCGGTCCCTAACAGTCAGTTTAATGAAAATATAAATCATAGTGAATATTATCATACATAATAAGAATCTGACTCATAGGTGGAAATGACGCATTTTGTGTAAGTCTCAAATGATTGTAATGTAATATATATATAAACTATTTTTTGAGACTTAGAAGACACTGAATAAAATTGAGCTGTGATTCAGAGCAGGTCAGCCCTTTTGTTCACCTTTGCATCACATTTGTACCTTCAACAAAGAGGAATCCTCATTATGTACAGAGGTACAAACAAACTAAACACGAGCAGTCTCTATCATAATACTCGTTCAGCATTCAGCAAAGTTTTCTGAGAAAAACATATTCAAAGAAATGTCTTCTAAGGTTAATGAGGTACAACAGAACTTCGACTTACATTTTAATTGGTTGTCAAGTTTAAGGGACTAAACCTTTACTTTTATTCTGTGTTTGTTTGTTGAAAATTGCTGAATAAAAATAGTATGCCTTGGCCAATTGTTACATTCAGGGTCAAACAAGAGAAGTTTGTATAACACTTTCATACAGTAGTTGTAACTCAAGGGCCTGCACACACTGCTCTATGTTCTGGAAAATAAAGGAAGCTGTTGAACTCAAATTCCCAGAAGTCCTTCATGTTTTCACATTTGGATATTAAGGGGTCATCCCTATGTTCCCACAGCCCTATGTTCTAAGAAATGTTCCTCCCATCAAAGTTAGGCCCTATGTTCCCCCAGCCTTATGTTCCCACAAGGATTTCCCACCCAATTAGGCCCTATGTTCCCTCAGGCCTACATTCCCACAGTGACCTTGACCTTTGACCTTTGGTCACCAAAATGGGATCAGTTCATCTCCGAGTGCCAGTGGATATTGGTACCAAATTTGAAGCAATCCTGTCAAGGTGTTCCTGAGATATCATGCTTCAACAATGGGTGGGATGAACATACTGTGCAGTACATTTGTATGGACAACCTGAAAACACAATGCCTCTGGCCACGGCTATCGCTGGCAGAGGAGGATCATTTTTTTCTAAGCTTTCCTATTCATCTATGAAAATGCTTGAAAGATAGGTGAAATGTTTTATTTTATTATTAAACTGTGGGGAACATTCGTTTTCATCTATTTCAAGTTATGTGTGGTGTGTGGCTCAGGGAGGACATGTGGAACAAGGTTATAGCACATACAAGGGACTGGCAGCCAAAGAGTGCTCAACCACCAAGGTGGACACCCAACCTCCTTTGACCACGCTAAAATTGTAACCACTGAGAGGTACAGTATGTTCACTGATGATATTTGCATCATTTTACAAGCAACTTTGAATGCTGCTGATGTCACAACCCAGCAGGATTGGTTAAGTTGTCTCCAGTGAGTTCCGTTTCAAGACACTAATGTGTGTTACATGTGTGTGTGACTGTAACAAGACAACATTAGTGCTATAGCTTGAATAAGCACCAGGAGCAGACAGCACAGGGACACATGTGGCTAAAGAGACACACACACACACACACACACACTCACACACACACACACACACACATTATCATATATATATATTTGATGATGACCTCGTCTGGAGTATGACAGGATGGTTGTTCGTCTTTGACAGTGGAGGTTATCAGACGTAGACATTTTTAAATCCCCGCTGCTGTCTGGTGAACGCAGGCAGTCATTGCTGTCACTAGCTGTACTCGTGAAAGAAATCAGTTTTTGAAGTGGATCACAGACAGGCTGAGGTGTAACACAGGAGTAAGGTCTCCTTCAACCTCGTACAGTTTCTCCATAATCATTTATTTGCTTTTACGCTGCTTCCATGGGTGGCTGCGGGGGCAGAGTGGTGATGGGGGCGAAACTGAGAAGTGGGAGAGGAGTGTGGGGAGATACATAAAAGAAAAAATACAGCACATTGTTAAAAAAGATAAAAGAGTGTGAGTGTGAATGGGGGGGGGGGGGGGGGGGGGGGGGGTTTAAGCGTTAAGCACTATAATTTAAATTATTACTATCATTAATGGCTTGTTGCTGTTGCAGTTTTATTGTTATATTGTGGTAACTGTAGTTATTGTTTAAATAAATAAAATATATGAATGGTCATACTCAAATGACTTATTGTTATTATTTAATGGATTCACTTTCATATAATTTGTTGGAGGGTAGTTAATTGGTCATCTTGTGCTATAAGCAACTGGCTCCTCTCCAGACAAGACTGGACCCTAAATAAATACCAGGATACACCAGCCAAAAACCAACACTTAAGGTTGGTCACCAGTAAGACCAGAACACATACCAGCCTAAACCAGCAGCATACATAGTTTGATGGATACAGGGTTCCACCAAACTGGAAGAGTCTAGCTTAGTGTGGCAAGACAGTCTTATAATATACAAGGTCCTTTGTAAAGCCGGAGCTGCTTATTACTCATCATTAATATAGGAGAATAAAAACAGCTTGAGGTTTCTTTTCAGCACTTTGGACAGGCTGACAACGATTCATAACTCTATAGATCCATTTACTCCTATAGCTCTCAGTGGTAACAACTTGAGCTTCTTTAATGATACAATTATAACCATTAGAGACAGAATTTATCACCTCCTGCCCTCAACAGGCACTGATTTATCCTCAAACACGGGAACCATAGAAACAGCTGTAAAAGCTGATATATATTTAGACAGTTTTTCTCCAGTTGACTTTCCTGACCTTCAACAATTTCTTCATCTAAATCGTCAGCCTGTCTCCTAACTAGGCTGCTTAAGGATGTTTCACCTTTAGTTAGCGCCAAACTAGATATGATCAAGCAGTCTTTATTAACAGGCACCACAGTCATTTAAAATAGCTGTAATTAAATGTATTTTTAAAGGTTCTATTTGTAACAATCAGAAATTCTTTCTCGTTAGTGACACCAGTGGCTGTTAAGTGCACTGCAACATCTAGTTGGTCAATCAGTGTGGAGCGAGACTAATGCAGGTGATAACTTTTTCCTCGCTGACATTTCTCATGTTCTGGCAATTTTGTACTAAAGAGCACAAAGTTTATTCTGTCACCTGCAGACGGACTCCTTGCTATCTCGAGTGTGAGATGTCAAGAATGAGCCAGAGCAGGGGAAGTTGTCAGATTATATACAATACATTATCTTGTGAAAAGGATTATCTTGTTCTAACCATCAGAACAATGTCAGCACAATAGGCACGTCATAATGTGTTGTACAATGAGCATCAGTTTTCGCTCCGTGGCTTTTGGCAGGGTGTCCTTAGTTTGTTAAAAAACAAAGAGGACAGGTTTGCACGATAATGTAACATTTCATCTTCGCACTGGCTGGTATGGGGAAGGTGCCTCTTAACCGGTCCAGTCCCTGTATTCATTGGCCGTGCGAAGATGATTTCAAATGGGCTGAGTCCGTTTCTGCTTCTGACCCTAGCTCTCATGTGCATTTAAACAATTGGTAGTGCTTTTGTCCAAGTTAAACCAGATTCCTCACAACATTTAGCCAACTTCCCTTTCAATGTAACATTCTCTCTTTCAACAGCCCCCGTGCTGGCTGGGTGATAAGCACAATGTTGCCTCATTTCAATGCCAAAATACTCACTTTTGTGAACCAATACCTCTGTATTTCATTCATCATACCCCCTTATTCTCCTACCACGTGACAACTTAGCATAATGAGGAAATAAGTATTTGGGTAAACATGGTTTACCATTTGGCCCATACCATACTTTGTTAGTAGCAGAGCAGCCTGCTTTTTTTCTAAGCCAGCCTCTCTTCAGGGCTGGCTCTGGCCTGTAGGTCCAGCAAATCAGCTGTGGGTGTCAGTGGTGAGTCAACAATGGCAAGACATTGTATGGTGTTTTGAGTATTATCTAGCTGTGCCGCTGCCTTGGCTGCAGCATCAGCTCTGGCATTCCCCTGTGAAACAAAATCATCATTGTTTTTGTGTGCTTGGCATTTGCAGATAGCGACCTGTTTTGGAAGGAGGACAGCATCGAGAAGTGCAGCAACCATGGTGTGATGGGCTATAGGTTTGCCTGTGGAAGTTAAAAAATCCCTATTGGCCCAAAGACGGCCGAAATCATGTATCACTCCCCATGTATATCTACTGTCAGTATATATGTTGGCCGTTCTGTTAGCCGCAAGCTTGCAAGCTTCTGTCAGTGCCACTAATTCTGCCGCTTGTGCAGAATAATTTGAGGGGAGTGGCTGTGCAACAATTGTGTCATGTAGTGTTGTAATAGCAAAGCCCGTTTGATATTTTACCGGTTGTTGAGTTTCTCGAACCGTCCACAAACAGTTCCAGGTCAGCGTTCTGCAAAGGTGAGCCCTGCAATCCAGTTTTGATGAGAAATAGGCTACAGGTCTCTGTCGTCCCCCATGGTCTTGTGTCAGTATCGAAGCCATGTACCCACCCCGTTCGTCAACAGTCTGTGTGAATGGTTTGGTGCAATCTGGAAGGCCCAATGTCAGAAGAGATTGCAATGCCAATTTCAAATCCACAAAGGCTTTTACTGCCTCAGGTGTCCATGTGACTTTGCATAGTTTGGGATCCACTGTCTGCGTTCCTAAAAAAAACTCATAACTTGTTTCTTTGTTTCAGGCTGTGGAATGTTTTGGATTGCTTCAATCCGTTTGGGTGAGAGGGTTTTGCCCACTACTGTGATCACATGACCCAGAAAAGTGACGCTGATGACCTTGTGGCCGTTATCAGCTAGATGGTTCAGGAGAGCAAGTGTGTCTTGTACACAGGCTTCTTGTGTGGGAGAGCAAATCATGAGGTCATCCACATATTTCAAAAGAACACTACCAGCTGGTAAGTTGAGTGAATCTTGGTTGTCTTTTAAGGCTGCATTAAAAATGGTTGGAGATTCAGTGTAACCTTGACAGAGCTGCGAGAAAGTGTCCATTTTGGATTCAAATAGAAACATAAACCAAAATTGGCTATTTTTATCCACTGGGATACTGAAAAAATGCATTTGTGAGGTCAACAACGGAGAACCATTTACTGTCGGATGGAACCTGAGAGAGGATTGTGTGTGGATTTGGTACATTCGGTGCCTGCGCGTGGACTGCTGCATTTATTGCTTGCAGATCCTCCACTCATCAGGTTGTCCAGCATCTCTGATTTTTTCTTTACAGGAAAGTTTGGTGTTCGCACAGGAGATTTTTCACATGGAACAATTACTCCGGCTTCAAGGAGGGATACAAACACTGGTTTGAAGCCCTCAACTGCGTTTTTTTCAAAGGATATTGATTTTTTGATTTTCTGTACGAGGATTTTGGTGTGATTACAACCGGTTCGGCACCTTTAATCAGTCCTACATCATATTTGTGTTTCGCCCACAAACATGATGGTACCTGATTTAACTCAGGAATTTCAGAGACGTCTTTTATGAAAGTGTGATTGCCGAAGTTACTCATTTTATCAGAGAAGATGAATAATAAGAATTCCCATTACATAACAGTCAATCCACACCTCCCTACCGCAAAAATATACATTCATCAACCACCCGAACCTGATCCTGTGCTACTAAACTCAAACAAGACTGAAGTTATCGTGTTTGAATGATAGAGTGACCCTGGATAGCATCACTCTGACCTCAAGCACCAGCGTTGGGAATCTGGTAATTAGCTTTGGATCAGGATACGTTCTTTAACTCCCACCTAAAACAGATTTCAAAGACTGCCGTGACCGGTGTCAGGAACATCCTTGTCTCCGAAAATGTAGTCCACGCCTCTGTTCTTATAGGCTGGATTGTTGCAATTCCTTATTATCAGGCAGACCCAACAAGTCTCTAAAAACTCTCCAATTTCAGCAGGGTATGGACACCATAGACATGCTCTATTTCTCTCTGTGCTGTGCTTCCAACAAAGCTAAAATAGATACCCTTTTCTGATCAGAACAAGGACAACCAACATGTAAGGCTGACATCTGGGCAAAGTAAGCTGTAAGATTGCACGTTATTAAAATGCTAAATACTTCTTTGTAGGAATCATTTTTTAAATCTTTTTTTTTTCCGTAATTGTGAAGCTTATCGGTTGATCCAACTCACTGTAGTGAGTTTTTCATTAAGCTAGACTTGCACACACACACACACACACACACACACACACACACACACACACACACACACACACACACAGTCATTTAGTCAGTTATCTCTACAACATAAGAGACATTGCATCAGATTTTGGGTGCAGACTTTATGGTGCTGTTATAAAATACTTGGTATAATGGTGTAACTTCATCACTCAGTCACTCAGTCAGCCAGTGATGGACAGATATAGTTAATGTTCTGGCCCTGCTTTTGCAGCTCAGCCAAAAAGGTGACAGAAATATTTGCAGCATGAACCTGTCCAGGAAGTTTAGCTGGAAGAGGGCAATAACCTCTCGTACAAAGTGTTTAAATGTCAACCTGCGACAACATTTACATCCATTTTCTGCACATGCTCACATTTAAAGACCATTTCAATACTATATTGTTACTTTAAAGCACCTATGTAACTTTTGTTGAACAGTGTGTTGTTTATGGAATAATCTCAAATGCACAAACATAGTGTAAGATAACAAAAGTAGAAAATAGTCAGTAATGTCTGTTTTACAGCAACATCTATCTAACATGTGCCATGTAGCTTAATTTAGACACCGTAAGCTACTGGTCATATAAGACCAAGGCTGTAGCATCAAAACTACTGAGTGTACTGAACTGAAGGTTGTGTTTAAAACAGTTCATTTGTAAGAAGAAGAAGGAGGATGTGTTATATCTTCTTTTAAAAGTTCGTACACATTTTCATCAACAGAGTATATATATTATATGTTACAAATGTTATTTTCAAACTAAGAGATCAATGTTTGTTCTCAATTCAATGTGATAGTAATGTCACTGTGACACTGGTTGAAGTAATCTTACTCCTCTGGTTCAGCAAACTACTAGAGAACCCTTTGCCTTAATCCTATTGTCTTAGATATAGTGTGGATCATGAGGTGCCTGGACAAGCTAAACTTGAAGGCTGTTCTTATATGTTTGAAGTCATTGACCATGAGGTCTCTGTGAGGTCATCTCTCATGTTTTTTGTGTTCTTGAGTGAATTGCCATGGTAGCTTATTTCAGTTTTCTATCTATATTCAAGGCCTTTGACACTGTTGAGCATACATTTCTTTATTGTTGATTTAAGAGGTTTGGCTTTGGAGATTTATTTTGTATTGCAATCAATGTGAAATATGACAGCTGGCAGGAATGCCTCTATCTTTGTATAATCTATTTCTGCTTGCCCAACTTTTATGTGAATATACTAATCAAGTGATGTTGTTGTAGTTCCAGCACTGCTGCTAGAACTACTGTTAATGGCAACTTGCAGATGTCACAATCTTGTTTTTTAAAAAGCCACTAAATTCTAAGTAGTTAAGAATTGTTCACCAAAGTGCCTGGTTTTCACTTAAATCCTATTAATCCCTACACTAATTAAGACCTTAAGAAGTCCCACTGCCATTCAAATCCTTTGTCAAAGACTTGGAGGACTGAACACTTTATAAACAACCAACCGCACCAGATTACATTACAGATCTACATATACACTTGTGTGTTTTTGGTTAAAGGCTAAAGAATTGGACATCTAAAGAGTGCATCACTGGTGTGAATGCTTCCATCACATTTGTTAAGTAATGATGCAGAAACAGCTACAGGGGATTCTTCAGGTGACATGTTTGCTCCTGCGAGGTCAGCGGCCTTTTCAGCAGCATAAACCGACAGGACACTTACCCTCAAACAAAACACTGACCCTGAGTTCCAACCGAGCCCAATTCTGCTCAATAAGAGCACGTGGATCTCTGCCAAGGTACACAGTAGGTACTACCTATACCCAAGTGACCAGCGGCACAACTGCAGCTACCACGGGGGACAAAACAACGAATGATTGTCAGGATAGTGGACTCAAGCGTAGGAGAGCTGCTGTTGTAATTTAACTTCACTCATTTTTTTTAATACTCATGATCGGTTTTACACAACGATAAGAAGCACAGCTGTAGGTGAGTTTTTCTGCTCTTCACACACACTCATCATCAACATTTTTTTTATTTTCCCTCCAAGGATGACTGCTAAAAAATCTACACACTCCTTAGGGAGAAATTTTGACATGACCATCACACTCTTAGTCTTCTGGTTTTGGACATCTAAAGTATACCTCTCTTTTTGCTTTTTCCCAGATGAGTCAACATGCCGACCGGATCAGTGAGATTGCAGAGTATCAAAAAATTGGGACAGGAAAACCACAGCTATGAGGTTTCAGATGACGGTAATGCACTATTACCTTTCATTTTCTACCTAGCGTAGAGGGTTTCTTCAAGAAATAATGACATAAAAAACACATGATGCACCCTTCTATCTTATTCTAAGGCATTATTCTATTCTATTTTGCAGAACCAGCTGGCACCTATATGTAAGTATAGTACTTTATTGTGTTTCATCATTTTAGAGATTGAGGGATTTCTTTGATCACAGGTTGAGGATTGTAAGGACTGTATAGAGAGTCTGAAAGAAAGTATTTTTTAATATCTATCCATGGCTTGACAAATTTAGCGCAAAGTGCAGCCATCAGTGAGCAAGAATTTATTGATTGACTGATTTTTACATTGTATGCCTACAAGCTACAGTGAGTGACAATCAGCCCCGTCACATGGAGGTTGAGTTACTAGAAAGGCAGATCTATTATCTCTGTGGAGGGTCAATGACCGTGTGTGCTTGTGTGTGCTTGTGTGTGCTCGTGTGTATGTTGGCAGGCTAACGTACTATAGCGTTTTGTTTATCTTGCCTCACGTGAGACTGTTTCTGCACTTTAAAGACGGCATCTCAATTTCGTTGTGCTTTGTACAATGACAATAAAGACTTACATTTCTATTTCTAGAGATAGATAGATAGATAGATAGATAGATAGATAGATAGATAGATAGATAGATAGATAGATAGATAGATAGATAGATAGATAGATAGATAGATAGATAGATAGATAGATAGATAGATAGATAGATAGATAGATAGATAGATAGATACTTTATAGATCCCCTAGGGGAAATTTAGGTCTGTGCATAAGGGCTAACATATCCAGTAAACAGTTAGGTAAAACAGTGAGGTACAGAACATTCTATTCTATCTAAGTTCTGTTGTTGGTCAATGTTTGACCTGATGCTTGTCACTGAGTGTCGTTCGAGACTGAAGACTCTGATGAGGGTTTTATTTTGTCTTATTTATTGAAGTGTGAGTGTGTGTGGTTATCCATTAACAAATAAAGGACAAAGCAGTATGAAAACAAGCTTAGTGATTATTTATAACTGGCAATTTCTACAAATTATATTAACAAATATAAAGAAACCAACCAACATCCTGAATTCATTCACGTGTTGAATAAGTAGAATTTTTTTTTTTTTATCTTTTAAATGAAATTTACTCCATGTTCCTCAATGAAATATCCAGAATCGATAAATATGCTAATTTAACGTCTGAATACAACATGTCTCCTAATTCAATGTAAGGTCCATTCTCAGTATAAGGGAGTTTTCAAGTTTCCACATCACACTTGTGTAAGTTGCATAGTAGACCAGGACTGGCTCCAAAATTGCTGTGATGGGAGAACATATCCCCTACATCTAATCTCAGCTATAGCCAATACTGATCATAAAGATAATGAAACGGCACACTAGACTTACATAAAAAGTACTGCAGTGTTTTTATGTGTATCATATTCTTTGATGATCTTTGAATATGCTTGTTGTGATTGAAGTTGGATATGTCACATTATCTCTTTATAGTACCATAGATGTGTCAGCCCTATTCTACAAGATCCATCTGGTTTGCTTTAATTAGAGGTGCTCAGTGTGTGTGTGTGTTGTGTTTTCTTCCATGCAGGACCATGACAACTCCCAAGGAGAAGGAGAAGTGAGTATGAGATAGCAGTAAAGGCTCTGGAAACTTTTCTTTTTAACATTCACCTCATATAGAAACTAATTGGTCCTCTCTTCCAAACAGAGCTCAGGGAAACACAGAGAAGCCAGCGATAAGGGTTGGCTTCTTTCAGCTGGTAAAATACTTCTTCAGTTTTTCAGAATTTAAAAGTTTGTAGTCTATCTTCACATCTGCTTGAGAGATTTACCTGTTTGGTGCAACTGTGTGTTTTTTTTGTACTTACATGCTCGTCCAGTTCCGTTTTGCCACATGCAACGAGAGGCTGATGATGGTCGTGGGCAGTGTGTGCGCGGTGCTTCACGGTTCAGCGCAGCCTCTCATGCTTCTGGTGTTCGGCCTGCTCACTGACACCTTCATCGAGTACGACATCGAGCTCAATGAGCTGAGCGACGACAGGAAGGAGTGCGTGAACAACACCATCCAGTGGAAGAGGAACTACACAAATCACAGCCCGGGAACGCCACTGAACTTTAGCAACTTTGACAATGCAACGTGGGAGATGTTCGTACCAATCAGCAACAGGTCGTGTGGGTAAGTGAGTTGTGAGAAATGCATGATTTTTGAACATCAAATGTAGTTTAGAATGCAATATTAAAAGTTTAACTATGTGGTTTTGTTGTCATCATATATGATTAATTTATTGTATTTGTGCTGACTTTCAGGGTTCTCGACATTGAATATGAAATGACCTTGTTTGCCTTCTATTACGTTGGAATTGGAGCAGCTGTATTCATTTTGGGATACTTTCAGGTTTGTCTTAAAATTTCATCATTTTCATGTCTGAAGATATAAAACAATGAGACCATGATAATAAATGATATGCAAGAAAGAAAAGACAAATCAGAACAGCGGAGGCTAAGATATCCTAACATCCCATGATGTTACTTAATAGAGGCTCTTCATTAGACCCTCCGTGCCTGGGGAAATGGTAAAATGGTAAATGGACTACATTTATGAAGTGCCTTTCTAGTCTTCTAACCACTCAAAGCGCTTTATAATACATGCCACTTTCACCCATTCACACACACACATTCATACATTTTCTTCTTTATTTTATGACATTTTATTAACGGGTAACCTGTTCCTTTCTCTCTTGTTCACCATGAACTCCTATTAGTAATAATATAAGTGTCCACAGTCCATTAGTATTAAAGGGTTTTTCATATTCTCCACTACAATAGCATAGGCTTCTCACATAGCTTCTCTCCACTTCTCTGCATACCCAGAATGTGACTAGTTCCTGACATGTCCCCTTCTTGGAAACATTTGCTCGACTGGTAAGGTGGGCTCATGACCAAAGAGAACGAAAAATGGATAAAACCCTGTTGATTCATGCACAGATGAATTGTAGGCACAGATCACTTTATTTATTTTCTCTTTCCACTTCGACTTCTGAGTCTCCTCAAGCGTGTACAATATACCCAGCAGAGTTGTGTTGAAGCGTTCTGCAGGATTGGATTGGGGATGGTTTGGGGATGTGGGGGAATAGCGAATACCACGGTACCCTGGGAGCTTATGAAAGAGATTATTTTCAAACTCTTTTCCCTGGTTGTGGTTTATCTTGGATGGGAAACCAAAGCACATGATGAAGTCATCAGAGAGTTTTCTGGATGCAGCCTCCCTAGACTCGTACTTAGTTGCATATGCATGTGCATACTTGGTGAAATGGTTCACAACCATGAGTTTGTATTCTTCACCTCCCTTACTTTTTTCGGAGTGTAGATAGTCAATCGAAATAATCTCAAATGATGCAGAAGTCTTAATGCTCTGGATCAGCGGCCTGGTTATTCTGGATACAGTCATATATTAGGTTATGACCTAATTCAGTTGTTTCCATGACCTGAGCAGCACTTGTCATGTCAAGGACACTGACCTTCATGTGTCAAATCAGTGGAGTGCCCCTTTCACATATAATTGTTTTTTTCTACCCTTCAAAAGGAAGTCAGAGGTCAGGGTTCTACTCCTCTGCATGCTCTCACGTCTAACATTTGATGAATCTAAATAGAAACTCTCTCTTAACCACTGATAGATCTCTCTATGGGTGACGGCTGCTGCCAAGCAGATTCAGCTCATCAGGAAAATGTATTTCAGTAAAGTGATGAGGATGGAGATCGGCTGGTTCGACTGCACCTCCGTGGGGGAGCTCAACACTCGCATGTCAGAGTGAGTGAGACGAAGATGATTTGGTTTCTGTCTTACATTGAAGTATTGGTGTGTTTGTGTTATATTAACTGTATCTGTGTTGCAGTGATATCAACAAGATCAACGATGCTATCGCGGATCAAGTTGCCATTTTTTTGCAGCGCTTCACCACCTTTGTGTGTGGCTTCTGCGTTGGCTTTGTGAAAGGATGGAAGTTAACACTTGTCATCGTTGCAGCAAGTCCACTGATTGGTGTTGGAGCTGGGCTTATGGCTCTGGTGAGACTTCACTTCTCTTGGCTTGACCTGACATTTCATGGCTTGACAATTCTTGACTTGACATGTATTGTCTTGATTTTTCTTAACTTGACATGTTGACTTCTCATAACTCAACCTCTCTTGAGCTGATTTCTCTTGACTTTCCATCACCTTTGCCTCACTCTGTCTTTACTCTGGGTCTAGTTTGTTGCTAAGATGACCAGTTTGGAGCTTCAGGCCTATGCCAAAGCTGGAGCTATAGCCGATGAGGTCCTCTCCTCTATCAGGACTGTAGCTGCTTTTGGTGGGGAGTTGAAAGAAGTGCAAAGGTAAAGTATGCAAGATGAAAATTGAACCCAATTTCTACTTTTTCCCATATACACATTGCTGAAGCTCCTCTTCTCTTCAGGTATGACAAGAACTTGATCTCAGCGCAGCGCTGGGGCATCAGGAAAGGTCTGATCATGGGTTTTTTCACTGGATACATGTGGCTGATCATCTTCCTGTGCTATGGTCTGGCCTTCTGGTACGGTTCCAGTCTTGTGGTTGATGCTGGGGAGTACACACCAGGAACATTACTGCAGGTATCACACTCACTGTATTGACAAAAAAAGGCAATAATGTGCTCTTTTGGTTCATTACTTCCTCTATTGACTGTTGGGCACTGGAGTAGGTGGGGGAATTAAACCTTTCCTACCTTCTTGTTTAGTTTAAATGTCCAGTTTAATTTTGTGATGGGAGGTTTTAAACGTTTCTTTATCTTACAAACACCCTTCTAATTCCCTGTCTTGTTTTTATCACATACACTGACAAAACAAGAAATTGCTGCTTTGACGAAGCCAGAGGGAAAAATGATCACATAGAAATATAGTATAGACTTTCATCATTATCCTGTGCAATTCCCCAATGGCTACGCTGACAAACAAAATGATTTTGCCTTGTAACAGGACAAGAAACTTTTGGCACGTTATACATTGTTGCTGTATTTTGCCATTCCAGGTATTTTTTGGTGTTCTGATAGCGGCCATGAATTTGGGGCAGGCCTCTCCATGTCTTGAGGCGTTTGCTGCAGGCCGTGGAGCTGCTACCATCATCTTTGAGACTATTGACAGAGTGAGAATGCTTGATTTCGATCCATAAAAATTCTGTATTTTCACAGCAGCTCTTTCCCCTTATTGACAAATCTCATTTTAAAAACCGACAGGAGCCGGAGATTGACTGTTTATCCGAGGCTGGTTATAAGCTTGACAGGGTCAAAGGAGATATTGAGTTTCACAATGTGACTTTCCACTACCCCTCCAGGCCTGAAGTCAAGGTACGTGAGTATTTCTGCATTCTTAACTGAGACTAGGAATTACATTTCTGATAACAGTTAGCTCACAACAAGAAGCATGATCTCTTCTATCAGTGTCACTTTGTCATGGTGTCTTGTTGTCTTATACTCAGATCTTGGACCAGCTCAGTGTTTCGGTGAAGTCAGGGGAGACCACGGCGTTTGTAGGGCCGAGTGGAGCTGGAAAGAGTACTGCTATTCAACTCATACAGCGCTTCTACGACCCTAAAGAAGGAATGGTGGGTGTTAGACGCATGTTTTTAAGTTCCAAAACCGGAATGTTAGTGTCATTCAATATACTGTGTAATATACCATGATGCTTCTATCAGTGGTCCCTTTTTTCAACTCCTGAGATTAAAGATTCCCTCGAGACACTGTAGCTTCCACCTTTTTCCTTTTAAGCTTCATTCTAGTCATTTCAAAAATAACTACCCCCTGAGGGTGATAGAAGTACGTGATAATCTGTTTCATTATTCAGCCAATGGGTTCTAACAGCCTCATTTTTCATTTTTATGGAATTACAGGCCTCTACACACCTTACTTTTTAATTCCATTCTGCTTTCTAGAGAAGGAAATAGCCTCTAATAGCTCCACTATGAAGGTTAGACTAAGACTAACACCCTTATCATTTGAACCTAGCATTGTTGCAAAAAAAAAAAAAACACATAGCAGCTAAGCTCTTTATACCATCATCAATCAATTGTAGCAAAATCAGCTGCTCTCTGCATTCTCCATCTCAGGTGACCCTGGACGGTCATGACATCAGAGGGCTGAACATCCAATGGCTGCGCTCGCTGATTGGCATTGTGGAGCAGGAGCCTGTGCTGTTTGCCACCACCATTGCTGAGAACATACGCTACGGTCGACCCCGCGTCACCATGGACGACATCATCAGTGCCGCCAAGGAGGCCAATGCATACAACTTCATCATGGATCTGCCACAGGTGGAGACACTGAGGATCTAGTTTTTATTCTAGTGCTGATGTGCAAAAAGTACAAGCACAGATTAATATAACATCACCTCTGCTTTAAATCTAACAGAAATTTGACACCTTGGTGGGAGAGGGTGGAGGTCAGATGAGCGGCGGTCAGAAGCAACGTATTGCCATCGCCAGGGCGCTGGTCAGGAACCCTCGTATCCTGCTGCTGGACATGGCGACCTCTGCCCTCGACAACGAGAGCGAGGCTACAGTTCAAGAGGCTTTAGATAAAGTATGTCTGACTGCTCTATACACTGGATTAGCTCCTGTTTTCACCTCAGGTTTTTAACCATTTATGGTTTAAATATGTAGCCTGGTGGCAAGACAATGAAAAATGAAGGTCCCCATATGTTTTCATATTTCTAGTTTCTATTTGTAGTTTAACATAAGCATTAGATGGAGCCTTAAATATACATACACAACATATTGGCAATATGCAATCAGTGACATCATCAATGAGTTAAAGGCACACCTGAGGCCATCACATAGCATTTTCTGAATTAAGAAAAACAGCTGAGTACATACTGTACATCATCAACATCTAACATCTATATACTATACACAACAAAAGACAACCTGAAATATATAGCTCTTCGATGCCCCAATAACCTAGGCTTATGGAAGAGGGAAAGAGCCTCATCAAAATTTAATGATACAGCCAACAAACAGTGCAACATATTGAGAAAGGTCTCAATCCATAATCCTTTTTATTTATTTAAAATCAGAGGCAAACATTTCCAGTAGAAATGATGCACTGATATAATTTTGATTCGGTCGTAGGTACGCCAGGGTCGCACCACCATCTCCATCGCTCACCGGCTGTCCACTATAAAGAACGCTGATGTGATTGTGGGCTATGATCATGGCCGGGCTGTGGAGAAGGGCAAACACAATGAGCTGCTGGAGCGGAAGGGGGTCTACTTCACTCTGGTCACCCTGCAGAGCCAAGGAGACAAGGCCCTCAATGAGAAGGCTCAAAAAAGTAGGTCCAAACACGGCAGATAATGAGTATAAAAGCTTTAGCTCTGGATTCTACTAAATCTTTGCTATAAGGATCCACTCATTATGATCTCCACCCTGTCTTGCATCCCTTTAAATTAGTGGCTGACAATAACGAAGAGCCAGAGAAGCTCAGCCTATCCAGAGCCGGCAGCTACCGTGCCAGTTTGAGGTATTACACAAACACATTTCCAATCACCTCTTACCCTTTATCACTTGCTCATTTGCTTACCTGTGTCTACCCATTTACATGGCCCTGACTGTGCATCTAAATTGGATTATTACAGCAGTCATTTTGTAGCTGAAATTGAGTTGTGTCATGGCAGAAACCAGTACCGTCATTTACTTAATAACCCACTTAGGTTTACTTTGATATTTGGAGCATTTAGATGACACTATCATCCGGAGCCTCTTACAAATTGTGCAACAGCAGAGGAGGCTATCATCACCATTACAAGGAGCCAGTAATGAGTGCAAGAAAGAGAACAACAGGAGCATCAACACAGCCATTTAGCTGCAATATATCTCTGTTGTTCATATAGATCATTCATGGTTCTTTATTTCTTGCAGAGCATCCATCCGCCAGCGGTCCAGATCCCAGCTGTCCAACTTGATCCCAGAGTCTGCTGTTCCCATAGCTGGAGATCTCAGCCCCAGAGCCTATGCAGACAAATCCAAGGTGTGTGTGTGTGTGTGTGGGAGCATTGGTATCCAATTGTATGTGTGGGTGGTTAAAGCAGGTCACATACCACTGAAGTATAAAGCCACTTTTGCCACATTCATATCAGTTTTCCTTATTTCCATCACCCGTCGGTGTGAATGTTCAGGATGACATCCCGGAAGAGGAGGAACAGGAACTCGTGGAGCCAGCTCCGGTTGCCAGGATCCTGAAGTACAATATACCCGAGTGGCCATACATGCTTTTTGGATCCATCGGGGCTGCCATAAACGGAGGGGTCAACCCTGTCTACTCTTTATTGTTCAGTCAAATCTTGGCGGTAAGGTCCAAGTCATAATCTGACTTTCTGTAATACACAGTTGATGATGAAAGTGATTATTTGGCATATTTGGATTACATTGGCAACCCCAAGTGGTCAAATAAAAAAAGACATGGTGAGAGCAACACCCAAACATCAAGTTCCCCTTATATGGTTTTCTTTTTTTTTTTACTGAATAATAACTTTAAATCTAGTCTAGTGGCTTTAAATGAACAGTGTTAGATGATTAGATTGATACCCCGCCTGACTGGTATGAAAGTGGTAATCTTCTCATCTAACAATCAACAAGAAAGTGCATTTCCCGTCATATCTAACTCATCTTTTAAGCAGTCAGTGATCCAATAATTTAATTGAGATCTAAGAAAAATAATCCGAGAGCACATCACTACAGTTCTATGAAGTTTTCTCTAATGTTGTTTTTATAATGATATCAAGAAAATGTTTAATTATCACACATAGAAACATATTATGTATGTATTTATATGTGTAATGGACCATATTAACATGTTTCTATACTTGCACATATATATGTGTGTGTGTGTGTGTCTGTGTGTATGTATAGACATTCTCACTTACAGATTCTGATGCTCAGAGGCGGGAGATTGATGGTATCTGCCTGTTCTTTGTCATGGTTGGCGTGGTCTCTTTCTTCACCCAGATGCTGCAGGTACAGTAGCAGTCTGCTTTAGCAAGACTGATTGCTTTAGTGCTTCTGTGTAGCCTTTACCCGTTGCTTCTGTTCAAGGTTGGGGTAAAGTCATAAGAGAGCTTCCTTTATTTTGGCAAATTAATACCATATCTGGATGAAAGAGATTTTCCTACATCCTGCAGAGATGCAGTTCTATAATTGATCCATGAGTTCTGACCCCCTGGTGGAGAAGAAGGACAAAGAGACAATTCCCCCAGATTACCATTATATTACATTATATTGAATGTGATGGTGTTTTGGATTTAATTAAAAAAAACTTCCTTTGTGTGTGTGTGTGTGCCTGTCCATCCAGGGTTATGCATTCTCTAAGTCTGGAGAGCTACTGACCCGCAGGTTACGGAGGCTGGGCTTCCACGCCATGCTGGGCCAAGAGATCGGCTGGTTTGATGATCACAGGAACAGCCCTGGAGCTCTGACCACACGTCTGGCGACCGATGCCTCCCAAGTTCAAGGGGTGAGTTACAGCCTCAGTACCAAAGATAATGAGTCGCTTGGCCCTCATATTCAGCCATTAAATCATAGGTTTGTATAAAAAGCTGTCTGGGTGAGGTTTGTTTCCAATGCAGTTTTATTGTCTTTAAATAAGTGACAATATCCCCAAACTGGTACTAAAGTGTAATTTGATTTGAAAAAAGATGTAAAATTATATCAACTTAATTGCTTAATCACTTTTTTTTCAGACCTGCAATTACTTTTTATTTAATGCATTTTATAAAGTGCTGCTAACCTGCAGGGTCACTTGCACAACAGCTATTAAAAAGCAGTGAATTTTTCAGTTATTTTCAAGTAGGCTGTCAGTCTCAGAGAGGTATAAAAATGGAAAAAGGGATTCAGACTGGCAGGCAAACTGTGTAATAGACTGAAATGTTGTAATACTTTCATTTTATACTCTTTAGGTTGAACATTTTACCCCACATAAGTCATTTCCAAGGAACTTTATTAATAAATGTATTTCTGTTTTGCTAGGTGTCTGCCTGTCCTCATACTGTTGACATTTTTTTTAGAGGAGTTAAATTACTTAATTCAAGAACCTTAAATACAACATATCACACAAATTCCACTGGGGTCAAGTTGAGATAGCAGGCCCTTTTCTGCTAAGCTAAGCTAGTTACCGTTAGCAGGAAGGTTTTTTTTATCCATAACGATTGGACCTGGTTAGGGGACCAAACTTAATTATTAAGATATCAGTTATTCAATATGAATACCACATTTTTCATGTACAGATAACAACTAGTGAAAATTCAGTAGTTGCAGTACATATATTTTTTATCTTTAGCTAAAGCTAGCCTTGGCTATCTTACGGGCTAGCTTTCACTTGATATAGCCATTTTTCTTTAGCTGTGTAGTTGGCTGTATCTCTAAGACAACGAGTTAAGTAAGTGTGATGGTGGCTTCTATTGATTGCAATACAAATGTTTATATTGTTGGAATGTCAGAAGTCCAGATCAGGGCCAGATGATGTGCCTGGACTCTTCACCAACGCTTAACTAAAACTCAACTGAAATAACTAATAAAAGTTGCTCAAAAGGAGACACCATAGAAAGTCAGAGTTCAAAGCTTTATTCACAAACAGGTACACAAAGCCTGAGTCAGATCCCAGGATCAGACTGAGGAAAACCTTCTCATTCTCCTTTTCACCCCTATACTAGCGGGCATCCCATCATAGCCCCATAACAGTGGTGTTGTACCTTCCAAAGGCGATACCGCTTCACCACCCTTGGCAGTTCTGTTTTACTGGTGTCAGCGCTTTCCCTGCCAAGGCCAGATAGCAAAACATCTCCCAGATGCCAAACTTAACTACTTAGATCTACTAGAGACCAACGAGGGAGTCAAGGCCAGGTGGACAAGCATTATGTCAACATCCTAGTAGTGTGACTCTACTAGAGAATCATGAGGGGCTTTCTACCAATTAGCATGACACTCCTGGAGAGCTACAAGGGAGCCAAAACTGCTGACACCATCTAACACAGGGGAACAGTAGAGCCATTCTTTTCTTTTAGAATATTTTACTTTCAGCCTACACTTCACCCAAAGGCTGTTTATACAGCAACGTAGGTTTTCATGACCAAAGAAATTAATTCTAACATTACTTTTGTATATGATTGATATTCTAAGTAAATGGGCTTGCACAAAGCATTTTATCATACAGAGTACTTTTTATGAAAGTTTACCACAATAATATAGCAACATAAAATGTCCAGAAATGAGATTCAAGTACATTTTGATCAAATATGTACAGTAGTAACTGCATTTTGCCTTTGTATGGTTCTCTGAATTGTTTGGCCTTAATTGTAGAATTATTTAATGAGATAAATCCTATTTATCTGGAAAACAAACATGTAACTGTGACTTAAATCTATGAGGAGGATCAGCACAATGCATGTTGAGTTAAGCATCATCCTTGTCTTCTACTTGTCTTCTAAGGCCACGGGCTCACAGATCGGTATGATCGTCAACTCCATGACCAACATCGGTGTGGCCATCCTCATGTCCTTCTACTTCAGCTGGAAGCTCACATTGCTCATCCTGTGCTTCCTGCCGTTCATTGCCCTGTCAGGTGGCTTCCAGGCTAAGATGCTCACAGGCTTCGCAAAGCAGGACAAGCAGGCCATGGAGGCCGCTGGACAGGTCAGATATTGTCGATACTGTTCAACTTAAATGCCATAATGGAATGACCAAACTCTTTAGTGATTGTTTATGAGTCTTTAGATTGAAGATACAACCACCAGTGGCAAATCAATAGCATCATCACAATAATCCTGCAAAAATTTACAGTTGGAGGGTGACATCAGCTGACTTATCTACTGGCAGCAGATAAGAGACAGTTGAACAGTGTCTATTTTAGTCTCCAGGTTTCAGCTTTTTCTCATCTCTGAAGAAAAACCCTGTAGCCCTGAAGCTGAAATCAGATGTAGGTACAATAGCATTTTATTCCGTGCTACTGTAATTTGGTGAGTTCAGCACAGAGCTACAGTAACATTGTCAGGCTCAATTCCTTCTGGGGCCACCCATGCTTAAAATGCAGTCATGGTACTGGAAGGCACATTGGATAAAACCCCAGGACAATACTGCGAGAGCCAGAAAGTTCGCAATCAAAGGGAAAGTATTCAAAAGTCAATTTACTGTGAACTTCCGTTACGCTATCTTAATTATCCTGATGCAGTAAACCCCACCCATCCAAATGAAGTGGATTAGATGAAAGTTTAATGATCCCTATGGGGGGAAATGGGCTTACTGCAGCAGCAGAAAATAGGATATAGATAAGATCAGAGCAAATACTTTATCTATATTCTTTTCTCCCCCACATATTGAAAACATAAGAATTAAACTCTGCTTCTATTCAGCTATTTATTGTGCCATTTCTATCTGGTATCAACACGGAAACTCAATTCATTATTTGTTCTGCAGATTTCCGGTGAGGCTCTAAACAACATCCGCACCATCGCAGGCCTGGGGAAGGAGAGGAGTTTTGTGGACATGTATTATGCCCAGCTGGACGCTCCGTACGAGGCAGCCTTGAAGAAGGCTAACGTGTATGGAGCCTGCTACGGTTTCGCCCAGTGCGTCGTCTTCTTGACCAACTCGGCCTCCTACAGGTTCGGGGGTTACTTGGTTCGACAGGAGGGGCTCCACTTCAGCCTGGTGTTCAGGTGAGAGAAGTGTGAGGGTGTCTGTATCCATAGCTGATTCCTTTCCATCAGTCTTGTTTCTTCTTCCTTAAAACAGGATACATATTTGTTCTGTCGTCTTGGCTACAATTGCCTTTAATTTAATCTGTTAATTTTAATTCAGAATACTTCATTTATCTCTCAAGGGACAATTAGAGGCCAGCAGGTTTGCAAACACAAAAATACACAGTTGATTAACAAAGCTGGAAGAGGGTTAATGGCGATACCAATCCATAGCTGACTAACCATGTCCAACATTATGAAGGTACATTATGTCAAGTGCAAAAGCAAAATTGATGGGCCGGCCAAACTGAACAAAAAAAAGGGAAAACACCCAGGCCTTCCCACAAAGGGCTTAATAATCACATAAAAACTAAACCTGACAGAAATAAAACATAGAAAACTCAACACAAATTGCTGCTGCCAAGTTTGTGTTGAATTGGAAGTGGAATGAACCAAGTTCCTCCCCCTCTATATAGGTTCTCTCTCAATTAGTCTAAATCATGGCCACCTGGGAAGAAACACGGAACATTATAAATGGAATGTCATGCTGTACACATCCTATCCAGCAAGGGGGAGTATTTAACATATGTTCACCATCTTAGTGTGTTACCATGCTAATGTTTGTTAAATAGCAATAAAACACAGACTGAACTGATGGGAGTGCAGGTATTTGGCCAGGAAGCTAAATACTTGACAAATTGAAACTTGAAACCTGATGCTGACAGTGAAAGTGATTGTAGTTCATCCTGGAGAACAACCGTCATTCACTGAACCTCATAGTGGTGCTAGAGGAAAGGTCACCAGTTATGAGATATTTCAGTCTGTACCGAAGTGGTGGATAAACTGACAGATCAACACTGCCATCCATAAAACCATGTTGATAACATTGGTAAAATCTTTTTTTACAGAGAGGAAATCTAGCATAGAGGACATCATGTGTGGGTTTACTGATAATCTTACAAGCCTTTTTGGGACATGTTCAGTAAGTAAGTAATTTTAGCGTCAAAGTTAACACCACCTCGAAATTGGTTCGTGTCCTGTTGACAAATGAATGTAAACCAACAAGTAAATGAGTATGTTCAAACACTTTCAACATAAAGATATAAAACATCAATATTCTGATGTACTCCACTCCAGTTTAATGTAGGAGGGTGAGAGGCTACCGATGTCATCCATTATACAACACAGTTCAAGTATTTGTGGGTGTGGACGATTTCAACACTGACTCCTCTTATCTTTTATTGTGTTGAGTAAAATTATAATTTCTTTAATCTGATGCCTTTAAATTTACAAAAAGATCACACCAGTCTCCAAATTCTTGCATGAAGTGACTGTGTGATTGATCTGACCGTCACAGAAGCGACATAATAATACTGCCGTGAGCAAATTTTATACTACAGTGGAGTCTTGAAACCGATAAATGAATTATAAACCGTCCTGCTGTGGTTGAAGATAAGTGACTTTATATATTGTTGTCTCTGGCAGGGTCATCTCAGCCATCGTCACCAGCGGCACAGCCCTCGGCAGAGCCTCCTCTTACACCCCAGACTACGCCAAGGCCAAGATTTCAGCTGCACGTTTCTTCCAGCTGCTTGACCGAGTGCCGAGCATCAGCGTTTACAGTGACAAGGGAGATAAATGGGTATGAGGATGTATGTTACGCTGTATGTTATGCTATGCCGCCAAGCACTGAGCGTGTAAAAAATGAGCTCTGCCTGCTCTTTCTGTGATAGATTCAGAAGGGAATCCAGATGGAAAGTCTTTGTATTCCTTCATTGCTTCACTCATTTCTTCTCCATCAGGCATGAAAGAGAGATTGTGTTGTAGAAGGGAAAAGGAGACAAGGAAGGATTGTTAGTCCTTTAATCACATGTGTGCAGAAAAAAAGGGGGGAAAAAAACTGTTTTTGTGGACAGGATGTGGCTCCCTTACACACAAACCTACTCTAACCTTTGTACTCCTCCCTCCCTCTGCTGTGTTTTCAGGATAACTTCCAAGGCAACATTGAGTTCATTGACTGCAAGTTTACTTACCCCACCAGACCAGACATCCAGGTCCTCAATGGGCTGAATGTGTCGGTGAAGCCTGGCCAGACGCTGGCATTTGTTGGTAGCAGCGGCTGCGGGAAGAGCACCAGCGTGCAGCTGCTGGAGAGGTTTTATGATCCTGATCATGGCAGAGTGGTGAGGAGGACCCAGCTAAATGCTGCATATCTATCGCACATGCTCTGTTTGATGCATTATTTATAGTTTCATAGTGTAAATGGTGCAATTTGAGGTATTTTGTATGTTTGCATTTCATTTTATACTTCTAAATATTGCACTTTTTACTACAATTGCAATAGTTATACTAGTTAGTTTTCAAATGAAGATTTTACATATGTACAAAATATGAAAAATAAAATGCATTTTAATAGTTTTACCCAGTGGTAAACAGGTATTCAGGTCCTTTACTGAAGTAGTGGTTTAATCCCTCTGACTCATATTATTATAATTGTGATATCATTAGATTATTAATACTGAAGCATTAGTGTTAGAGCAGCATGTTACTGTTGTAGCTGCTGGAGGTGGAGCTAGTTTCAGTTATATACAGTTAGCTACATTAGTCCAGTGGCTCCCAACCTACGGGTCAGGCCCCTCCAAAGGGTCAGCAGATAAATCTAAGGGGGTCAATAGACAGAAAGGTTTAAAAGCATGTTATATTATCCATTGTGTGAAATATTCACCTGAAAAGTAACTAAAGCTGTCAAATAAATGTAGTGGAGTAGTGTTAGGGTTAGGGTATCACATAGCATCAAGTAGCATCACATGGAAATACTCGAGTAAAGTACAAGTACCTTAATAATGTACTTAAGCACAGTCCTAGAGTACTTAGTTTTGATTTTGATATTTTGAAGTACATGTTTAATACTTCTGTACTTTTACCTGTAATGAATGGAGCTTGATTCTGCTGGCCCCATGTGGCATAAAAAGAAAAAATATATAATTTATTGCAGGTTTCAGGAGAAACTGCCACTAGTTATACTCCTACACATACATAAAGTTTAAATAATATGTGTTTCCCATGGGAAGAATCTGGTGAATTCTTTGCATATTTCAACCTGGAAATGTATAAATGAGAGGTCTGACTTTTAACCAGCCAGCATTACATCGTCAAATCAGATGTTGACCTTTTTTAAAAATGCCATACATCTCATTTTAAAATGAATAAGTTGTAGGTATAGTCTTTTTTGGACTTATATTCTCATGAGATTCAGTATTACCTTACCTAGACATTTAGTAGGCTTGGTGATTAAAGTATTACTTTGTGCTTCATTAAAAAAAAAAAAAAAAAAGGCTCTTCACCCAAGATAGAGGTTTGCCTTTGTGCCAGTAAGAGATCACTGCCTATATTCAAATGGCCTTAATTGAGTTGAAAGTGGTTTGGAAATTCATAGTCCTGATTCTCTGTCTGAGATTTTTAAAAGGACAGTATCAACTCTCGCATAGTCGGGAGAGAAATTACAGTAGAGATGTCAATATGATAGCTCATTAAGTGGATTGTATTTTTTCAGTCTTTGCTCATAATATTGCCTTCTACTAATTGTAAAATCAATCACTTCCCGCAGCTGATTGATGGCCATGACTCCACTCGTGTCAGCGTGCCCTTCCTGCGATCCAAGATTGGCATCGTATCCCAGGAGCCCATCTTGTTCGACTGCAGCATCGGAGAGAACATCAAGTATGGCGACAACTTGCGGGAAATCAGCATGAATGAGATCATCTCGGCCGCCAAGAAGGCCCAGCTTCATGACTTTGTCATGTCACTTCCTGAGGTACTGCGGACATTCTGTTGGCGACATTTGTAAGGGAGAGCGTGGTGCGGACTCACAAGCAGAGGCAAAGCAGGGAAGGGAAGGTTAAAACAAAGTTGACTTGGTTAATGATCAGACAGATTGGCCACAGGCAGTCAGGCGGCGAGGGCAAATAAATCAAAAAGAGGAAGCAAACACAGGTAGAGATCATAAATAAAACAAGCAGGAATAATATGGTGGCACAAGAGATGGTCTGGCAAATGTTGCTGAGAGAGATGCCAGTGTATATACACAGTGGAGTTGATGAGAGACAGGTTTGGCTTGATGTGGGAATGAGGAGCAGGTGTGTTGGCTGCTGTGGCGACCAGGCCTGTGTCCAAAATCACTCCCTTGTTCACTCACTCAACACTTATGTAACAACGCTCAATAGTTGACTAAATAGTGAGTAGCCGCTTGAGATGCCAGACACAAATGAATCAGCTGTAAACCTCCTCAACTGTCATTTTTACACGTATAAAATGCGATAGACTGCATTACCGGAGTGATGGGGGAAATAGGATGTGATTTTGGACACGGTGTAAGAGCATCTGGTGGACAGATGGTGAATGACAAGAACAGAAAAGTACCATAATTAGGTTTTAGTTTCAAGACAAACAATATGTGGAAGAGACAGAAGACAATATATAAAACATGGAGAAACAAGTATAAAAGCAGAAATCATACACTATGAATAGGTGTTTAAAGATTTGCACTGCTTTGCCTTTGAGACTTTTGCCGGCTGCTTTTAAATCAGAAGACTTAGGGAAGCTTTCTTGAGGAAGGTGAACAAGGTGTTACACTAGTTGAGGCACGACTGCATTACTTTCTCCAAATCTTTAGGCTGTAGTTGCAGTCTGATATTTGCAATGTTCCAGTTAGGAGAATAGGATTGAACCAGAGATTTCTAATACAACAAATCTCCTGTTTAATTACTGTTGTTCTTTTTTCCTGCCTCAGAAATACGACACCAACGTCGGCGCCCAAGGTTCTCAGTTGTCTCGCGGTCAGAAGCAGCGCATTGCCATCGCCAGGGCAATCATACGCGACCCCAAGATCCTGCTCCTGGATGAGGCCACTTCTGCCCTGGACACCGAGAGCGAGAAGGTACGCTCCAGTACATTATCAACAGCGCTATCATTGTTTGCTGAATCCACATGCTTCATATCCTCAGTGCAGTGCAGCTGCTTGATATTCTCCGGGCACAAAGAGCAAGAAGAGCAGGCAGTTAATTATTATTATCATTAACATCATTATCATTCATCATGTCTATTATTATCAGCAGCAGCTCACAGTTCATACCAACCCTCCAGTAGAGCCTCTTTAAGACAACACAGTCTCTTTAGGAGTTTTTCCAAGCTCAAATGGCTGAACCTTGCTGAGGAGCAGAGAGGCTTCTGCAGCACACTGGAACATTCTAATGATAGTAATCAACACATGATTGTGAAATTGCTATAATTGGACAGCATGTGTATCTGTGTGGGAGAGTTGATGATGGCTCCTTCCTGTGTGTGAGTCCATGTACACTTGGTTCATGTGTGTTTGTGTGTGTGTCTCTGCCCGCGACAGACCGTGCAAGACGCGCTGGACAAAGCCAGAGAAGGACGGACCTGCATCGTTATCGCCCATCGCCTGTCGACCATTCAGAATTCTGACATTATCGCCGTCATGTCCAGGGGATATGTGATCGAGAAAGGAGCGCACGACCAGCTCATGTCCCTGAAGGGAGCCTACTACAAGCTGGTCACCACAGGAGCACCAATTAGCTAACTGCTCGGAGAGAGTGTAGCCAATTAGCGAGGCAGCCGAGAGAAACAAATGTACAGAGCGGTGTTATTGCCATCTAGAGAGGCCAGGTCTGGAATATTTCACATACTTTAGATCACTAAGTATGTTTTAAAAAAAAAGAAAGATGCACCGGTTTACTCTTACAGTATTTATTTTAGGGTAGGGATTGTTGTCATGAAGAGCAGGGTTTTGTGAGATACACTTTATTATTGTTGGGAGTATTTTAAGGTTACTCAATGTATTTCTGTTGTTTTATCTTTTCTTTACATCTTGAGTAGTGGGTCTGTCCTACTGCACATTCACACACTACCAAATACCAGGCAAGTGTGTCCCACGCCTTGGAAATGCTAACACACAGTACATTTCCTTCCTTCAAGAATTATTTTTACATTTTGGGAAATAATTGTGGGCTCATTCATATTCTTGCTGAAAGTTAGATGAGAAGATTGATACCACTTTCATATTTTTGTGCTAGATAAGAAGCAGACGATTAGCGCAGGTTACATGAAAAGGGAAAACATTGGGAACAGCTAGCTTAGCTTTGAAGGGTTAAAGAATATACCTACAA
This sequence comes from Scomber scombrus, assembly GCF_963691925.1. NCBI lineage: Eukaryota > Metazoa > Chordata > Actinopteri > Scombriformes > Scombridae > Scomber > Scomber scombrus. Next base: position 13,236,536 of record NC_084993.1, read on the forward strand.
ACACACAACTCCTATAAAACCACAAAAGAGGAGGAGCTAGGCTAACCATTTCCCTCTATTTTTAGTCTTTATACTGCGGTAAGCTAGTTGCTAGTTGCTAGCTGCTAGCTTCATATTTAGCATACAAACATGAAAATTGTATTCTTCTGAACTAGCATACTTCTGAAAATGTTAAACTATGTTTTCAAACAGTATGTCAGACAGAAACCATTCAAAATAGTATGATATTTATGTACAGTATGTGTTGACAGATAATTCAATGTAATTGCTTTATTAATTGTATTTCTTCTTGCTCTTGAATTTGTGTTTGTTTTCAGCCATCACATTGTAACGGTCTTATTTTTTTATTCTGTATGTGACAGTTAAATAAAAAACCATATAAACCATGTTGCTTTATTGAGCCATGTATTTGCACAAACCAAATAACAGCCTCATTAATCAAGCATGTCCCAGTGTGTTCTGATAAACTTAAAAGGCACTTGGTCACTGTTGGCAGCTACCGAAATACATCACACAAGTAGCCACTTGCAATTTACCAAAAATGATGGTATTGGACCAGAAACACAGTTTGAAATCCAGGTTGTTGATCCAACTCTGTAATTCATCTTTATTACATGGAGGTTGTAGCTGAGGACAAACAATTTGATTGTGCTGCGGTTTAATTAAATGACACATTTTCAGGTATAGGCTACTATAAATAAATAAAGTGTAATGAAAGTTAGATAATATATATAAATATCTGGTGTCCTTCAATATAATTCTGGCAACCGTTTTGTTGTGTTGTAGTGAAGTTATAATGACTAGACCTCTGCTCCGGTTGAAGTTAAAAGTTATGTTAGTTGTATATTAAGTGCGGTCAATGCTACATTTATGAGAATATTAAATGTTTGATGTTGATGTATAACATTTTCTTCCCTAACAGTTGCAACAAAAATAACAGGGGAGTTAATAAGGTGTCGAGCAGTCTGCCCATGTCTACACAGTCGTGAGAAGACATCTAATCAGGCATATAAGTGAAATCACCTGTGTGTGGGCTCTTTAATATTGACAATACTGGAGCCACTGAAAACTTCTGGTTCACTGAGTTGGGAAATGCAAATGAAAAGCAAACATGGGCATTTTGAAAAAGGATTGTGTGAGTCTGGTTGTTTTTTGCATTAAAGTGGATGGTATTTTGAATGGCAGTGTCAATGTATGGAACCCTGGCCTATACTGGCAAAATGAGTTAAAAGGTTATCAGACAGGTAATACATATAACTGAATGCATCAATAAATAATATAAACAAAGATACATTTCCTATATATTTTTTTTCAACTAGGCACAAACTTAATTTACATGTATACATTCTCTATTTTTCAGACTGGGGACTGTCTGACAATTAGGGGACTGTCTGACAATTAGGGGACTGTGTGACTTGCTAGATTACCTGAAAACACTAGTAGCACATTGAGCAGCAGGCTTACAGCCGAAGCTAATGGCAGTGAGCTTTGTTAGCCCTGGGTTGCTGGCTAAAATTTGTTACTTAATTAAATGAGTATAAAATGCAGAATATAGATGATTAACATTTAGGTAATGTAATTTATTAATGCAAGTTAGCTGTACAGTACATAACTAGCTTATAAACTAACCAATTAATGATTAAAAGGAAAATATACTTATTTTTCCACTCCATTTTAATTATTTATCTACCAGTATTGTATTTATTAGCATATTTACTGATGTATTCAGCAATAGTTTGTTTGACTTCTGGTTGGATAAACTTTTTACTACATTTTGTCAGCTTTGGGACTCTCACTATAAATGAATGAAAATGGTTTCTGCTTTCAGCTGCATGATGATAAAATAACTGACGAAAAAACAAGGGCAAGGAAATGGTCAGTGTGATGGATAACATATCATAAGAGAGGTTCAGGCTCTGCGCCCTGCTGAAATGAATACAAATCACATTCTGCATAGAAAGGTACTGTAGGAAATCCTCATGTTATGCTTTGAAAAATCATGTAGAATATTGGATTTTTTTTTTAGTATAGTATTTTTGTTTAGTATTACCTGTCAGTCACTTATTCAAATGAAACGTGGTAGGCTTGTAATATACACAGCCAAGCGTTGTCAGTGTTACTCAGTACCACCATAGTGAAGCACAATAGTATTAAAACCTACTGGGACACATGTTGGGATAATGCATAGCACGGCTCCCTGCTACGTGAAGATAATACAGGATGGCAGCATTTCAAGGCTTAGCCGTTTATATCAGAGAGCTGCTGTAGGCCGCTCCCTCTACTTTTTCCACTAACATAAACTAAACCATGAATAAGCAGTTTGATAGCAAAGCCCAGCTGCTTAAGAACTCCATGACTGAATGAATTCTTGACTCCAACATGAATATTTAATCCGACGCAGCCGCCTGGTTCTCTATTCCATGTTAACGGGTGTTGACGCCGCCGCTTGTGACAGCCTTTGCCGTCAGGAGTGCAGATGTCAGAGGCACTCCATCAGTTAGTGGTAATATGTGATCACACCACACTGACCTCTGGGAAATTGAGTCTTTAATCACAACATCTTCAGACCCCGGCTCCTGGTGAATTAGCATTCCTCAGATGCAATCTAATCTCGCAGCTTCTCCTGCCAATTCATTCAGTGAGAGGACACTGTTTGACTTTGTGCCATGTAATGCCAATGCAATTCTGATTGATGAAAAGAGGTGCCGGAGGCTGAGTGATGTGTGTCTGCTGGGTGTGAGGGCGATAAGCAAGCTCCTCTGTCTGTTTTGCGTGTTCTCGGTTTATTTTCAAATTCAAACACAACAGAGAAAACAGACAGAATAACTCAAGGGATATTGATTTTTATTTTCCTTTTTTATGATCCCCAAAAATTTGTGAGCTGAATTGCATGGTAATTTTCTATTCTAGCTATGCTAATAATTCACTGAGATCAATACTGATGGTTCAGCCTCAAAGTAAACTCAATTTAGTTGTGCAGTGCAGAAGCATTCACGTGGATTATTGTGTGCACCTCTCATAATTACATCTCCTCTTAATTTCCCCTAAGAATAATTTATTTTATTGTCTGTCAGCTCTGACCTCACCTACTGTGAGCTGGACAAACAGCAGTTCTCTAAAGGATTTAAAGCGCTGACAGTCAAGAAGTCATTACGGCTCACTGAGAGGATTTTCATAAACAGGTTTTCATCTGTTTAGCAGTTCTGTTAAAGTGTCCACTTAATAAATATACATGCTTGACCTTTAATGGATGCAAAACCACCAGTGCGGTGACAGCAAATACCAACAGAATTTAGCTTAGCTGCATAAACAAATTGAATTTATTTGCCCTTTGATTTGTTTCCTCCATCATTCTTTCATGAATCTGCATTAGGGTTATGTAATGTCTGTCTGGACTTGATTTAATTCTTCCAGCTTCAACACAGAAAAACTGCGGCCATATTAAAAACAGCTGAAAGTGTCACATCTTTTTTTTTTAATGCTGGGCTCAAATAGGGACAGTCCCATAAAATTGAAATTACAGCGGCCATTGTAAAATAAATCCATACTTGAAGATGTATCATTAACCAAAGGGGACTTGAAAAAGAGCTGCGATATTATATGAGCTTAATTCCGTCATTACTGATGACAGTAATTACCATTAAAGCTTTTCATTATCATAATCATTATTATGGCACCAATAACAGAATTACTATGGCCACAGGGAGAGCAAGGGTCTGAAGTGGAAGAGAATCCTGTAATAAGTTTGTTATTCATTTATATGATCACCTGAGCATTGATTGTAAAGCCTGATAAACTATTGCACTTTCTATTTAACAGCCATAAAGACACACTAACGGTGGGAGCTGTCTTTCTCACCAATATCTGTTTAAAACTATCCACTACCTTATTAAAATCCTGTGATCTGGATCATATCGCTGGATGTTTATGCGGTCCAAGCCAATAATAAACCTGCATTACTTTGGTGATTTGTGGAGCTTAAGGCACCGCTGATATTGATATCCTCATAGGCTCTTATTCTGGTTTGTTCTCTATCCTGCGTTGTCGATTAGAAACGTGTCTTTTGGACTTTCATTCATCAGACAGCCAGTAACACAACTGCAAATCAATACTAATGTTGCACTAAATAAACTCCTTAATAAACTGACAGTATGGCAGGGTTGTGTGTCTGTCAGTTGTGCTGCCCCCAACTAGCCAAAACAAAAAGGAACAATGAATGAGGGTGTAATGATTCAGAAGGTGCTGAACCCTGATGCAAAATCAAGTGTCCAAAACAAAAACCAGGCTTCAAACTAAAAGAAGCTAACTGAACTGAAAGAGGGTGGCCCAAACAAAAAAACCTCTAGCAAAGCACAGAGAGTAACTGAGAAAGGGCTGTATATGAAAGGGAGGCTGACTGGGAGGCTGATGAAGGCCAGCTGTGGAGGATGGGGAAGCTCAGGTGAGGGGAACGAGGTGATTGCAGGGCAGGGAGCGGCAAGATCTTCAATGACAGGAAAGTTAGTAAAATAAAAAATAAAAAAACCCCACATGAACAAAGAGAAAAACAAAAATAGTCCTAAGCAGCTGTTCCCGTGACAGAGGGAGGCTTTAATCTGTTTAAATGTGTGGATTTCTTCTTCAGGGACATACACATAAAGGAAAAAGAGAGCTGGAATTCATCTCCCACTCCGCATAAAGAGCAATCTCCTTCAGTCAATGGTTTAACTAATCTCTCTTACATCTTTTTATTATTTGTGTTCTTTTCAAATATTCCTCAAAAACCTGACATTTAACTGAAGCATCATGTGCTGTCACCACAGCTTTGTAATAAAAATAAGTAAATATGAGCAAGAAGTAACAGGAAAGCACATGCTAGCTGGAAGCAATAGCTTTTACTTCTTTCTATTTTCTCTGTATTGTACCGTCTATTCTCTCCTATACATGTTCTCTGGAAAATTCTATTCAAATATAGCTAAAAAAAGAAGCTAACATGCTTGCTAATATTCAGATAGCTTGTTAGGTGCAACAAGCAGGAGCTACCTGATAATGCTATATAGCAGCTAACGTTACTTCCAAAGCACATTAACTTACTCCTGTTAATGGAAATAACAGAATCTACAAGTTGTTTTTTAACTAATTCTTTTCAGTTACTCTAAACTAATACAATTTAGTTCATTAATAATCAATATTGAATCAGCTGTGAACTGCTTTGTATTGCATTGTTACAAATGTATCTGTATTGCTTTCATATCTGATCATTGATTGTGTATTTGGATATGTATCAAATCATCTGAGGATAGATACACATAGGTCATAGCCAGGATTTTTTAAAATAAAGATAGTTATTAATTCAATAACTATCTTTTTTTTCTTTTTAAAAAAACAAACAAATGAAAGTCAAACAAATTGATTCCATCATCCATCATTTACTATTCAGACAAGCATGTGTAGACTGTGAACCTGAGGACATAACCTTTAGCACTGTCTGGGTTTTTTTTTTTTTTTTTACACATTTACTCAATCGATTTGGACGCTCCCCTGTCTCTGACCCATATATGGGTCCTTTCATTAATATTTTCCATTCAAAGATAATGCCTTACAATCACTTTGCGGCCCTAAAGGTGACCTTTGAGATGTACTGTCTTGCGATAGTGAGCATGTAGTATTCTGCACGTTTCACACGGCGCTGCAACATATGAATGAATTACATTATGCCTCCAAAAGCAGAATTAAATTTCCTCTTTATCTTGACTATTGCATTTTTGGTAACTGTGAATACACCTGATAAAAATCCAAAACAATCACAAAAGCGAGACGTATATTTAAATAACCCACGAGTATTGTTAATTTCTGAGCACAGTGACTGGCCTCAGGTTAGCTTATCTATCGCTGAGGCATTCAAGTGGTAATTAAAGTATCTGCAGGCAAGTTGTGGAGGCGTTTTATCTGGCAATGAAAAGCAACTCATCCTGTATCAGACCTTTGTCCCTAAATTCACCATTTCTAAATAACTGAGATGTATGTTTCTTTAAATCAAGGTAATTATTTTGTATAATGGGTTTCCTGGTGTATAAAGAAGTGAACCTTGCTAATGTGCCATGTGCCATTTAGGAATACAATTTGCATTCACTTGCCGCTATAATCACTCACAGTTGTTAGTGTAAATAAAAAGGTACCTCGCTGACTGAAAATGATGTGGTGATCGGGCTGTGGATGAAAGCAGAGCATTCTGGAAACATGTTGGCCAGTCTGGACAGACATCAGATCTCATCTCATGCTGAGCCACATCATGTGCACTGCACCTCTTTGACCTTGGATGTTGCTCAGTGGAAGAGCACATGTTTAGCCTGTATGAGGTCCAGCGTTTGATCTCTCAGTTGATTATAAAAGCGGGGTGGTACTGAGTCCTGGGGTCTTGTCTTTAAACCAGAGAAGCCGCTCACAAACTCTACCGGGTCTTTTCTCTGCTGACCTCGGTGATAAGAAAATATCCCCACTGGGATGAATAAAAATGGTGTGCGGACAGCCATATTAAACTACATCATGACTTGGCATTCATTGTTGGTTGCAGCTGCTGCTCCTGTGAGCCAGTGCAGCCACTTTCCAGTAGCCTCATGCGATTTGTTACACCTCCTACCCAGGAGACATTTCTCATTTGAGCTCCTGAGAAATCCCCTTCAAATAACCCAAGATAACATTAATGTAGTGCTGTCTAAATACTATGCTGTCAGAGAGCACATTCTCAATCAGATACAGTCTCTGAGCGGACCCATTAGCGGGATTAGCAAATAGCTTTACGGCAAACGAGGCGATGATTGACCTTGCGGTGACACCTGGCAGAACTACCTGTGAGCTTGGCTGATGCTCAACACAGCTCAACAAGTCTTGCACTTCACGGCTCAGACATCCTGCTGACTTGAAAGTAAAGACTTAACAAAGACATCCCTGTTACCATGCCTTTGATGATGAAACAGCAGTGAATTCCAGGAGAGCTGCTCTATACAGCTGTTATGAATTTATTGAAGAACAGGTTGCTCCTGATTATTTTTGAAGGTATACGAACCGACTCTAGAGTAGTCTACCCCCAATGCAGGCATTGACCAAAACTGAAACGCTATTAACACAGATTAATGTGTTAATGATTAATGATTTTCTTTACAATTTGTGTTAGAGGATTACTCTATACTCTATCTATAACTGGGAAACATAAAAATGTAACACATTCAATATAACACACCAGTACCAGCAGGAGACCTTCTTTTCTAGATGTACCATTTTGCTTGTGCGATCAACAATCCCACAGAGAGAAATCCATCATAGCAGAGGCACAGATACCCATTTCTCAACACACAGTGGTCCCAGTAGACCGGCATGCAATGCAATCACAAAACATATTGTGTTTCGACGAACGGATTATTTGCTTTAACCCCACTGCTGAAAGCAACAAGTTCACACCTGTTCTCCTGAGCCAGATGGATAAAAGACTTTCACAATGATGGAAGTCACAGAAGTCATGAGAGGAAAGAAGAAACTCTAGAAATGTTAACTGTAATACTTCACTACATAAAATATACTATATTTTTGTTGTAGTTAAAACATTTTGTGGAACTTTTTTTTCTATAAAGCAGAATTGATCATTTCTCTTGGCCACTTGGGGGGCAGAACAAGTTATAAATATAACATTGCTACATCGGCAGATATGTAGCAACATTAAAATTCATTTGGAGTGTTTATGTCACCCGATGAATGTAAACCAATATTCACTCTCCTTATAGCTCTGTTTTGGTCTCCACCAACTCCTGAAGGCAGTGGTGGGCGAAAAGATATAAAAGGGCACCTGATACATTCAATGGACCCCCATTAACAGAAAACAACAATGCATGTTTGGTAAAAAGGCTGCATCCCCAATTAAGATGATCATTTTATATACTACGTCAGAATATGAGGAAAACAAAATCTTTGTATTAAAAACTATTTATTTTTTAAACACTTATTTTGCAACACATTTGTGGTAAAAACATGGAACAAGATGCACAAGATAGGTGAAATAAAAACTGAATTCTTGTGGTGATGAATTTTTAAATGTTAATGACCTCGTTATGTTTAATTGGGATGTACCTCTCAATGAGCAACAGCAGCGCTAAGATCCTTCCATATCTTTTTTCTAAGCTGGGTCTTTATCTGCTTCAGTTTAGAGAATGATTGTTCGACTGATGCAGCTGTCACTGTGTCCACATCATTTTCTTTAAGGCATATACAGTAAGCATAGCTCGGGCATTGCTGGTAGGGAGGGCATAATAGGAGTGGACCACCCTCAGTGTTCAGTGACAATACTGTCTTACTTCATGTCACAGAACTGGCAAACATCCTCCTTGAAAGGCTGGGCAGCTCTGACATTTGTCATGCCTTTCCAGTTCCTTGTGTTGGCAGGGCGCTGACATACAGCACTAGAACTGCACTAGCCCTCTTACCTTTGTCATGTATGTTTTTACTCCTACAAGGGAAGTTACATTTTCACACCTTTCCATTTGTTTTTCTGTTAGCAGGGTTACTCAAAAGGTTCTCTTTCAGACATCATAACCATTTTATGACAGGATCTTTAAACTTTACAACTTGTCTATCCCATCTAATTGCTAATGGCTAATGTAAATATACCTTTATTTATTTGGTCTCCTTCCTTGCTACCTCCAGTTGTATTTTGCAGATCCCTTTGCATTGTCTTCAATTGTCTGTCTCTTCAAGGCATTCTGTAATCTCCCTTTCTACAAGTGCAAGTTAATCCAAGCTAAAGGGTTGTAAACACATTTTGAATAAAGAACGCTTAAAGTTGACCACATCTAGTTGAATTCCACTGCACTGATCTAATCTAAGGAGGTGTGACTAGGGAAACTAATCATAGAACTGTACCAAAATCAACTGAATGGACATTCATTTCTACCATAATGGGCAGTTTATTCCATCAAAGGGTATCTGACAGGGCACAGCATCTCATGTTCTTCACCTGAGGGGCACTTCACAATGTTTTTCTCCTAGGGCACTTTTTCCACTGAAAGGGCACCAATTCTGTTCTTAGGGAAGTCGAAATTGCACTTTCTCCATTTTCTTCTCTCACTAGAATGGCATTCTCCAACTCACCCATCACAAAGGGTACTTCTTGGGCACTGTGTTATATCCTCTTCATGTTTTCTTGCTTCTGGGGTTATTTGGAAGGCATTTTATCTTGCTGTGGGGGCATGGCCTGAGTCCACCAGTGCCTGAAGGTAATATCTGGCTCTTGAGCTGCAAAATACTACACTATCTTCACCAGCTAATTGCTAACTTTGTCTGGTTGCCTGGTTTGGTGTTGGTCAATTAGTGTACAGTGTACATCTACACAATAGATCAAATGAACCCGATTCATTAGAATTTTAGTTGTCTAGACTGACTGTCATGCAGCCCTCTGTTATCTAACACCAGCTGTCTGCAGATATCAGGCTGATGTATTTCCTAATTTATGTATACATTCATTTTCACAATAGTATGATAATGAGGCAAAGTGTCACTTAACCTTATTACAGTCTCTCCTGGCTCATATGGGCTGAGCAGTCTGGGTTGATTGTGATGATTAATAACAATGAAAGGGTACAGACAGAGCCAGTCACCAACGTTGTGAGACGCTGAACAGCTGAAAAGCAACATTTTGGTCATTTTAGTCTTTTCTATTTGTTGGGTATGATCTGATATAATAGTTATCAGTTTCATATCTATGTGTTCAATACAGAAGTTGCTCCACAGGACTTGTTTTAGCCAAGATGTGGAAATTAATAAACATGTAAAGAAATGAAAAGACATGTTGAAAAATATAATTCTGTTATTTATTGGTCATTCATAAATATATTCCTTTTTTTGGCAACATTTTGATGATGTATTGGGTGTTCTGACCTGACATTTAAAAAAACAGACATGTTATTCTCTTGTTCTGTGTATGAGCTGGTATTACAAAAATAAAATCAGCTGTATTATGATGAATGGAAAGTCAGTTCATGCAGGAGAACCAACTGAGACGCAATTTCCTTTATTTATTTGACAAAAATAGTAATTATGTGAAAAAAATAGGGCTGTGGCTTTAATTTTAGCATTTTTATTCTGTATAAAAAACTCATTGTTGGTTTACTTTGTAGGGATTGACTTCACAATGTCTATATGCACATGTGTGTATGTGTTTATACTGTTGGCAGGGTGTAATTACAGTGCTGAGCCTATTTGCATAGGTAATTAGTCCTGACAATCACTGGTCTTTTACAGTGTTCAGTCAGTCAGCTGAATATTAACAAGAGAAAGGACTTCAATGCGTTGCCCGTTTTCCTAATTTGCTATTAACATACAAACAAAAAAGCATTACATGACAAACTGCTTAAAGGAAACAAATGTCAAAACAGTTAATGTGCCACCAATTGTTAGAAAAACTGCAGCAAATTGCCAGCTATTCAACAGACGCCTCAACTGGAGTCACACTCAACAAGCCCAAGAAACTGTGAAATTGTGAGATGAAAAAAAGCCAGATTAAAGTAATCTCTGGGAAATTTAGTTGAGTTACAATCTCCACAACAAAGAGCATAATGAAATAAAGGTAAAGTAAAAGTGGTCGTAGGGTTCAATGATTTCATGCTGGTGAGCTGCCTCCTCCTTCATCTGAGCTGACACTGTTGTTACAGCCCCCTAAGGTGTGACAGCCAATGGAAAGGGTGATTTGTCATGATTGGGTAAGTGTACTCCCCTTCCGAGTGTATGTGTGTGTATTGGAGTCGATATGGATTCGGCCTGGAGCGAGACTTTGAGCTGACAGTGACATAATTCACACATGTGAGCTTCTGTCTAGTGAGAGAGAGAGAGAAGGGAAGTTAGTGAGCTTGTTTTTCGCAAGAGTGTGTGTCCACGAGCTATATGTGTGTGTGTGTGCCTGTGCACCCAAACAAAAATGTTTGCGCCCACGTATTTCATTTACCTTACAGTGTGAGACAAGGTTACAGTTATTAAAGAAGCCCAGAGCAATTGTCTTGGCAGCGGTTATTGTGTCCTGCGATTATCTCCCATCAACCCTGAGCCGTCACATCCTCCACAATCCCCCGCTGAAACCAGCCCGCCGCCACTTAATTTCATTGTTGATTATCTTCCAGAGCGCTGGGAAGAAGATAGAAGCTCTACTGTAATTAAGTAAATTGGAAGCGATAGGAGCTAGGGAGAAACCTCCGACGTAATGCAAAAGGTCGACCTTGTGTTTCTCTCCCTCCTCTCCTGACCTGAGTCTACCCTGTCCACCTAAAATCTTATTAATTCTATTCCCTTTTCATCTCAATCATCTTTCACCCACATAGACACATTCATACACTGGCATAAACAATACATGCAGAGCACCTTAGCAACCTTGGATCGAGTTTGATTAATGGCAGCTATTAATCTCCTGGACACTTGAAGTTTGATTAATTTTCAGTGAAGCTATTCTTGACACGACGCAAGAATTCTGTCTAAAGAAAAAAACAATATACCTGCATTCAATACAGATTTGTCTGATAGAGTGAAGGACAACAAACAGAGTGAGCTTATCTGTCCAGAGATGGCATAGGAAAAAAATGACAAGGGATAGACAAGATAAGACGATTACACGTCCGACAGAACCAGAGTAACATAATGGGATTGTGTAAAAAGCAAACACACATCATGTGGAGATTCAGTTGAGGTTAAAAGGAATATTCCACAACTGGAAGTTGTTATCATAAAATGTGCCCATCGTGAGTTATGATGACAATAGAAAATTGGTAAGACGAAGCACGAAAACAGCAGTCAAATGATTATACAGATTGGAAACAAACGCAAGCTAACGGTAAAATGAATTCCCCATAAATGTCTGTTGTAAACATCCATCACAGTTTACATACTGACTTCATGGATCAGCTAAGAGTCGACAACTATGCTAGCAAGTTGATGTTTAGCTGGTATGATGTTCACCATGTTTAAAATGTTAGTTTAAGGTGTTAGCATGCTAACATTAGCTAATTAGCACTAAACACAAAGCACAGCTGAGGCTGACAGGAATTAAACCAAAGCTGAAAGACCAGGGTGTCGAAGTTCTTGCAATTCATCATTTGGGGACCATGAATATATTAGATTTTATGCCAATACATGTGATAGTTGTTGAGATATTTCAGTGTGGACCAAAGTGGTGAAGTATCAAGAGCTGTGCTACCAACATGGCTAAATATGTGTCTTTCAAAGTTCACATTTATATTATCGTTAATACTTTGCGTTGCAGAGGAGTAACAAACACAAACATTCCAGCTGATGTCTTCCTCAGTGTGAGGCTCAGTGATTGTCACAGTCCAGCTGCTTTTAAACAGATGAGCAATGCCAGGTGCTAGTAATTAGAACTAATCAAGCACTGGCATAGAAATGGAACATATAGAGCAGGTTAACCAAGTGGCATAACATTTACTTAAGGAGAGAAAGAAACAATAATTAAATAAAAACAAAGCTGGTCTATGAAGGAGAGAGAATGAGAGAAGAACTGCAGTGTCCTACAAGTCTCATATATAACACCATCAACCAACCTTGACCTCCACACTCTTACTGCTCAGTTGAATGAGATGTGGAATCAACCAATGTGAACATCATCCCTAGGAATACTCAACTGTTATTATTATTATAACCAATAAAGATGACGGCCAACACAATGAAAACATAAATTCTACCTTTTTTGTCAGTGAAAGGGGGGAATAAATGTATCTATCTCAAAGAGTCCACCTTAAATGTAAGTGGTATTCATGGTTTTCTGACTATTTGATTTAACCTCGGAATTTATGTTCTGTTGTCAAAGGTAACGAAGGTGATTGCAGTCAAGTAAGTGTTTTTTTTAATCTAGATATTAAACTGAGAATTACTTAAATATTGATTTGAGTGTTGGTAGATCTTTACATCTTGCAAAATATAACAACAAATACTGTGAGCTGCAGGCAATTAGTGAAAAATATATGGTGTCAAATCTAGATCAATAGGCACTTACTTTGTTATGTGTATTCATGTGCAGAAACATTTCAAGATAAAAGCTTTTGCAGTGACAGGCTCAGTTTTTATTTTTTTACATTTTCCTCCATGCTGTTCTCACAAAGCATTTCATGTTGACAAGTTTGGAGAAAAATGTCAGGCAAGAGCAAAGAAGAAAAAAAGAGTCTGTGAGGGTTTTTCCTGCCACTCTTTCTCTGTCTAAAGCTGTGTTGTCTGTCAACAGAATAGAGCAAGCCAAACACACTCTCACAGGCATCTGCTGGGGATTTCTCGGGCCTTGTGGTAAGGACGAAACAGACAGGAGGAAACTGTGAGAGAGGGAGGAAGATAGAGTAGATGGAAGCTTAAGTGTGGCTTAGATCATCACAAAGAATGGGAAGAGATGGGAAAGGTGGTGGGAGACCTTGTGGGAATGGGACTGGGAAGTGAAGGGGAAGAAATGAAAAAAACGAAAAAACTGATAAGTTTGCAGTTACACAAAAGAACCTACTATTATTCTTATAAAACACCTTTATGTGTCACGATTGAATCTTTTTCAGCCATCTATTCCTGCTCTACAGAGAATTATCCACCTTTAAACTCTTCCATCTCAACCACCTGCTTCGGAATAGTCTTTTTCCTCCCACCGTCTCTCCAGGCATGATCCCACTGGTTTGTGCTCTGAAGCGCAAAATTGCATCCGAGATGTGGGTCAGGTAAGGAGTGAGATGGATGTGGTTTTAATAGAGATTAATTACATCCCAAATGAAGCACTGAACTTCTTAAGGGTCCTTGCCCAAGTGATTTGGACTAATCTTATATAGAGAAAATCTCTAGTTTTAGACTTAAGTCTACAAAACACATCACAATAGCAACGGGTGGACAAAAGTAACTCAATATAAAAGTGACCTAACCTGATAAATCAATGTTAAGAGTATTAGTGCAGTCGGTTTGGGTAAACTTGGTCCACGACCTGCTATTAACACCACAAGGTTTTCTTTCGCTGGGTAGAGAAGAAGAAGAAGAAAGAGAAGTTGGAAATCAGCAAATTTCAACCGTAGCTGTCAAATTTCTCAACGGAATAGTTCAACATTTTGGAAGATGTGCTTATTCATTTTCTTGCAATATTGAGGAGAAGACTGATACTACTTTCATACTGTGCATTAAATATGAAGCTAGAGCCAGGAGATGATTAGCTCAGCCTGGCATAAAAACTGAAGGCATAATCTCTACAACGATAAAACACTGTCAGATTAGTTTTTATGGTCAAAGAAAAGTCATTTTTTTAATGTTTGTCGGAACAGAAGATCTGAATATCAAGGCACAGTTAATTTGCAATCAAATAAGGCTTAACCTCCTGCGACCCTGCGTCCTCATATGGGGACATTACATTTTGGGTTTGCTGGGCCTTATACTTCATTCTACTTAACTGTGACCTGTTGTCCTTGTTTGTACATAAGTTTTTGTGCCACCTAGTGGTAGAAAAAGCATAATACATTAATCAGTGTAAATAAGCTAGATGGCAGGCATCTTGGCCACATCAATCAACAGCTGATCCTCAAACAAAAGCGCACCAGGAACAAAACCTTATAAAATGTAATGTTTTATTTATGCTTATCAACGTTTGTCGTTTGATCCCCTATACAAATTTGACTAATCTTAGCAATAGGAAGTACTCATCTGAAGAATACATTGGGACTTAAGGAAATAAATAGTTTTATACACTGATGAATTAATTGTGTTATACAGTAAAAGAAACCCATTGTCCCCATATTCAGAAACTACTACTTCCTGTTCAAAGACAATGATTACTTTTTGTACTTATCAGGTTCTAATGATCCCAAATATCTAGGGGATATTAAAAATGCATACCAAACAAAAGCTTGTCTCAGGAGATCAAAGTGGAAACAGACAACTTTTAACTCCTTTCTTCTAGAGGGTTTTCAAGATGATGAAATGAAAGCCTTCTAGAAATCAAAAGACAAGTTTATACAGGTTGTACATTTAAATGAAAATGCAAATGCATACTCAGATATAAGTAGTGTATCATCAGATTAGCCTGTGCAATATTCTACATTTATTCTAAAGCTATAAGTCAAAAGAAAGAGGTTGGCCACCTAACAAATTATTTTGAGACATATCAAACGATAGCTACCGGGGGAAATAAAAGTGCTATCCTCTTCCTCTTTCGGTTGCTCAGTGGATGACTCACTTCCTTTGTGCCGTAAATCGAGCCTTCGTACCCGGAGGCACAGTGAAAGCGAGGCTTATAATCCAAACACAGATGGTGTCATTATTCTACAGCCATTACACCGTGCAATCATCATTTACTAAACAATGACAAAGCAAAAAAACCAACAAAAATGTCACCAAAACAGTCCCTTTCCCCAAAAATATAAACACTGCCCCCCCCCCCCTGTTTTCACTCATGTGCTCATTTAGAAAACGCCGGCATTCAGTGTCATTAACTCCAGCCTTCACAGCTGGAAGCCAATTAACACACAATTCCCCAGGTGGAGACCCTTAAGAGTCAAAACTGTTCACTGTGTACACACACACACACACACACACACACACACACACACACACACACACACACACACACACACACACACACACACACACACACACACACACACACACACACACACACACACAATATATATATACATGTGTTGTGTCTTTATATTGTGTTCATGTATGGAGGTATTTTTAAGCTACTTTTATGATGTGCTATTTTTACTATATTAAAATGATTGCTATTTTTTATTTTCCATCATATATTACATCAATGTTTCTTCTTCTTTCATCTTTCCATCATATATTACATCAATGTTTCTTCTTCTTTCATCTTTCTGTTCTTTTTAAACATTGCTTGATGCTGCTTTTAGGCTTTTTTAATGTGAAGCACTTAGAGATGCATTTCTTGTAGAAAAATGCCTATACAAATAAAGTTATTACGATTATTACAAACAAAGTTTGGTTGAGATGTAGGATTACATGAGTTTGAGTGGAGAGTTTTTATGTGTATGAAGACCAGTTAGAGTTTTGGGGAAATGGAGCATCATTTTATTGAATTGACTTTATTGTCCACCTTAGAGGAAATTTGTCTTTGGCTTCCTCCAATACATTAAGAATACAAACAATATCATGAAGACATCACACACACACACACACACACACACACACACACACACACACACACACACACACACACACACACACACACACACACACACACACACACACACACACACACACACACACACACACACACACACACACACACACACACACACACACGACTGAAAATTATGAAAAAAGTGGCAGGAAAACAGCAGCAGCCATTTTTTTTTAAGTTAAAAGGTATCTTATGAAATGTGTCTTAGCAGTCTAGAAAAAGTGTAATATGCTGAGATCATTACATCATTATTTTATCATGTGACCACTTCAAGCCTTCCATAAAAACTACAGATCTTACATGAGAAAAACCACAAAACCAAAACTGTCCTGGGAACTTAAATTTGACATTAGTTCCTGTTTTGAAGAGTTTGGTTTGGTTCTCTGAGAACATGCAACAATAACAAATTAACTAGTTTCTCTTTACAAACTATCTTACAATGTAGCTCAAGGCCTCGCAGCTTCATTTCACTAAAATCTAATTAAGACAACAAAAAAGGACTCCGTACCTCCTATCACATGAGAATGAATTCAGAGAGGCCACATTCTGCATCTCTAGAGTTGGTGAACAAATATGAAAAGATTGCAATCACTGCTTTTGTGTTTGTGAATGTGAATGTGATATATTTAAGGGCAAGAGCTCGTTGTTGTGAATCTCATGCCAGTTTTTTAGGCTCAATAATGAAGTTTCACAAAGCCGCAGTGCAGTTGTACACCCGTCTGTTCACATCCATGATTCATAGAGACAACGAGACGGAGTGCAGTGAGACACAGTATTGCAGTGATTAACAAACAGAAGGATTGGTACCAGGGGATACTTCAGTAGTAGTGTGGAGTAGCTCAACTAATTAAAAAACAAAAAAAATCATGATTTATGTAAAAAAAACCCAGACTCACATATTTGACTTGAGGGGGAATAAACACCCAATAAGATTACTAAATAGTCTGATTCTTCTTTATTTCAGTAACCAGTAAGCAAGGCTGCATTAGTACCTTGTAACTCCATATTTAGTTTTGGACAAACTAGGTTTTAAACAATGAGCAGAATTATCAGTATCAATAGAATGGGTCAAACCTTGTGTTGAATTTCTGTAGACCAGTGGTCTCCAACCCCTGTTCCTGGTGAACTACTGCCCTTCATGTTTTAGGTGTCTCCCCACTCTAACACACCTGATTGTAATTATTAACTATTATGCCAGTGAGCTGCCATTACCACTAGTTTGCAGAAAAGTCAATTTAATAATCAAAAAGTCATGATTAAACTGTTGACATAGTAAGCTAAAAGAAACTGATACGCAGTTAAAATAATTAATTTAAAGTAACACTTGAAAAAAAATGGCTAAAAGCAACAAATAAACAGCTGGAAGCCATCCTCTGGTCAACAATGAGTTTCTTATTGTTTCTTTCCGATTGAGCTTTACAGTGCAGAATAATGTGTCTGCATTATTCTACATAAAAATGCAGTTTTTACATTCATCTGCTGAAGTGGGTATGCAAATTAGATAGATGGATAGACATTTTATTGTCATTGCATATAAAATACAATAACACCTTTTTTTTTTTTTGCATTCCCCATCCCAACAGCATACATGAAAAAAAGTATATATTACAGATACATTGAAATCTTAATGTATAAATAGTAAAGTATATTGTGGAATGTGTGTTCCACAATATTACACTATTGCATAACTGATGTAGAAACCTGAAGCCTCCACTGCACAAACACTGATAGTGAAGTAGAATATAATACTAATAAAATATGTGCATATTCATAGATACATGATATTTTATTTATGAGAGAGAGGGATTAGATGTAATTTCAAGAAATTCTAACTGTAATTGAAATATTATTGTGGGAAAAAACACATAATTCACAGCAGAGGATTTTGAGAAGTATTAAAACATATCTGGAGGGGATCTTTAAAAATTTAACACAAAGTAATTGGATAAACTGTTGAAATAGCTACCTAAAATGCAATGGATAAACAGTTCATATTATTAGCTGATAGTAACAGATAAACGGTCGAAACGTCCAGCTTCTGTCAGTCCGAACAGACAAAAACCAACCTAATTCATCCACGTTAAAATCAAGTGAATATACGACACTATAAACCTCCGAACTGGCTTTGGAAAGACTGAGCGAGCTCTGCTTGTTTGTCTGCTTGCGAGCACATGAAAGAACCACAAAGATCAACTTCATTTACATCAATTAGACACACTCACAGATCCTCCTCACACCGCACAGCCCTCAAGACACGTCAATATGAGTAGCACACTTTCCCCAGGTATGCTAAACTATAAACTACTCACATCAAATACACAGCAAGCTCGTTATGAGAACCTTGTTCCTGTAGCTGCTGTCTGAATTGAATCATCTTGAAATCCACGAGCCCGCATCAGCAATTTATGAGACTTCGTTCAACATGCAAATATTCCTCCGAAAGCTTGAAGCCGGTCATAAATATGAGCCTGCAGATGAAGGTGAAGTTCCATCCCCTACTATCAATTCCAAGAGATTCCATCCCGGAGCATTAAGAGTTAATTTATCGCAATTCAAATTCAGGCCGGCTGTCACACTTATCACTGTCAAGCAGGCTCGTGGTGCCCCTGCCTCACGTCCTGATGTACGCTTCCTATTTAAATCCAATCTATCAGTTATGGATGACAGAAAATAATTCATGTTGCTGAAACGCTGTCATCGACAAGGACGGTCTCTCCTGGCAGGTATCAATATTAATGCCACATATCAATATTAAGATTTAGTTTTTACATATGCGAGTTGGCCGTGTAGCAGAGGTTAAATTCCCCCCCCTGCTGGCCACACATGAAACGACTGTGAGATGTGAGATGTGAGGATGCGATCGACTCGAAAACAGCAGAGTCATTTATGCAGCCGTGCAAAGGCAACAGGAAGTAGGGCTGGAGCTTATTCTGCTCTGCTGCCATCGATTTTGTTTTGAAGAGAAGTCATTTCAGAAAACAATCTGAATGTTCAGCGTGAGAGGCAGCAGCCGCCCAAAAAAAAATCGACTTTTGTTTGATGTACATTTATCAAATGTTTAACACTTGGCAGACAAGAGGAAGATTAATTGCCTCGGTGCTTTTGATCCTGAACTGCATCAAGTTTTGACCTTTGAGTCTTTGTGAGTGCAGAGTAAATGTCACTGCTTTGCTTCGTCCCAAAAAACTATGCAGGGCCAAGACTGCAGAGAGCGCACTGACGCTGTGCACATCTGCATGCAGGAGTCTCATGAGCCAAAGATCTTTGAGGGGAGGGGGTTGAGAGTAAAGGGTCTACAGCAGGGATGTCCAAACTATTCCGTAAAGGTTCATGTAGCTGCAGGTTTTCATTCCAACCAATCAGGAGCACACCAGGCTTCACTCATTTAATCAACTGATCTCAGTGTCAGATCATCACTCAAAGCATTTCACGTAAAAGCACAAATGTATATATGTCAACCTCATGATGGCGTTTTAGAAAAAGTCATAGCATCAACAAACCTCTGGAGACCATGAGTATCTGTGTAACACTCAATAGCAATCTATCTGATACTTGTTGATATATTTCAGTTTGGACCAACTGACAGCGGTGCCGCTAACATGGCTTGTTTCCATATGAACACACACACACTGATACACCTAAGCCTGTCGCAATAATTATCGACTTATCGTACAATAACGTAATTATTGTCATCATCATGTATTACCACACATCACATCAGCAGCTAAGAGGCTATTCATGTCACATTGGCTAAGCGAGTAGTGTCGTCCATTCCTCACTGTGTACGTCCTGAGTGGAGACTGCAGAAGAATTAAAGGTAAATGACTCAGTTCCCAACCATAATGGCACTCTCCAACCCCCCCCCCCCCCCCATGCATCACTACGCTATTATGTTATCATTATATCAGTGGTATAAAAAGATCTTCAAATGACAATAATATTGTTTATCGCGATTATTTCGGAGACAATATATAGTCCAACAAAAGTAGTTATCGTGACAGGTCTAGATAAACAATACAATGAAATGTAACTATTTTTAAACATAATCAGACCCATATTCTCAATAGTTTGAAGGGGCAGTTGAATGATCCTTGTCTGAATCCACAAACTTGCATAAAACATCCAAGCATGTAATCAGGCAACAAAAAGCCATCAAGTAGACCCAAAAAATTAGCAATCACTACAGGCCGTTTTCACATCCAGTCATCATTATGTAAGGGAAGCTGCAGCATTACACATGCATCCCAGCATCACGCACTGCTCTCATGGCCCTTTCTGTGGAGGTAGAAGAGGATTCAACCAGCCGCTCTCAATAAGCTCTTTTCTCTCACCTTGCTCTAACTGCACAGGCACAGATGGCAGACTGCACACCGCCAATTTATTCCACGGTTATTTTCCCGTAAACATTTATTCCTCTGCGCCTCAAAGGACAGGTCGTGAAGAGGTCACGACAAAGTTTTTAAAGCGAAAGAATATGCACAAGAACATGAATATGTATAGAAGGATTTTAAAAAAAATGCTGTTTTTTCATTAGATGTTCTCTGCAGCAGATTACGTGGCTTTAAAAAAACTATTCCCTGCAGTCTTTACACCATATAACTAGACAACGATGCCCAACCAAGGTCTCCTCAGCGCCCTAATAGTGTTTTATTCCCACTCAAGGCATCACAAAGCTTGCCTGCCAATGCTTTGTTTTCAAATCAGAGCGTTCCCAATTGTCTACCACTCCGCCTTGCTCGTTATGAGGTTCATTTACCACAAGCCCCGGAATAATCACTCGCTTTTCATTTTCCCCAAGCTTTAGCCTTTTAAATGCTCTACCACTGGGTTGTTTGGCCAATTACAGCACAGATTTATCTATTACTTAGCATATTGTATCAAATTGCATATGCCATACAGAGTGATCAGAGGAATGCAAAACACTGCACAGAGGATACAAAGCTGTGAAGAACAATTATATCACATGTATACTACTGGGCAGGCTATGCTTATATATTTCATGAAAGGAAATAAAGTCATTAACTGATAACATAGTGTGGCTGTTAGGGGAGGATGATGACTTTTCTTTCTCACGCACACAATAAAACCAAAGAACAAATGCATCCTAAACAGATACATCGGAATAAAACAGTTTCAATTATATAATTCGTTTCAAAAAGTGCTCCAGAAATGGATCAAAAGGAAGTATTTGACGCGAAGATGCCAACCGGGAATAGTTTTATTATGAAGAAAAATCATAACGGCAATGGTGTGTTTTTCTGCCTACAAGCTCCCATAAGGTTTTTTTTTTTTTTGAGCAGGAAACTGTTTGAAGAAAGATCCTTGCCACAAGTGCTTCCTACATTTTTGTGTTTATCTTTGCAAGTACAGAACAGAAGACATTTTTCATTTCTGCGCCACCAAATCCCGCAGGAGGGGTTGCCGCTCCCTCGGATGATGATGATGCCTGGAACAAAGAGTTCACAAACCCAATGTACACACAGATACACACACGCAGATACACACCTGTAGGCATAACAGACTAACACAATTCAATTACAGCGATTCTGCCTGGTGCTGATTTGTTCATACACCTTAACAAGCTCCTGACCAATTATATCCATTTGGTCATTATAGTATGATTTAATCTGGAAACTGCAAAAGAGAGTTTTTTGTGTGCATTAAAAAAAAAAGTGACATTTGCATAACATCAGAGGAGAAGTCGTGTTAATTATAGATGCTAGACCTTGACTTGTCTGCGTCACCAGTGATGACACACAGCCTGCAGTCTGTGTGTCATGAAATGTGGATATTATTAGACTCACTAGAAATATCTTGGTTTAAAGGCTACGCTACTCTGATCATTGTAATGGCATTAAATCAATAACAAATGACCGGAGGAAGAATTTTATTTTGGATTTATTAGTTTTTTCCCTCTTGTCTGTAGCCCGTGTGTGATGAAGTTACAGGCATTTAATTACTAATGAAGCCGATTTGACGACTTGTGACCACCAGACATCCCTGTAGACTGTGAGCATGTCAAATCAAAGAGTCGTTAGGGAAAACAAGAGCGTTGTCTCATCATAAAACTACAAATTGGATAAATCAGCATGGCAGAACATAAAGGATAATTGTGCCATGCTTAAAGATCCCCTCCAGGCAGGTTTTAAGTTGTATATGAATTACTCTACTTTGAATAATAATTTATAGTCTTATATGGTTATTGCAGAAAAAAAAAAGAAAAAAAATCCATAAAATGACATCATCTCCTTCTTCCTCATTAAACAATCCAGAATCTACAAACATATGAGTATATTTCATCTTAAAAGTTTAACAGCTGGACACAAATGCTAAATGGACTGTACTTAAATAGCGCTTTTCTAGGTTTTTTTTTACCACTGAATTTATAATACATGTCACATTCATACATTCATACACCATTGGCGCAACAATTGGGAGCAATTTGGGGTTTCAGCATCTTGCCCAAGGACACACTGACATGCGGACCGGAGGAGCCGGGAATCGGACCATCGATCTTCTGATTAGTGGTTCACCTGCTCTGCTCTACCTTCTGAGCCAAAGCTGCTCCACAAGATGTCTCTACTTCACAGTGAAGTCCATTCTCAGCCTCAGGTTTCCACATCACACTTGTGAAAGTTGAATATTGGAGCACTATTGGCTCCAAACTAGCTGTGATGTCATTCATGTCAATCCTGCTCGTAAGGCTCGCCCCTAAAAATGTTGGATTTCCAGTGAGCACATAGAAACGTTCCACTTCCAGCAAGCGAATATGAAAACAACCTTCTAATGTCAAACTCTGCACAGTGAAGCTCCAACATCCAACTGAAGGAGCAAGAAGAAAACCATTTTGAGTGAAGGGAGACCTTCAAGCACTACATTCTTGTTGAGTCTAATAAAGCACATGGTCATATCTACCATCACTGATGAATCCGACAATGATGGTAACATCTGTCATAAGAGGAAAATCTCTTGAAAATCATTTCAATGATGTTTTTTTTTTAATTACATATGACCTTAAAATGGTCTTAAACCTATGTATGCTCCCATTCGGTGAGAGCACTTTGCAGCTCATGGCTGTGCTGGACAAAACAAAATAAGACATTTTTGGTCATTCAGAAAAATGAAACATTTCTTTAAGGTTGGGGTTATTTTTCTATTCCAAACTGAATTAACTCATTGAATGAATGGTGAAACATGCGCTTTATTTTGACATAAAAATCCATTCTGTTCTGCAGCACCTCGTTACGACATCGCCACTGAAAACAGCCGCTCAGCTGCCAATAACACAGATGCCATGTTTGATTTAATCATGCGCCGCACACAGCCTGCTCGCCTCCTGCCAACGCGCCGACACCTGCACGGAAAAGAACGTGGCCGTGTTGTTTCCAGAGCCACATGCAGATTTCAGCGACGCTCGGCATTCGCCCGTCTGTGATGTGTTGAGAGTCGGGAGCCGCTTCAAACCGAGCGCAGCTGCTGCGAGGAACAGCAGTCTTAATGAGACGCTCTCATTTCTACCGCTCGTGTTTCCACAACAGTCACACACTCTGTAATTTAGTTTCCTTACATGCACGTGTGTCTATTAAGTTGCAGGGTGAGTGTATTAAATTGAGCAGAACTTTTATGACTTTCTGTAATAAATACAAATATCAAGTCTTATAAAATCTTTTTTATTTAATCTCAAATAACTGAAAAGAAAGCACTCAAAAATGTAACATTTGTCCTCAGAACACTCATCATTACATCTGTTCTCCTTCATGTTCAAGTAATAGAAAATATAATAGTCTGCGGCCTGCTCATAGCACCGCCTGAGACAAATAACTGCACGTTACACATTAACAAAAGTAACATTCACTTGGGAATGCAAGCAGTCGATATCTTCACACTGTCTGGATGCCTTCTGAAGAAAAAGGACTTCTTCTTTTCTTCTCGATGCACGATTTCAAAGATCTGTTGTAAGAAAATATGTCTGATTCTGCAAAGAATATTTTACAGCTTACAGAGGCAAACAGGTCTGGTTGTAAAACACACCTTCCCTAGTGTAACACAATACATGTGTTTCAGCCTATTTAAATAAGTCATTACACTGTAAACTCGCAATGGTCCTCCCGATGACAACAGCTGCTGCTGCTGTGCTAGACAGTACATCCAACATTAACACCTTGTTCAGAAAGGACAACTGAAAATACATGAGGAACATTCATAATTAGAACTTGTGATCAACCCAAGAGGCGAATGTCTGGGCTAAAAGAAGTGTGTTCTTGTTCATTTAATCATGGGGACAGTTTGTCTCTTGTATAAATGAGTAGTTTAGCACGCTGCTAAGCTTCCTGTCTTGTAACTTCTTATAAAAATCTGCATGGTGCTGTCGGCCATGGCAACCAGCCGCTTGAACATGTTGCACATTTATTTGGAAAACACTTCCAACTTTGTGCTTAATTTGTGTGTCCGTGAGCTTGATAGCACTCGAACACACCTTGAAGTGAAAGAGGACGAGGAATAATACAGAGTTTGCTTTGGACTTGCAATAAAGAGACTCCTGGCAAAGCAATCAGCATCCAGACAAAGCCCAGGATGGTTCATCAATACCGTTCTTTCAACTCAGTGCTACGTGCCGTACAGTATTTGCCAATGTCAATGATGGGAAAGCAGGTGCTAAGAGGATATTCAGTTCCTCCCTCACAGTCCTGCTAACATTTAAGGTGTTTCTTGCTGGTCATGTCGTTCCAGATACGGTGCATCTCCTCTGGGGAGATCTGGTGAACGGTGACCACCCGGCGGTAGCGGCACAGGCTGTAGGCCATCTTCCAGTGGTTGAAGCCACTGTTCTGGAAGGGGTGGATGCCTAGTTTACGGAGGCACACGCCAACGTACACGTCCTCCAGGTGCAGCAGCCTGGTGTGTAATGAGGTCTTGTATATGAGCTCGGCCACGTCTGCCGAGAAGACGTAGCCGGTGCCGGAGCAGAAGGGGGGGTATTTGCTCTCTGGGTACAGATCCCTGGGCATGTACCACTTGCTGCGCATGTCTCTGATTGGCCCACCGTTAATGACGTAGCCAGTGAAATACCTCCTCCTGGGCTTGGTGGTGGGCTTCAGGAGGTTGTAGATGAGGTTCTCCATGTTGACAAAGATGTCACTGTCTGTCTTGAGAAT
Organism: Scomber scombrus; assembly: GCF_963691925.1. Taxonomy (NCBI): domain Eukaryota; kingdom Metazoa; phylum Chordata; class Actinopteri; order Scombriformes; family Scombridae; genus Scomber; species Scomber scombrus. Next base: position 13,261,871 of record NC_084993.1, read on the forward strand.
ATATTGAGCTTTGGAGCAAAAAGTGGCCATCCAGCGCATGCCCATCAGAGTCTTAAGCGTCAAGTTGTGGTAAGAGTCAATAAAATCCTCCACTACTATGTCATGAAAGATCTGACTCTCCTGCTCCACCATCGTATTGAGGACAGTATCTGTGCTGAGACCCAACAAGAAGAGCGTGACCACACGCACGTCCGGGAACGTGCTCTCGTCACCCCATGTCTCTCTGATGGCCTGACGGGCGTCAAACTCCTTGTGTGTGGTGCTGATCAGAATGACAAGGAAAGGGGGCTCCGCCTCGCACTTCTTGGCTTCATTGATGACGTAGTCAAAGTCGTGCGGGTTTAGCGAGCGTGTGCGGATGTTGGTGAAGGTGGAGTTCTTGTTCACCTTGCGGATAGGGATATTCAGTTGGCCCACGAAGGAAGTGGAGGGGCGGGACACACTCAGGTACCACAGAGCGCTGGCCCAGCAAACCACTGTCAGTAAGTATAAGCAGGAGACTTTAGAAGGCATCGCTGTTCACTTGGCTGGCGTTACCAGTGGCAGCAGCGTTGGAAACGTTGAGGCCATGCCTCCATAGGTTGTCCTAGATCTGGCGGTGCAGCTTAAAGCTGCCTCCGCAACACAGATGACATTAATTTCGGATAATGGACTTCTCTATCATCTAGTGCTGGTGTTGTGATTGATAAAGAGCACTGCAGAGATTTCTTATCATGGCCACGGCCTTACTGTGTCCCATCGCAGCTCGCAGGAATGTCTTCAGCTCTCTTTGACAGCGTCTAAAAAGAGAAGAGAAAAACAGACAGTCAGTGGCAACATAAATCATAACTACATAATGAAATTGCAGAACTAAGATAAGCATGTTGAGCTTTTAATATACTGCCTCAGTTTATTGAAAAGGCATTTATAACACCAGGCGTGTGGCCATATGTAACAATATTTTTTTATTCTCTGTTCATTACAGCCCATCACATCAGTCCACTGGTTAGGCAGGCAGCACTGTGCCACAGCCAGCTACCCTATCGCTACATCACTGCCTCTGATAAGAGCTCTTTGGTCTGAAGAAAGTGAATATCCCAGTAAACTCTTTCCATTGATACGGCCTGCTCTGCCTCAGCTCTGACCGCTTTCTGTTTGCAAACGCTATTTATCTCCCTCTTATCCCCCCTGGGCCAGACAGAGACGAGCAAATCAGACCCACTCCGACAGTCTGAGAGGAGGCGGTGGCGGCGGGGGGGGGGAGGGAGGAAGGATCAAGGCGGTGAAGGTGGAAGTGAAACGTTCCTATGGGAAAAGATTAATATCCACTTCCTCTCATCCTCCTGGTCTCACTCCCCCTGTTTACTCCCTCCATCCCCCCCTCCCCTCCTCCTCCTCCTCATGCTTTCCGCAGCTCACAGTCAAAACTTGTGGATTTTTTTTTACATATTGTACTTCCATAATGAGCTACCGCTTCGTTAGCCGGTAACCGTCACCGCTGAGCAGCGCCGGTATTTCCAGCAACTTTTTTTTAGAATCACTGCTCTAATTGGACACACTGACAGACCATGTGGGGGGGGGGATGAATTTAAGCCCTAAATACGTAATAGGATAAAAACCTGCATGTTTATTCTATTGAGTCAGTTTACATTCAAATATGTTTTGGTGAGGCAGTGATGGATAACCAATTCACAGGATTTTAGTATTTGAAAGCCAAACTAAATCTAATCCTTCTTTACAAGCAGACTTTTTTATTTGCTACAGACATAATCTCTCTTTTGATGTAGCAGCAGCCCCGTTCTGACTCTGACGCACACAGACGGAGGGGGAAACACATTTCTTTACCGTGCATAACTGATGATGAACAAAAAAAAAGAAGAGTGGTATAGATCCTATTAGAGATACTGCATGTGCTGAAATGTGTGAAGATGCTCTCCGCTTGCGCCTCTGTTTTAAAGATGGAACGGCTGAGATATATTAAAAAAAAAACTCATTCTTTAATCAGGCTCCAGATTTTCTTTTCATCAGGACTTTTTTTTTCTCCTCTTCCTCCCCCGTTCTCCTTGCTATCTCCTCTCCTTTCATTCCGTCTCTCTTTCTGAAGCAGTGTCATCAATCTCATGGTCCAGCAGAATCCATCTCATCATGGCTGCTTTTCCACACCTCCTCCCTCTCATCCTCTCATCCTCCCCTCCTCTTCTCTACTTCAGCGGGCGCTTGATCCGTCTTTATATGTCTCACTACCTCTCAGTCCGGCTTTGCCTTTCGTCTCACTCTAACTTTTTTTTATTGTTTTCATCCGTGTGGCTTCTTATTTCAAGTTTCCCCACACTCCCTTGTTCTTTCTTCAGATCCTGAGCTACCTTTATTCTTCTTTCCTCTCTCTGTGTAATGTAGTGTTCCTCATCTCAGAGCTGGCCAGATATCCTCTGATTTATTGACAGCTCACACTGCAATCAGTCTCCTTAAAGCCACTCAATCTCCACTTCTTCACCTCCCTCTCTCTCTCTCTCCTCCTCCTCTGACAGAATCATATTCATCCCCTTTCCTTCACCTCACCCTCGCCCCTCAATTCCACTCTTCCTGTTTGCTTGTTTTCACCTCTATTGTTTCCTAATCCTCTAAAACTACTGTAACCTAATTTTCTCTTGATCCCAAATAAAACCAATATCCCCGTTTGGCGATGCACCTCACGGAATCCTGAAACCTGACTTCCTCTTGGAGCAAATTGAAAGAAGGCCGTATCGTTTCATGCCGCCATGTCACTTTGAATTGCATTAGCACTCAGTAGAAGTCCCCTCCTGAATATGTTACGCTTCCCAGGGAATATCAGCGCAAGTTATCTTGGTCTTTAGTAGTGGTGATGCGGCTCCTGCAGTGGGAAATATTCAGTAATAGCAGTGCTAATCTGCGGTTGGCAGAAACTAATTTAGCATGGCAAAACAGACCACACAGTGTAATGAATCAGTGTGGAGAGAGCAGATGAAGGATGTGGAATCATGGTGGTAGATTTTTGCCTGATCTGTCCGTTCAGTATTAGATTTTGTCTTGTCTTTATTTCATGTGTTAAATTGTTGTCCAATGTCTTTTATACCGGTCTTAATTACAGTACATTTACAAATTTAGCTGCTCCAAAAAATACAATACATTTTAATACGATGCCTAAATTATTCAAATAATATCTCACCATTAAAAAAAAGCTTTGGTTTTATATAGGTTTATATAGAGGTTTTATTGGTGGGAAAATACATGAGGTCCAGATGTTCTCTGAAAAAATCTCAGAAGCTTTCTTGTCCATTTTGCACACACTTTTTAGATCATCCCTAGCTCTGCACTTTCCTGTCAACTGTCACCAAGGTTCCAAGCTTCAATTTCAGATCACAAGCTAAAAATAGCACATCAGTGCAACATCAGCCCAGCTTCATCCTGCACTGCACAACACATCTGCTGTAAACTGAGAGGATGACCCTTTCTGAATATCTGTATATTGAACCTATATTCACCTCAATTCTTTTTTATTACAACTATCAGATGGATTAAAATTGTGTCCAGACATTCGTGGTCCCCAGAGTATTAATCTTAATGACTTCTTTGATCCTTTAACTTTTCCCCCAGCACCACTTTGAGCTTATACATTTGTAGCTTTGAGTTAAATGTCTTGACAGCTATTACATTTAGTATGGAAATTCATATTCACTGCAGGATGAACTCTAAGAACTTTGGCGTTCCCTTCACTTTTCATCTAGCGCCATCACCAGGTCAAAATTAGTCTAATACTTTGGTGTATGACCAAATACTTGCAAAACTACTGACATTCACGTAAGCCTCCACTGTTCTTTTTATAGTGCTAATTAGCAATTGATAGCCATGCTAGCATGCTAAACAAAGATGGTGAACATAGTAAAATGTTAAACATCATCTAAACATTGTGAATATGTTACAAATACAGCAGACAGACTTGTTAATCTAGTGTTGTGTCTCAAATCAGACACTTCTGTATAGTACAGTGTGTACACTCTCTACTTACAGACAGGTTAGTGTCTCAAATCACACACGGCCATTGCGCACTTACCAGAAATGACAATTAGCTAGTTAGCAAGCTAGCATTAGCATTCGCGGTACCAAATCATTACAGACAGCTAAATTAACCCCGTAAACCTACCGATGGCTTATATGTGACAACAGTTTAGTGATGCTTAGTGTAAAAAAACACATGTATGATACATCCTTGGCCTTCTGCTACGTAGCCAAGATGGCAACTGTTGAGGGTGAGAAGTGTCCATAGTTCCACACTCAACTTTTTGACCGTTTTGAATAAAACCATCCAGGTACTCATAGTGCACTGCATTTTCCCCATACTTCTCAGTGTGAACGCACTTATGCACTCAAAATATTAAGAGTAAGTATAGAAGTACAAGATTTGAGACACTGTATACCATAGTCAAGCTAGCATTCAGCATGTTCTATAATTGTTGGCATATGCACATCATGTAAAGTCATGCTGCTTTGACTATAAGCAGCTTCTGTTGGTACTGTACATCCTTTGACACTGATGAAAAAGTCTGATGACTATGAGTGACGATAAAAAGTTATAGGGAGCACCTTTTTTCAATGACTTCTAAGCAGATTTATGGAACTGATAGAAATCCCTGCCACTACTTTAACTATAACAGTGTTTGTATGATTTATTGAAGCTATGACTCAGTAGAAGTGGTGTGACGTCTGTGGAGGATTCTGTCAATTATGTGAAAGGGGTAAGAAAAAAAAAAAAAAGCATTACTGCAAACATTTGGATGCTGTTCCTGTGATCTGTTTATAACCGCAGAATGCATTAGCCTTCATTTACATCATAATTGCTTGATATTAATTTCATACAGAAATATCCAAGAATAAGATACTTTACCGGCATCACTGTACATTATATTATATAACTTCCCTGCTGAGAAAATGACAGTAAACATACCGATGAAAGAATTACTCTAAAATATCACGTTGCAGTAAATACAGGCATTAACGTGTGAAAAGTGAGGGAAAAAAATACATTAAATGTAGTAATTACTTATTATTAACAACCATTCACAGGGCTTATTGCTAATGATCTGCTAATCTGAAATGGTTGCCATGACAGCACTGTGACAGCCCATAGGAAAAGAGACGGAGTCTTATAAGAAATGGAGGGGGAGAGATACAGTCAGTCTACTGTGTGCTGGCATTAAGTGTTAAGTGTTTTAAATGTAACCCCCCCCCCCCTCCGGGAAGTCAATTTAACAGCGTCATACTGAGCTGTGCTTGCACGGGTCGCCGCTCCATTACGCCTCACACTGATCCAAGACTCCACATTATAATGGAGCGTGTGTGTGTGTGTGTGTGGGAGAAGACAGAGCTTAAAATACTTTCACACACTGATCAAAGATTTATCCAGATCTTGAAAGATAATCTCTAAGCATAAGTGGAGACAAGGCTTCTTATTATTCCACACCTTGGTATACCGTCTAGTGCTAAAGTCATTTATCGATTGATTTATTCACAGTCTGTCGAGTATAGATTAGTTTTATGTCATATATCAAGCAAAAATGCCAAACATGTACTGGTTCCAGCTTCTTATCTGAGAGGACTTGCTGCTTTTTTCTGTTTTATATCATTATAAATTGTTTGGTTTTGAGTGATTTGAAGACTTCACCTCGGGCTTTTGGAACTGTGAGGGATATTTTTCATTACTTTTGGACGTTTTATTGACAAAATGACAAGTCAGTAATAGTAGTAGTATTGTCACGCTTCCATAAATCTTTGGAGAACATGTTAAAAATACTGATGAGGATGCCTAGGGTTGGGGTTCAGTAGCATTTTAACAAATCCACTTATGAATTCCTAATCCTTCCAAAATCCCTTATCTGAACTAATTGGCTGCAGTTTGCACAAGAAGCCAAAGCTAAATATAACTAAACTCAAACTGAGACCTTTACTTTTTATTGACCTAACAGAGAAGCATTAGTTTCACTTTATGATTATAACCTGCAGCAGTAGCCTGAATGTAACATTCAACATGTAATGTCTTAACGTCTTCTCATTGGAATGTTTTATTATTAAAGGCCAGACATTTTCTTACCTTTTATGGAGTCTGTGGCCTAGTGATCCTATGTTGTATTTTTGACCACTGATTACATATTTATAGATCATATTTATTGATCAAGTGACATCATATCCTTAATTGGACTGTTTATGTATTGTATTTTACCATTTTGATCTATTTTTGATATATTCTGCTACGTTTACCTGAATGTTTTCTATATAGCTTCTTGTTAATTAAACTCATTTAAGAACTAATATGTGTGTTACTGTCACAGCCTTACAAATCTGGTTACTATTCCAACTGTGAACCGCATCCAAAACCAGCTATGTGAACCAATCCCTACAAACGCCAACACATCCTGGCTTTTAGTCTCGAGTCTAGTATGTGACAAGCTCCACAAATCTTGCATCCTACAATTCCCACAATGCAACTTGAGATCTTCTTTTTTATTAGACGCTTGCCTGGTAAACACTCAAATCTTTCAAACTCCACGTCCCCACTGTGTAAGATAGCGAACGGCTCATATTCTTAGTTTTTAATCAAATTGTATTGTTTTGTGCAAATTGGATCGCTTGCTTCAAGAGCTTGAGTTCATAGCAGCATCTTGTAATTAAACATTTCAGAAATGAATTAGATTTGACTGGTATATGGTATTTTCTGCTCTGTTGTCTCTATAATCAAGTGACCTCCACAAGCTGGAGAGAAAAAAAGCTGAAAGGCTGCAGAGATGTGGGAGTTTCTGTCTCGTTTTATGTTGCACCAGATAATTGATTGCAGTCATTAGTGCAGCGTGGAGTGACCTTGCTCAGGGGGGCGATGACTCTCTGTTTGTGTGTGTGTGTGTGTGTGTGTGTGTGTGTGTGTGAGAGACAGCGAGCGATTACGAGACAGAAACAGGCAACATGGAAGTGCTTTAATAGACTGTAATGTGTACGGTCTTCTTTGTGTCAAAGGTGCGTGTGTGAGAGATGAGAGTGGGGGGGTTGGACACATCTGAAGGTAAATAAATCATATTCTGTGCTCAGAGATGACATCTTACATCCACGCTGCCTGCTTCAATATACAGATTTAATGATTGGCAGAGGGAAAGAGGAAAAAGCCTCCATCACTTGCAGTTTTCACGGCTGCTGATTTAAGCAGAGCTGTCAAACGTTACATGTAGAGAAATTCTTTACATAGCAGCATTATGACGGCTGAGACATGACCTGTAAATATAATTCGACGACAACTATAAAAAAATTGATCGGGTGCATGATGGAAGCAAAAATAATTGCTATTTATGTCTGAGGATGGAAGAAGAAAAAAAGAAAACGTACTCGAGAGCAAATTATATTTTCCCAACACACATGTCACTGTGAGTGTGTGATATTGTCTAAGAGTGGCTGTATGCTTTATGATTACTGAAAAAAACAACAGCATCCCTGGAGGGAGCAATTGAAACACAATTTCCCCTCTGCCGCTGAAACAAAATAGACTCCGTAGCCAATGAGAGCTGTGTATGAATGCAGTGAAGCATGAGGATATGAATAATGTGTTATTTTGGGAGTTTTGGACTTTTCTACATAACCCATAATTCTATTTAACCCCTTCCATACTGTTCATATTCTATATATACACAGTGGTCAATTTAGACCCAGTCTAAGAATCCCCTCATAAAAAGTGTTTATATCAAATTTTGAATATCAATAGTCACTTTAGGAAAAGTCATCAAATTTCAGGTTAAAAGACTTTTTTTTTTTTTTTTTTTACAGCTGTCAAATGTCAAAATGGGTCACATTTATAAGGGTTAAACATACAGTATCAATGGCACAACCACAGCCAACCTCTCTCAGACATGCTGACATCTTTGCACATTCACATCCTGCCCATATCCTATAAATTCAACACGTTATCTAAGGCTCCTGCTGTTGAATATGAGATAAGCTCAACAGGAGGTTTATAATTGTCTACCAACAGAAAAAAAACTCAAAACAAAACCGTCTTCTGCTCGATGTTTGATCCTCTTTCCCTCCAATCTTCAGCCAAGTCTAAAACCCATTATGTCGCCTTCTAAACATTCAAAAGAGGAATTAATGCGTGAGGAATTTAACGGCAATGGCCAAATCGGTTAGCATCCCACCTAATATGAAAGAAGCACAATTAAAATGTCAGGACTGGAAGGCTCCCAGTGGGGCACTAGCTATGCTTTTGTTTCCTGGATAATAAAGGGCTCAATGATTGTTGCTGGAGAAGCACAGCCAGACATATATAGTCAGTATAACAGGCCACAGGCTGGACACTCTGGGCTTAGTGCAAAGCCTCTGAATGCAAAGCAGCTTAGGAGTGACAGAGGAAATGGGATATCAATAGTAGCCAACAGATTTGGCTGCTGTACAAAAGCCTGATTCTCCATCCCCACTTCAGTGCTGACTTGAGCCCAAACAGCGCAGGGGCATATCAGTCTGAGGCCAAGCAGTGCATGCAGAAAATTTCCAGCGATTGTTTTAACTCGCTCAGAGAACTGATGCTTCTCTCAAAGGACGTTAGGATCAGTGCTGTAAGTTTTTTACTTCTTTGAAGTCTAGTTTAGTTTCCTGAACTTGCAAACTCATCAGGCAGTATCTCTTTTTTTATTTCGGCGAACTGTGACCCTAACCCATCTGGTGTTCCACGCAGGTTAGAATAAGCCGAGGAAGAAGTGCACAGGTTAATGTGCTGGTGGGTGAGTAAGCAGGGAAAAAAAAAGACACCGGGTTTGGCAAAGTAACACAGCTGCATTTAATTATCACACAGTCAGTGTTTTCTCAAGTAAAATGAGCACACAAGCAGGAGCGCAGGTGCACTCGGGTTTGTTTTGCAGACCAAACCGCGCCAGGCATCGCTGAGGGGGGTGCTGAGAGGAAGCTTTAACTGCAAACAGCTTTAGCCAGCTCCCCACACACCGTCCAGCCCCGTGCTTTGAATGCTAAGCTCCTTCATGAATTGGAAATGACAACTTGATTCATGCAGGTAATACATTTCACTGTCCGACTGGGTGACATTGCCGTTATGCAATATTCAAGCTCGGTGCTGCGTCGGGGTAAGTGGGGACGATGCATTGAGAAGACACTGGAATTATGGTAATGCCACTGAGGCATTAAACGTTGTGTGATACCGGAGGATAAACGCTTAAGGAAAAAAGGCAGGACGTTTCTGTTCATGCGCTGCTGAGTGGAATCAAATGTACAACCAGTTTAGGATTAATATGGCAGAAGAAGGTGGTTATAACCGTCACAGATCTGGTCATAGAAGTCAGAGTGTTATATTATTGATGAAATGTATCAGCTGTAGTCACTAGAGAGCGCGGGCGCCCGAGGCAAGGCAGTGTTCCCTTTTTATTTTTTTTAAACTTTTACATTTTCCAGTTCTGCTGAGCACACAACTCTCAGTACTTCAGCAGTGGTCTGCATCCCGTTCACACACTCGTACCTGAGAGCTGCTTGGTTGCTCAGCACAAGCACCATTTTCCACTGTCAGGCACTAAGCATCTGCAGTGGGGCGATTCAGTGGTAAGTGTCTTGTTCAAGAGCGTGGAATTGAAAAATGCTGAGGAAAATGTATATTATTATTCTTTTTGCCAGGCATTGTTTTGCCACAGGATGCCAGAAGTAGGTAAATATTTCACAGACTGCTGCTGCTATGGAAACGTACAGGGAACGGCACTTATTGGCTCAAACTTGTGCAGATAGTAAATTCATCCCTTCAATTTAGACGTCTTCCCAAAGGCCCTAAAACAGCAGTAGCTTACCACCTCTTAAAAAAGGATCCAGCTGTGCTTAATAAGTACAAACCCATAAGAAAGATAACTTTTGACACAGGTTGGAAAACTAGGTTGGCCTCTTTAGTCTGGTCATGTTCATAGCTGGTTCAGGTGCTACTTGCAAGACAGAATTTTAAATTGTGTTAATTTTATCTCCATTACTTCCAACCCGTCAAGCATGAACAGTGGAATGCCCTAAGGATTATTACTTACCCCCTTTATTAAATAATTAAATGCTGCCAGACTATTTTCTAAAGAAGAATGTTCACACTTATGCAGACGATATTTTGATCTACATTTCTCTTCCACATAAAACTGAGGTGATTGTCTGAGTTCACGCTATATTCTAGCATTCATACTAAATCAGCCTTTTATCACCTAAAATGACTGCCATGAAAGAGTTGATTCATGCATTAATCATTGGCAGGATAGACTATAGTAACAGTTCTCTCTACTCTACCAAAGAAAGCTCTTGGGTAGTATCAACTTCAAATCACAGCTGTCAGAATTGTAAATTATAAGCTGAACAATGAAATATGAACATATTACACCCATTGTAAAGCCTCAACATTGGTTAGCAGTAAGTCAGAGAACCAATTTTAAAATACTACAACAAATCAATTTGGACCATAGGGCCAGATTATATTTATGACATGCTTTCTCTAGAAAATGTAGGTCCTCTGGCGCAGGGCTGCTAAATGTTCAACACAATACATAGAGAAGCAACACTTTGTCACTACATGTAGAACAACCTCCCTGATCTTTTGTGTCCATATCTAAACCTGTTCAATGCCTATGACGTAACATTTATCGCCACTTTAGTTATACCCTTCTCATTTCAATTATTAGCTTTGTGACACACTGAAATGCCACTGTGTATTAAATGTGCTTTATATATACATTGCCTTGTGTTTCTGGTCACTGTATTCAATTCCAAATGTTCCCGGTCAATTGTCCTATATAAATTCAGGCCCAATGCATAGTAGACTACTGAAACCTTCATTTTCTACCTTCCTTCAAAGCAATCTGCCAGTCCAACAGTGTCATAAATCATACAGAACTTTATGTCTAAAGTCATGACTATGGTCTACCAATCAAATGTAACATTCAGTTTGTTTTAATTCAGGTGGGGGTGACCACCTCCAGTGCATGTGTGGCTGTTGAAGTGATACTGAAAATGCAACTGACAACCTCAAACACACTGACATCCTGGCTTCTTTGATAAGATGAAACCAACCGCAAGATGGTTTAAAAAGAAAATAGCAGAGCAAGAAAAAGAATCTCAATGGTTTGAAACTGACTGGCATCTCCTCTTCATATATAGCAGGTCATTTTCCACATGCAGTGAAACGTAACCATCTATCCCACAACACTTTTTCAACATAAATCAACTAGAAACAACAAAATAGGAAGTAATTGTAGTAAGTGAATGCTGAATAAGCATTTGAAGTGAATATGCAAATGTGTGAGTAAGCTTAAATTGAAAGTGAAGGGTAGCTATTTGAAACACCTTTACTGAATTGGTTATGTAAGGTGTTATCATCAGAAAACATACAGTATTCTTTTGTTGATGAATTTTACCAAAGAGACAAAGAGAGAGCCAAAAGCTGAGTTCTGTTTATTCTGAACAATGAGCTCATCCACCAATGATCCGTTTAACTCAGCTGCTTTCCAAACTCGATGCTTTCCAAATCCATCTACAGTATCTGACCTTCTTCATATAAATCCATCTTTGTGGTTTATCCTGATAAAATTCTTTGTAGCGATTTCACATTGGCTCCTATCTGATCATCTGTAAATCATGTGTCTCTTGGAGTTCTCGACAGATGCGAACAAACCTTTGTGTAAGCCTGAGAAACAAATTGAGAAGGCGATCAATACAGCTGCAGCCTGTGGCCCAGATGTAGACACATGAAGCACCAACCTCTCAGACCCTTCCCTTCAGTCTACTTTTCTCATTTAAACATTTTCCCCACCTCTTCCACCTATTCTCTTCTTCCTGTGCTCCAATATTGACCTTAAACCTGTGAGAGTGTCTACAAGCATCTTTAACACTAAAAGCATCAGCAGCCATAAATCTCTGATGAGCTTCTAATTTCTCTGTTATTGATCCAGCTCTGGAAGGTCTCTCGGGGCGTTTCTCTTTAATTTCATTTTACTTTCGTTCCGTCCATCAGCGAAGCGATTAATCAGACTTGAGTATAATATCCTGAGGACCCTTCATCACAAGCACAGAATATAATCCACACAGTGAGGTAGATCAAAAGACAGGCGGCTCTAAATGATCCTTTAGGGAGCTTAAATATTTGAATCACCACCAATATTACTATTCTGAGTGATCACCTTTCTCCCATCATCCTCCACTGTCCATATGGCAGGAGTTTCTATGGGGACGAAAAAGCGCCCGTCTGCTAGGCACTTGCGTTATTCATATGAAGTGTTTCATTCATTCAACCACCAATTGAAAAAAGTGGTCCTTCAGCGTATGATGGATAGGACAAAAAATTGAGGTAAGTGATGTTACATTCTGAACACAAATGGCACCAAATTTCAGCTCTAGGTTGATCAAATGTGATTACTTTTAAGTACACCATCCTACGTACTCGAGGATAATGAATGATGATTTGAGGTAAGCAATATTCCCCACGGCTAAACTGGAATTGTGGTGTTTTGCTTTAAGTGTTTCTTCAGCACTAAGTGGGGTGTTGATGTTCAGAACCTACTTTCTACCATAAAAACAGTCATGTCACAGTTTCAGAGGTTTCTCAAAAAACTCAATGATGGCTTCATAGCACAGAGGGTACATCGGAAAACATGTTTTAGTGGGAATAATGACCCGAAACGGCTACGAAAAGAGGACACTGACGGCGCGCAGACGGACAAGACAGAGCAGCCCAGTGCAGCAGCAGCAGCACCGTACAGCAGTGAGAAATATAAAGACAAATCTATGATTCTGTAATGTATTCCTATGCATGCTGCTCAGAGTAATCTCAGTCAGCAGCTCTTCTGGCAGCAGCAGCACAGAGTCTCTCTCTTTCCTCTCGTGCCGTGCGCACGCAGGCAGAAGTGAGAGTTAGTCACTATGGTTACAAAGATGCTCTGAAACTCTAGAGTCCTAATAATAAGCATTTCCATTTTATCTTATGTTTTTGTAATAATAATTTCAACTATGAAATCACCATTCTTAAGATAATCCTTTCCTGTGGTTTCTGTTGTAACTGACCACCCAAAGTTATTATATGCTGTTCTTGATGTATTTTTGGTTTTCATAGCACCCTCAATCTAATTGATCTATAATACAGGTGGATGGTTCTTGATGTAATAGGTTGCGTAGAAATGCAGGAAACAACTCAAAATATGTGAGTCCTCAAACTGAGTGATATGAGAGAGTCAAAATTGCTTTAATAGCAATGGTCAAAAAACACAGGAAGTTAGAGGTATCGCAAAGGTAAAAATCCAAGGAATCAGGAAAGGGTCAAAACACAAGAAGAACAAAGATGCTGGAACGCTCTCTACAAGAAGACAAGATGATGTGGCGAAGAGGAATGAATGGGAAGACATAGTTTTATACACACAGACAGGGGAGACAATGAGACACAGGTGCAACACATTAGGGCGGGGCCAGGTAGTCAGACAAGCAGGAAACACAGGAGGGTAGGAAGTGAAGTGACCGATAAAGTAGTGACTAAAAGCATTACTTTGTGTGAGAAGCTTTAATGGTTTAAGTTTGTTAAAGGGAAATTGAAACTTCTCCTACTACTACATACTACTAATGGCTCCATCTACATATCAGTTTAGTGGGGCACTGGGTGTCATTTATGCATCATTATTGAGTAACCTGTCAACTGTTTTATTAATTAGTTGTTTAGTCCATCAAATGTCAGAGAAGTCCAAGTTTAACAGGACATCCTCAAATGTCTTTGGTTCCAACCAACAGTCCACAACCTAAAGATTAGGCCAGACCAATACTGGATTTTTTTGGGCTATAAATAATAAAACACAACAGAAAAATGTGTGTATGCATTAAACTTGAATTAAGAAAAAGGATACATATACATAAAATGCTGTCCTTATAACTTAAAAAAATACTGGTGCATATCAGACAACCTATATGCCAACGCCAACATATCTGTGATAGGCCAATATCGACTGATAATATCGGTTAACTGATATATTGGTCTGGCTCAACTAAAGATATTCAGTTTACAGTCATAGAGGACTCAAGAAACATCAAATATTCAATAATATAAGAAACTGAATCATACATTTTGGATTTTTTTTCCTTTAAAAGTGACTCCAAATCATTAACTGATTATCAAAATAGTAATTTATTGACTATTCGTTGCAGCTGTAAAATACTACCTATACATACACAGAGCAAAAACCTCCCATGACCCCCTGTGTGGTACAGCGGTGTGGCCAGATGCACACCAGAAGAGCTGTTTAACTACGGGCATCAATTACCAACACGTGTGTGCACACAAACACGAAACCTCCCAAGTCGAGCTCTGATACAACTCAGCAAATTAACTTGTGAACAGACACAAATTGTTCACAGTAAATAATTTACCTAGGAAAACATCTGGAGGGAGCTGATGGGGACAGAGGATTAGCAACTGGGCCAATGGCAGTATTCCCCACTGTGCTCCACCCTGCTGTGGAGCTGCAGCCTCTATCAGGGGACGAGGAGTTATCAGGAACAGAATCTCAGTGCTGGCAGACGGGTGCAGTGTGGAACAGGCTGAACACATCCTATTATATAGCAGGGTGCAGACAACTGCACCTCTCTAGATAACAAAACACGACTCCAGCCTGTAGTGATGCTGGAGGTAATGCAGCAGGTTTTTATCTAACGTGTGCTCACGTGCAGGTGTCCCCCACTGTCTGTCCATGTTAAAAAACTAAGTAGTGGACTTCAATTTTTAGGCACGTGTGCACAAAGTTCCCCCTCCCCCGAGCCACACATACACACACACACACACACACACACACACACACACCTGCTTGGTGTCTTAGATATGAGCTGACAGAGTGAGTTGCTCTGTTGAACCTGAGAGCTGAGGGGATGCCAGATGAAGGGTCCTGTGGTAATTACCTTGTCTCCAATCCTGCCCACCCCACACACACACACACACACATGCACGCACACACACACCTCTGCCATTGCTGATGGCAGCACAGGCTGAGGACATGCAGCTTCAGCACTCCTTCTGGTAAATAACACTGCTCCTACTGAGGGGGCACTGGGAACACCACACACACACACACACACACACACACACACACACACACACACACAGTTAGAGTGCAGTGTCTCCACAGCTAACGTGCACTGTTATAAATTGCTGCAGGTGTAACTATTATAAATGAAACACAGGTAAGAATAATGATCATCTGTTTATGAGTGTGTTTATTATATTAAACTCAGTTTATGTAGAGAATTAGTGCTGAATTTTATAGGGAACATTAAAACTCAAAGGTCTACTTCAGATCTGTAATCAGATTTTGTTGTCTTATAATGCAGAAAATGTTTTTAGTGGCAAGTTTAAATGATCCTAAACTGTAGTCTTAACACGATGACTTTGATGAAACACATCTGCCTCATTAACACTAGAGGTCCAGATGATTCATTGATTTTAATGACTGAGATTCTCTTGAAATGAACATGTCAAAGAGTCCCCACTCTAACTTTCATTCACAACTAATCTCTCCAAGGGTACACGCACTGACTTGTTGAGAGCAAATTAACCAGAGAACGGGCTTTTCATTTTAAGCCATTAAGAAATTAATATAACTGTAATGAGCTGATATAAAGTGCTGCAGTTTGTCATTTTAACAGCTGACAGGCAGGGTCAGCTAGAAGTCTGCTGCCTAAATGTATCTACTGTATGATTCTCTTTACTCATTAAGAGAAGAAAGATGAAAGGTTCAGTCAGGAGCATCAACTCTTAACCAATGGGAGTATTTTGACAGAAAATGGTGCAAGATAAAATATAACAGTTTTCCTATTGTTGACCATTTTAAGTTCTTCTATACTACAAGTGTTGCTGGAGCTTTGAATTTTTTAGACTTTTTTCCCTTCTCCATGAACCTTGGAAGTAGGTGAAGCTGTGCCATAAACCTCTACTCTGCTGTGTGTGTACTCCAGAAGGATTTTACGTGTCTTCTATGAGTTTTTTTTGCAGGCTGATTTGACAGATGGATTAAAAGCGTGAAACTAAAAGTCCTTGGCAGGCGTATGTCGTGGTCCTGAGATGAATAATCAGATTTCCATCAGAAAGACAGACTCCACTTTTCACTTTGCTGATCTAATCTCCTTCATGTTCCTGTCACTTCTGAAAAATGGGCGACATGCGCTGCTCACGAATCCCCGCCAACCGACTCCAATGACTATAAATCCGAGTGATATTAAAAACGAGGTAACAAGTATTTACACTGAGATGGTGCATCTGCATAAGTATGAAAATGTAAGATTCATATCTGCCACGCGCTGAGGTGGAAATACTAAAAATGAATAAATAAATAATAACACTCCAGACAAATGGTGGCAAGTAGAGGTGGATAAATATTAATGGAGCTCTGGCTGACACACATGCGCAAACTTTGCTACCCTGCGGAAATCACAGCGGGCGTTTCAACCGCTCTGCTGCCCGCGAATGGCGTGATAACCCGCGGGGGGCCCCCGGCTACCCACGGCCGCCTCGGGCCCCTCGGAGGTGAAGCCGCTATCTCCAGCCCGGCAGGAGGTGTGGTCAGAGGCCAGGCTGCTCAGTATGCCCCCAGTAAATAAATGATTCCACCTGCCAGACCTGCTAAGCTTTGGCTTGGTAGAGGTGAGACGTAGGGAGAGAGAGAGAGAGAGAGAGAGAGAGAGAGAGAGAGAGAGAGAGAGAGAGCATGTCTGTGAGTCAAATTTACTGTTGAGAAATGTAAGAGAAAAAAAAAGAGAGAGAGAAAGAGAGAGAGGTGTGGATAGGTGTACAGGAGTTTGCCTTCAACCTGAACCCTGACAGAAACGCACAATCTAGTTCTCATTGTTCTGTCAGCCTGTCAGATGTAGTTTGCCTGAAAACACACTCTTTCTCTCTCTCTCTCACACACACGCACACGAGCACATACAAAGCAGACTGCAAATTCTCTGAACTTTTAACCTGTGGCAAACGCATGAGTATTGGCTGGAGGAGTATTCAGAGAAGTGGTATTAACCTTAAACTGTGATTTGTTTGTGCCAGAGCAGCCCTGAGGGAAACACCGGGACATCAGAGGGATTGCATGTGATGAGTGTGTGAATAAACGTGCCGAGGGAAAGAGAAAGAGAAAGAGAAAGAGAGACAGAGAATTTACGAGCCTAGAAGGGAGGAGGGGGATAGTAAAGCGTGGGCTAGACACGGTGAAGGCATGCGTGTGTGTTTATTTATTTATTTCCACTGTATGTATGTTTTACGAGTGATTGTGAAGCTATGATGCCAAAACGCACCCCGTGACAGCGTTACCATGGCGACTACATTGAGAAAGGGCCAGGAAGAAACACATATATATACATCTTTAAAGAGGAGGAAACATTGACAGTAAATTATATGCATATGATGAATATTTGAATTGTTCGGCAGCGAAGGAGGACGAGGTTAACTGGTGTGGATACTGGGCTGACTTTACCTTCCAGGGTAGGGGGTGGGGGGGGCGAGGAGGAGGAGGAGGAGGAGGGGTTTCTGGATGTGTGAACGCCACTTTAATGAGAGCTTTTCAAACATTTCCACCTCGCAGTCAGGCTCTGACAGAGGAGGCATTGTTACAAAGAAGGAGCAGAAGATAAAGAAATAAAAAAAATGGAGATGAAGGAAAGAAGGAGGGGGAGGAAGGGGGGGGGGGGGGCAGAGTCAGGGGGCGACGTTAAACATTATAAGTACAACTTTTTAGTGTGCCATTGCACTTAATTACCATAATATATCTGCAGTGAGCTTAATAAGGTTGTTGGTAAATACAATGACTCATCAATTATTCGGCCAACTGCTGACTCAGCGAGTTTCAAACTTTGTAAATAAAGCAGCCATTAAATGACTTAACACTATATTTAAGCATCTCTGTAATTATGATTAAAGCAACATGTAAATGAGAGGTTTAAAGTTAAAGGCCTTTAGGGGGGGGGGGGACAGAAATGTTTGTGTGTGTGTGTGTGTGTGTGTGTTTTGATGTTGAGTGTGTGTCAGCTGTGACAGGAAGTGATCCAGTAGCAGTCTCACTGCTTATGACGGCTGTCAGACGGTAGATCCATCTGTGTGATTAGCTGCTGGACCGGCTTGACTTTCCTCTGGGACAAATCGATTTATGCTGGCCCCCTCTCCTCTTGTCAAAGCTAGGTGTGTGTGTGTTTGTGCGTGTGTGTTTGTGTTTGTGTTTGTGTGCAGCAGCAACGGGGTCCTGTATGTAATTTGCTTTCTTCTGACTTCTTCAGCACGTCAACAGGCGTCAAATGCAGAGCTAATGATGCGGAAAAATATGATGAAAAGCACTGATTGCATTTAATTAGATGTTTTTTTTAAGGACGCTTCACATCACGGTGGATTAAACAACAAATTAACTGAAATGTCCTTGATTGACAAAACCTTCACAGCTCCGTCTACCTTTTCATTTCTGTTCCACTCCTCCTCTGACACCCTCCTCTCATCTTCCAACCCGTCCTTGACCACAAATTAACTTTGTGTCCTGCAGCTGTCCCTGATTCTACCTTCAACTGTCCCAGACTTAACAGGCATGGTCTCAATCTGAACCTAATAAATATAGTTTAATATCTTTCAGTAACTTGCATCATTTCATTGACTCACTGTGGTCCACCATGGACGTTCTCAACACTTAATTGTATTTTAAACATCACACAGCCTCAGAACAGAACACTCAGTTCAATTAGTTTTGAGTTCTTATGTAGATCAATCTCATTATTATCTACTTACTGTTGACCACCCTAAAGGAGATGTGTTTCTAACAGGAGCCAAAGCACAACATGACTGCAATCATTTCGAAATATTTCATTTAATTAAGTGATGAATTTTTATCACTGGTGTCGTTATTTCCCTGAATTGATAATAACATTTTATCCTAAATTGTGAAGCATTTTGTAAAGTCTGCCTCAATACGAGTGCTTTAAAATGAATCATTGATTATCTTTCTAATGTTGAATAATGATGACTGACTGATGGTTTACTTCACCTTTAAATTGGATTATTGCGCCATTTTTAAATAATGTGCAGCAATGCATAATGGTCATGTGTACCATTCATAACAGCTGTTCTCATGCTGTCGGAGAAAATTGGTGAAATAAATTGCATTTCTTTGACGTTCTCCTGTTCCTAAGCTCATGATGGTTGTCACTGTTCTTACTTGCTTTTAACCACAAGGTTTTTACTGCATCAGCAGCTAACTGGGTATCCCAGAATGCATTTGCAACAACAGGTCATACAACGTGTTTTGTAACTAGGGATGGGTATCTTTTAAAAACAACTTCTGGGATAAATGGAACACAGCATTAATATAGGCATGAGGAGAGAAATGACAATCAGGTCAAGTCACAGAATGTAATGTTCACCAAATGCAGTGTAACACCAGCAGGGATTGACGTCATGGTGGAGATTAAATTGGACCAGGCTAAAAGCTGTTGTATTTTCATTGTTAATATATCACTTTGTTAAGGTTTAAGTTTTTCAGGTGAAATTCCTATATGTTTAGTTTAACCAAATAACACTTTGACTTTCTACTGTCCCAAAATTGTCCCAGATACCATATCTTTAGTTCCCGAGTGCTATTTTTACTGACCCTGGAAAAACAGGACATCCTGAAGTTGGAGTGCTGCTTGTCCAACTGTAAAATAGCCTCCATCAAAGCAGCGTCACACAGCTCCCCATGTCACTTGGGTTTAGTCTTTTTCAAAAAATGTTGATGGGGCTTCACTGGAGGGGCACAGTGACAAGATGAAACCAAAACTACATCTCACAGCATCTCTGATTAGAGCACCTCTCTCTTTTTGTCTGCTACTCCGCAGAGTTAATGCCTAATAATTTGCGAGCAATAGGGGAGCGCGGGTCTGCGCTGTTGGAAGGGATAACTTTCACTGATTTGAGCAGAAATCTCAGAGTGAGATAATCCACATCTGCGGCTCATTTCTCCGTTTCTTTATCTGTTGCGACTCTGAGTCATTGCTCTCTGCAGGAGCTCTGAGCCTCTTACACAGAACACAAACTACTCTTTTAGTTGGATCCTGTCCCTGCAGCAGTGCCAACGTGACACCGACACAAGTCAAATAGGAGGCAAATCACATCTTCTGACTAAGTTTGGGCTGTTAGACTTTCTCATGAGCCAAGATGAAAGTTATGGGATAGATAGATACGGCACATCAGAAATGAGATGTGAAATTTCTAACCCCTAAGAAAATGTACATTTCCAACACTATTAACCCTTAAACAGCACTAATGGGTTGTAATATAATGAAACTGATATATTAAATGTGTTGAACTTTAAAGAAACCTGTGGAGTTTTGGACCACTAGTAGGGTGATGGTGTAAAGTTTTCATGGTCCCTGATTAGTTTGTCATGCACACTCTGACGAATGAGGATGCACATGCAGGAATACAGGTTTCACACTATTTCTGCTGACTGACAGTTGGCATTAGGGCTTGGTGTCGGTACTTGATACCTTTAAGGTAGTATCAAAACGTCTCCTGTCAAACAATACCTGGAATTGATCCTTTTTGCACCTGGTCCTAGAAAATATGACTAAGGTGAAGTCATGGTGAATTTGAGTTAGCGTGCTTAGCAGTTCAGCAGCTAAGATGCCACCCTTAATGATCTAAAGTGTGTCTACACTACACGCCTGTTACACCGGATAAAAGAGAGTGTATTAAATGTGTAATGGGTATAGAATGGAGCACTCAGTTGCTATCAGTATCACTTTAAGGGTACTTGGATTGGTACTGGTATCGTCATTTTTTAAACGATACCCGCGCCACCATGGCATTGACGTGCAAAGAAGCTAAAAAGCTTAAATCCTTTCAAAAAAATCTGTTTCACAAATGTTTTATGAAGAAGGAAATGCACTCGATGCATTTATTAGACCTCAAGGATACACAAAGCGTGTGCTCTGGAACATTAATGACATAGTTTTCAAAGATTATCATGATTTTTTGATTTAGTAAAGTCTAAAAATCTGATGACTAATTAAAGAAAAAAAGAAGTTTAAATTATTGTATCATTCAGATGCGTTGTTCACAATTTTAGATGTTAAATGAAACATACAGTGGTTAATTAGTTCAATTCATGCCAGGGTGACACTGCTGATGCTACTGTTAAGCACTAGGCACAATAACAGCCTAGTTAGAGAGACTGTGAGAGAAGCTGTGAAAACTTCAATGTGTTTACAGCTTGGAAGTGTTGGCAAAGATACTACAGAACTGTGTCTGTTTTTTATGCGTCTGTGTTATTTATGAGGCTGTTGGTACACATGTTAGTTTGTTCACATGCTGCACAGTGTTTCCAATTCAGGTTGGCATGTTTTAGCGTGCCGAATTCAAACTGAGCCCACAGGCACAATCTAGTATACTTACATTTCACTCTCGCTGGTGGCGGTGTACCTGCTGCTTGAAGGATGTGTCTAGAATTGTATAAGAAATTAAATTCCTTATGTTTGAATCGTGTCAGAGATGGTTTGGTGAATGGTCAAAGCTAGGCGGTGAACAATGTTGCCCATTATCCTCAAGTCCTCTATCTGTATCATCCGGGTCAGTGTGTTTCTCTCAGCAGTTTCTTTATCATGTTCGAAGGCATGATTCACAAAGTCCACAAGAGAGAGGTGTTCTTATTTTCCTTCCTGCTTCTTGCTTTTGCTTAACAGCTTTTTCTACACATCACAAGTGTTTTTACCTGACTTAATTACAACACCTGACAACAAACTCTCCTTCCACTCCATACGATGAGAAGAAATAGTTTATTGTGCGCTTGGAAAGCAAAGTCAATGATGTTGTAATTGAATGCATTGTCACCTTCTCACTCATTGTTAAGTATAGCTTCATGTTTGCTCAGGGTCAGGAGGCGGAGGAGGATGTTGTGCAACTCTCCCCTCTGTGTCCTACACACTACCACCTGCTGGCTACATAAACATAGTATTTCACTGACCCCCCCCCCCCCCCCCCCCCACTTCCTGGCTGACTCTTGCTGCTAAATCATTTGTCTGCCCCCATCCTTGAGAGAAGGAAGTCAAGAGCTGTCAAGATCAGAACTTCGAAACAGACGCGGTGTGAACACTAAACTCAGCCGCTCCGACCTCAACGAGGCACTTTGTCTGATTGATTTTCTTTTCTTTTTTTGATGCAGTAAACGGTCTGCTAGGATTTGTTTCCAACTGAGAAAACACATATACATATCTATAGCATCTTTAAGAAGAGATTTTAAGATTGTTTTACTTGTTTTTGAAGCTCTAAATGTTTTTGGGGACAGCTACATCACAGACTCTCTTGATGAAAGGTGTATGAAAGGTGCCTTACAAATAAAGTTTCTTCTTCTTCTCCTCCTTATCATTATTATTATTAACATTATTAAAATAGTTTGGTTGCTAACTATGCCGAGGAGATGAAGTAAAATAGTTTGGTAGCTAAAGTTAGCTGAGGAAACAAGGTCAAATAGTTTAGTAGCTTACATTAGCCAAGGAAACGAGATAAAATGGTTTGGTAGCTAACATTAGCTGAGGAGTCAAGGTAAAATGGTTTGATAGCTAACGTTAGCCACGGAGAAATGGTAAAATAACTTGGTAGCTAATGTTAGCTGAGGAGAAAAGGTCAAATCATTTTAGCCAAGGAGATAAGGTGAAATAGTTTGGTGGCTAACGTTAGCTGAGGAGACGAGCTAAAATAGTTTGGTGGCTAACGTTAGCTGAGGAGACGAGGTAAAATAGTTTGGTGGCTAATGTTAGCTGAGGAGACGAGCTAAAATAGTTTGGTGGGTAACGTTAGCCGAGGAGATACAGTAGACGCAGAATCTCTGTAGTTTTACAATGCTTCACGCCTCTCAGATCATCTACTGCTGAGTTTTTAAATACACACAATTATGCGCACAAGAAAACAGGAAGTGCAGCTTTCTTTAATTATGCTCCAAAATAATGGAAAGACTCTACCTAAAGCTATAAGATGTGGGCTCTGTGAACCCTTTTTTTTTTTTTAGAACAGTTGAAAACATATTTATTTAATCTGTTAATAATTAATTAATTATTTTATTAAATTCTTTTTGAACTTATTTTTTTACAAATTGTCTAATTGTATTTTTTTTTATCATTCTATTATTACTTTCATTTGCTGTTGTTGTATTGTATTTTTTTATTTTTCTCTGTAAAGCACTTTGAGCTTTTAGAATATATGAGACTGTACATCCAGACATCAAATTTGTTTTTTAAGCATTGCACTCCAACCATAAAGACAACAGTGACTAACATTTAATGCTGCAGGCCTTTATTGCGCTACATTGTAGCTTCCATTAAATCACTAATTCAAAACACCCATAGTCAATGTTAAGAGTTTACAGATCATATTTCTATCGGTTTAATTAGGCTAATTGCTATTTGCTGCAGTGCTCATTGTAATCTCATTTAATTAAGGGAAGAATTAACAGATGAACCCGTGATGAGAATCATAAAGATTGTGAACGGGGGATATGTGCTCTATATTCAAACTCGATGGAGTCTTGAACAGCATGAGAGCAGAAAAGAAAGTGACTGTCATATTATCTTCATTTTAAATGACAGCTATGGTGAGAAAATTAAAGTACATGCATAATTAGCTGCGACTGAAATACAGGCATGAAAGAAGATCTAAGAATGTTAAACGAATAGTTGAACATCTTTGGAAATGTGCTTATTAGTGTTCTTACTGAGAGTTAGATGAGAAGATTGATACTACTGTCATATCTGTTCATTAAATATGAAGCTAGAATTAGAAGGCTATTAGCTTAGCTTAGCATAACATAACTCCTGTAAAACCATGTTTTTATACACTTCTGCTTGTGTAGTGATTAAAAACAACATATAACATGTTTATTGGTTACATTTTGAGATATGAGATTTTGAGTCTTGACAAAGCAAATAATTGTGTGTTCATTACCTTAGAACAAGCCCTTTATCTACATAGAGAGCGGGTCCTCTTCCACGGAGGTCCGCCATGTTGCACCACCATGATTCTACAGTAGCCTAGAACGGACAAATCAAATACTGGTTTTAGATAGAAGCTTTTTGCGTTTTTCATGATTTTCGAGACCATTATAGGTTCTCCTCCTCCTTTGGAAAGGGAGGGAGTAGGGTATTCAACAGGTTGCAATTTTCAATCTCACCACTAGATGCCACTAAATCCTACACACTGCACGTTTTAATAAACTTTTTTCTTTCCTCTTTATTTACTATTTAAAAAACATTTTTATTATTCTTATTTCCTCTGTTGTGTGTTGGTCTCAATTATTTCTTTTTGTTTGCAATTTGTTTGCACGGTCTACACTTTTTTTTTTATCTTAGACTTATTATTAACTGTGAAGCACTTTGAACTACATTAACCTGTATGAAAGGTGCTATATTTAAAGTTTGACTGATTGATTGATATTATGAATTTGTACTCATGTCTCTTGTAAATGAGATCTTGATCCCAATGAGAATTCCTGACCAACTGCTACATAATTAACATTTGTAGCGTCTTACATCAACACACAGACTCTTGGTCTATGCCTATCTTATTCCAACAGAGCCTAAGTAAGAAAACAAAAAATCCTCACTTCAGTTCAATGAATTTGTCATTGAACTGAACACTAAATATAAATCACTGAACTGTAAATGTGACTGCTTGCCAAGTGAAATCTTTACCAGCTGAAGGTGGTTGTAAGCTTTTTATCGTATCACTCATGATTCATGGTGCCATGTTGGAGAGGGTGGCTGACTGTACACATGTTGACTGTCAGCTTTTACAGCCTGGAGTTAAGGACCTACTATATGTTTAAAATTGACGCCGCTACATGATGTATTTGAATCACACCCCCGTTGTTTTAGTGCCTGTGAAGAGTTTATGTGTGATACATCAGCTGATACGTCTGAGAGAGCTACTTATCCATCTTCCCACTGCGACGCAGAAAGGTTATACTTCCAGTTATGTAACACTACAACTGAGCTAGAAGAGACGACTGACACAAATAGAAAAAGCATTATTAACTGATACGAGATAGGGTTTTTTAATAATTCAGGCAAGAATCTAAAGAAAACATCTTAGCATTAGAGAATGATGTTATCTCAGTGTAATAAAGAATAAACTGGAGAGTGAAATCACAGAGCGCATTCTTCTGAATCTGATGAGTAAGTGAGCAACAGCAGCAGACACTCAATATCTCACATCACATGTAATCCAATAAGTTCTTGTACAGACACGATCAGATCTCACAAGGGAGAGAGACGCTGCGGGTGTAAATCTACCAATCTGTGATTGCTCTGCTGCACATTAGACCGTATGAGCCACACACACACACACACAAACACAAACACACACATATCCAGGACTGAGGGGTAAAGGAATTATAGGGATTTCTTTGAATTCACAGTTCACACAAAATAACAATTCATCAGATTAAAAACACTTTAAAAAGCAAAGTGTAATAATTCTGTACAGACAAAGGTGAGTTGTTTTGGATCAACACTTCAGGAGCGCAAAGGATTTAATATTTACACTGTGTGTCAAGAATTTATGACAGCTCACACTTCATTCACCCCACAAAGCTTCTTTTTATTTGTTTGTTCGGTACAAACTGGTTGGTTTGTGTGCTGATCTTAGTTGTATTCATGTATTTTCATGTGTAGTATCATTGTTTCTAGCGTCAAAGAGTTACCCAGGTGATATTCCTAAATGTCATAACAGCTAATGTTTAATTATGTCTGATGGTGTTGATAGTAAGGATTACTAGAGATAATTTTGCTGGGTCGAACAAATCAATACACTACATCACTAAGTCCAATAATCAATAGGTCATTTGCAATTTTAGAGAAAGTAACTTAAGTCAACATTTAAAAGAATAAATAAAGTTTGTTTCCATCTGTGTGGCTTTAAATGTAGCATGAGTTCATGCTAGTAATAGTGGGACTATAGTACTGCACTATAGGACAGCATGATGTAAGAACCAGTTCTAAGAGAAAGAAAAACATGTTAAAGTATTAGAGTAAAAGTAGTGGTTTGGTCCCTCTGACTGCTAGCTTATTATATACGATATCATTAGAGTATTTATACTGAAGCATCAGTGTTAGAGCAGCATGTTGCTGGAGGTGGAGCTAACTTACACTACTTTCTATACAGTTAGGACAACTGCTGATTCATAGTCTGACTACTTGCAGGAAACAGAAAGGTGTTTTTTCATTGCAGCAACTAAACTGTGTCAGTGATAGTTTTGCCCAATGAGCCATTGTTTTAAATAAGAGACAAAATGTTATTTTCTACATTTTCTTTCCTTCTGCAAAATCGTATCGAACCATGACCCCAAAACCCAGGTGTATACCAAACTGTAACTTTACAACCCTATCCATTAATCAATAAAATGTTAGTTATCAGAAGCTGCATTAACATCATAAACAGACCCCAACCCAGACGAAATGTTGTGTGTGATTAGGGGTTCATTCATCTTATACCGTTCATTCCACAGAGGCCAGTACAGCTATGCTTTTCCTTTCAAAATCTAGCGTGGACTCACTCTTTAAAACTTGCAAAATGTCAATTTGATTTGAAACTACACATTTAAAATAATGAGGGATAATCAGTTTAGTTTTATTCCATCCTGTCCTGTCACTGATGGACAAAATGTACCTTTTCATTTAAAACGCAGCCTTTCACTTTTCATGGAAGCTTGTTAACACAGTTCAGTTGGTTTAATAACACTTAACGTGACATTATCTTTTATCTCTGACCCTCATCATCAATTACCGCCTCTTATCGGTAACACAGTCTCAACGGAGGTCACATCAGCGAGTATTATGTGCTTGGACGTGGGCGTTTTGGACTAATGGCATGAAATAAACATCAACAGAGAGCAAGAGGAGTCGAAATGAATGCAAATGAGTCAAAGGTGTTTTCAAATTAAAACTTTCCAGTAACTTACGTCAGATTTGAGATACGCAATTAATGAATAGAGATGAAATAGTGTTTGAAAGTGCTTTTTTTTGTTTTTTAATGATGTGAGATTTTTCTGTCTTTCATTGCCGTGTCTGTATTTCTGCCACATTGGTCTCATTTAGATGGAAGCGGACATGCTGGAGCCCCCCCCCCCCCCGCCCCCCGCCCTGTCAGCTGGTGGAAGAACAACAGGGATGAGATGTGGCGTGCGATAAACGCTTTTGATATATCCAGCGCCGGTTCTCAGTTCTGTTGTCTTGCTTTTCTCTCTTTCTCTCCTTCTTGGCTTTCAGATTTTAAGATAAAACTTTAATGACACCCGTGTGGAAATTGGGTCGACAGAGCCACAAACAAGGAACAAGACAAGGCAAAGAGAGAATACAAGAGCGAGAAGCAGGTCTTACAAACATATGCCAATAATAATAATAAATTCGACAGTGGAACGAGTGCATGTGGAAGGAGGAGCACTGGAGAATAAGCATCCTCCTTATGTATTAGAAAGAAAATAAGCAGACCATGAAGAAAAAAACTTTAGTGAGACCTTTAACTTCAGTTTGCATACATATAGTTTGAGTATCAATCCTTAAATATGAGCTCTTTTGTTGTTTTGAGCTTGCTAAACTGCATGTCTCGAGTGAGAGGGCAAGCTTATTTTCTATCTTGGTCATCAGACACACAATAATAACTAGAATATATTTGTAAAAAAACCCCACCCAAAACCATTATGTTATTCATTCCCCTCCATAACAGTGTTCAGCAAGAGCCAAAATTCAGGTCAAACTGTGTAGTTGTATTGACTTGCAGATACTGTATTCCACTCAAGAGAAAGCAGGCAGTATGAACAAGTTGCTAAGCAGCCAGAATTGACCCAATCTGACTGAACTAAAGCTGATTTGGATTGAGCTGTGAGTTACTTTTTTTGTGTGTGTGTTTGTGTGTGTGTGTGTGTATGGCCTTGTGCTTAATACTGAAGACAGCACAGATCCGTCCAAACTTACAATGGCAGTAAAGGGTCATGTTTTGAGTGATACTTTTTTTCCCATGAACTACATTCCTGCAAATTGTGGATTATTCATTCATTTTAAATGATTCATGGGAGAGTTATAATATTTATATGTTCATACTGTTATTGGCTCACATTATAGAAATACTAATTAGCCACACATGAGGGCACTTAAGTTAACAGGATGTGAAAAACAAACCTAGATGTAGGCCTATCACATTAATTACTTTTGTTGGACGATATATTGTCTCCGAAATAATCGCGATAAACGATATTATTGTCATTTGAAGATTATTTTATACCACTGATATAATGATAATATAATAACAGTGTGTGGCAATATTAAGGTAAAAAATGATCAAGATCATGTCCATGTATCATATGATAAGTCAAAATATAGATATGACGTTGACAGTTACATTATCATTATGTACGATAAGTCGATATATAGAAATAATGATGTTGATAATTACGTTATTGTACGATAAGTCAATAAGATTAATTTATATAATTTTGAGATTTAAATTATGTTTTAATTGAGAGTATAATGTGAAATTATACAGTAAGCAGAGTGTACAACATTCAGGTTACAAACAACCCACAATACAACACTGTATAGTAGAATCCAAAAGTTAGTATAAGCAGCTTAAATAAGCTTCATGGATAACTGAGTGCTACTCTGACATAGTTTTAGTTTAACGTTCAGCCTGATACCTAGTAAAGGCCCTGGGGAGCTGTTCATTTTCAGGTCTACCTATAGAGTTCACTTAAACTTAACAAATCTCTACGCTTGTACTATCCACACTGGTGCATTTACTGTTTAACAGTGACAAGAACAATCAGGAAGAAAATAGTATCTCAGCAACCAAATCCGTCCCTCTCCAATTCCCTCTTTTAGCTCCACAGTTGCAGACAAGCTTTTAAATTGAATAAACACACAAGACTTAAAAAAATACCATATATAAATATAAAAAAAACAACTAAATGAAAAGGAAAAGAAATATTTTTCATGTTACACAAAAATGTATAATCACCATATTGCCTTACTACTGTACTGTAGATAACAAGAGCAGACATGAGTATGTACTTTATGGCTCACCTTATCACAACCTGCAGGTTGAAGATGCATGTGCATTGTTGCTTGTTCCCACTATCACTATCATCTATGTTATTTACAGCTGAGAGTAGTGTACATTAAAGATATCCGGAGATATAAAGTGATTCATACATTCGCTGATCCATACATTCATGTGAGATACAGCCTATTCCTGAAAGCAATACGCTTCTCAAAGTAGCCATGATTCTTCTTCTTATGATTTTTTTTTTTTAATGTAGCAACTTCCTCTATCTACTATTTGCTTGTTTAACTTAAGTCTTCTATGGAAGAGCTGCATATACAGTATTCGGTGTTGTTCTGATTTTCTTGCACCCATTTTAAACAGAATAAATCAGCAACAAAACATCTCAGCAGTTACACACATCTACAAACGCACACATGCATATGGAAGAAAAACAAAAGAATGTTGAATACTAGCTGAAAATGAGTGACAATAATGATGCAAACGTATTATCCTGCGGCCATGGCTGGTAATTATGGTTTCCAATGTGGGAACAATTAGAAAGAACCATCAAGCTGTACTGATTTGAATGTGCAATTAGATTTACTTACATAATAGAAGAATGGCTGATAGCGAGAGATGATGAGATGAATACATGCTCATCTCTTGGAACTTGTTTATGGTTTTTGAATGTTCCAAAAAGGATGTGTTGTTGGCAGCGTATTCCGACCCATGAAGAAGAAAAGCTCTGAATGTATGAATTTGGCATTTTTTACAGGCAAAATTGGGGGTTCATGACTCAACAGTAAATTTGGCTCTGAGTGCTGCAGTGTGTGTAGGCCAGCCAGTTAAGACATGTTGACATTTTTGGACCAGTCTCTTGCTTCCTCCATCCACTGCATCTACCCACTATAACTCAAAGCTCCTTATGATAGAGCCGAAACAAAAAAACACAGCTCACCAGCCTTTGTGAACGACTCGAATGCTTATTCATCCCTCTCGCCAGGGTGGCATTTCTTTAGATATCCGCATTTAACATATCAATCCAACCTTTTATACCATTTCTTTCTTTCACTGTCAGGTATTACATAAGCAGCAGGAGGATTTGAGCGCTCATTAAAAATGCACAAACTGTTGCGAATGTTCTTTATCTCTGGTGATGGTAGCTTAAATATACAGTCCGAATCCTTGACATGGATATTTTTCCGCCAAAGTCGGATGCTCTGCTCGGATCCACGTGAGACTCGAGCCGAGGTCAGAGCTTACTTTTGGTTTTGACTGCTCAGTTATTGGGAGATATCAGCTCAGCTTTACTCAGCAGCAGTGATAGTAGTAGGAAATAAAATAGTTGAGCTATTTTTGATCCCAGAACACTGCAGTTCCTTTTCTCCTTCTGTCTAAAACTCACACGAAGAGTAACCCCACAATGCTGCTTCTTATTTCCACATCTTCTGCATGAATTATTAACTGTGAGGATGCTAACCTTTGCTCAGAAACATGCAGCTTTAGCCTCAGTCTGTCATTACATAATGTATGTGTATAGTCAAAACCCTTTAACACTGATGTCCTTTTAAGATGAGTTCGATGGAGACGTTAAAAACTGTAGCTGAAGTTTTCTACCAGCTCATGGAGTTCGAGTTAATTAACCAGCTGAAACTGATAAAAGCTGCGAGCGCCAGTTGACTTTTCATCTGACAGAAATCGACGGCCCGAGGGTACAAGTCAGAAGCCTTCTTTTGTTAACTTGTGATGACAAGGACACTTTTTTTCCTCCAAAAGTGACTCCCGCTGTTTGCACGACAGGCGTAGCAACAGTAACTACGCTCGTAAAACATCACGCGAGCATGAAAAAACGGCTTAATCTTGTCTAAAATAAAAATCACGATGATTAGTCTTATCTGTTTCCAAATGGAAAGAAATTAAAGCCTTTACTGCGTTTTCATCAACGGCATCCTGACTGTTTTCACTAAGCCGCCAATTACATGTTTAAATATTTCAACAGCGATCTGAAATGAGATGATACACAACAGTAAAGCTCCACTGTGCCTCACATCAAATGTAAATGTGAAGAGAACAAAGTAGCTGGTCACAAACAAAAGTAACGCCGGCGCTGTTGGGTTTGGCTCGCTGCCGCGCTTCGTCCTTCTTTACCTCTCGGGGTTTGATCATAGCTCCTGTTGTAACTTTGTCTTTTTCCCACCCTTAATGAGATTTGTTCTGCTGATTCTCTGCCCGCCACACTCGCCGGTATAAGCCATGCAAAAGTCGAGCGAAATCAGGCCCCCCGGATCTGAAACCGAGCCGCCGTAACGAGCCCGATTTTCACAGGCACCGCTGGGAGAGCCTAATGCCCCGTCAGTAACCTGCTGTGTAGTAATGACTGTGCACGTCAGTCTGTAATGCTAATGCTCAAGCATACACACGAGCATAGAAATGGGGATGTACACACCCTATGTGCAGACAAACACCCGTTGTTTCATTATGCTCTTTTACCCAACATACACTAATGGCCAATTATTTCAGATATTTTTCCAGCTGTAAAGCTTGCGAGTGTTTTAGCTGCAAATACCCAGCAGACTCTGTCCTGTGAACTCTGCTGCCGTATGAAGGCTTTGTGTATGGAAGTGAGAATTCTCCTGCGGCCAGCGGGAGACGGGGGTTCATCCAAAACAGGCCGGGCTTCTCTGCAGCGCTGACATTTGTAGGACCTTAATAAAGCTACACTTTCCTTTTTTCGCCTTTAAAACAGGAGTTGGCTTTCACGTTGGTTCTTAGTTGGTACTTTTTTCAGTATCTATAGTTCATTGTTTCCCCCCGTGGCATTAAAACTCCACTTTTTTCCAATACTAGAGAGACTGTTATATGTTGAAAGAGACACAAATGCTACAGAAAGGAGCCCAGACATCATAAGAAGCTCTGAAAAGTGTTGTCGGTAAAAAAATATCGTGCCCACACTCACTCATTTTTTAGTCTGTTGCATGTTTTTAGTGGGGTCTTTTAAGTGTGGAATATGCATGTTATTGGGGAAACTCCACCATGCAGAGGAGCGGAGCCAGCAATCATTTATACTCCCAATGGGATCTACTTGACCTGGCTCGGTTTTCCGGAACAAGTCACGATATCCCGGGCCGAAATATTGCGGAGGAGATGTGAGTTGGAGTCTGGAGACCCTTGTCAGGAGCTAGAAAGTGTTCCGGGAGAGAAGTCTAGTGCTTTTCAGAGACATGGCTGACCATGTAATTTACTGTGAAGGATCAATAAAGTATCTATCTATCTGGAAATGATTACAGTGATGAAAAGTGATGTTTCCTCCAAAAAACATCTACATTACGCAACAGACCAGCGTCATGTTTGTGTGTGAGTGTGTGTGTGTGTGTTTGGCTCATTAGCCATGGAGGTGTTGCTCATGATGTTCGACTGGTCTTTGAACATGTGGCTGCGTCTGGGTTTGGACCGGCATCGACATATTGGTGGCATCAAAGGGAATATTTGAGAGGCTCGAAACGTACGGCACGACATGTTGAGGGGCGACACAGCCTCCAACACACACACACACACACACACACACACACACACACACACACCAGCGTCATCAAAGTGTGTGTCTGTCAGAAAGAGAAGGGGGAAGGGGAAGGAAAAAAGTAAGAAAAGAGGATGTGACATTTTGCTTGTGTTGAATATTTGTTTTTCTAAATCAATAAAGGCTTCGAATTTTTCTGTTGCCTCAAAAGTTCCGAACGTTATTACGTGACGACTGTCAATAACACTCCCGTAGTTTCAAGATGTGTGACGAACACGAAGGGGATTTATAATTAGTTTTCCACTTCACAACCAAAAAACACAAAATCACGGTAAATTGTAGCCATTCTACCGTAATTATTTCCCGCTTCCATCTGATTCGAAGCAGCAGGGATTCACGGAAATTCGGAAGAAGACAAACGGGCTACGATCATTACAGTAGTGAAGCAGCTTTGTTTTAAAAATGACTGTAGTTACAGCTGTGAAGGAGAAATGTGGGAGATGATCATTAACATAACTGCTGAACGAAAGTAACAATGAAGGGAATGAGATGGAGGGAAAAAGATGAATATGACACAGACAAAGAACTTGTGGAACAACAAGAACTAGGTTTGTATTTTTTGGTGATTACACAGGGGGAACGAGAGTGGATAGAAATGAAATACACAAAGTCTTTGACCTCAGTCGATGAAATTTTCTTGTAAACCTAAAAGTCCCCCGTGACGCCCATTGTGGGGGTTTGTGATCTTGTGTTGCAGCCTCTTTATTCCCCCTGTGGATGTCACCGCCGCCTGTTTACCCACGCATGAAGAACAGACAACAAAATCAAGAAGAAGAAGGAGAAGAGGGAGCTTCCTGTTGAGATGCGGCGCCACGTCAGAGTGACAGTCGCACTCTTGAACTCGTTCGCTCGCTCAGACAGAAAAAGCACACGCTTTACCTCGTCTCTGTAATTTCAGCACATGAGATGAAGATGTCATTCTTTTTTTTTATATTAGCGCATACATGAATAAATAATGTAACACGTGTAAAAAGGTATTCAGTGTTGCTACGGGAGCCTGTGAGTGCAGATAGCAGCAGCGGGAGTCATTGTGTAGGTGTGCGCCCGTGGGTGTAAGTTGCATTAACTGTTCCTAACAATGCACCGTTGTACGTGACAAAGTGTCGCGCCCATTAGTGAGCCGCTATTGAACTCCAATACTCTTACTCTGTTCTGTGTCAGCTCGAGGAACAATTTGCACCGTTGATGAATTCATCATTGTTCCCTTCCAACTTTTTTTTTTTCTCCACCGATAAATGAGTTTCATATTTAAAGCTGGCGAGCGTGACCTCGCGAGTGTCTCCGTCCTGGCACTTGAATGACAATTGCGACCCCGCGCTTTGGGTGAAATGAAACGGAAAATGAACAAAGGCTCGGGGCGGAAAAAAACGTCTTAATGACTGTTAATTGTCTTTGCTGTGGTGTCAAGTGATACACCAGTCATGTAGGACATACTAATCTCTCTTATGCTGGCTACCTCTAGTGAGAAAGTGTCTTTATGGACAGACGTGCTGTACAGAATTTAAATCCCTCTGAGGGTATGTTAAGAAAAGTCATATAGATGATAGACTCTAACATACTGTGGTGTTCAAAATGTCCCATGAAATAAAGAAAGCCTTTCTTTGCCTTCACTGTACACCAAAAATGTGTTAAATATACTGCGTGTATAAATGCGTTTATTGGAGCCCGACCGATATATCAGTCAGCTGATATTGGCCTATCCCAGATATATTGGTGTCTGTGTTATTGCTATTATTATTTATTATTTCTGCTGTAATTTTACTACAATATTTCCACTGTAGTACAGAAAAATCCAGCCAAACGTTTAGTAAAATCTCCCCTTGCTCTACAACCTGTGCTGGTATTTTTTAATTTTCATTTTGAGCATTTCTAATCATCACCAGCTATTTTTTTGTTACTAACAGCTCAAACAGAACAGTACAGTTCAGTACAAGAGCAGATGCGGCTCTTTTTCCCTTCTTCACCTCGACCTTCGGTGTCTATTTTTTGAAGTTCAGGAACCAATTTTCCTTGCGGTGATCATTCATGTTGGACCAGCTGGTTTCATGCCAAAACAAGGACAGCGATTGCAGTTTTAAAGGTTGTACAAGGGGCAGTGAGGGTCCTCCATGAGCACACTTTTTTTTTTTTTTTGACTAAAGTTTAGACAGCCTTGAGTTCACATGCTTTTTTCCTGGCTCTTTTCATCATGTTTAAAGTGGATGTGGTTGAGCTGGAAAATCCTGATAAATACATTTTTGATTGCTGTGCATTGATTTTTAAAGACGTCACATAAAAAAATACTCTCCTTAAGGCTTTTTCATGGCACTTGTAATCAAAGTTTTTGCTTTTCATTTCGTCTTCTTGCACTAAACTCAGCAGCTTTAAATATTTTTCAGACCAATGTGACAAACAGAGGTTGTAATGTCACATGTTAAAGCTCTGCTCAGCCACACAGCTGTTTTCAGTTATCCAAGCTGATTAGACCTCTGCTCAGGTGAGGGAGATGTCAATCAATAGGCCTTTCCCTCAAGAAGATAGTAGATCATTAATGTTATTAGTAACCGCTGTGCTTTTTTTTTCTCTCCTTGCTGTCAAATTTCTGTGAGGGGGGGGAGGCTTTCTGCCAAATATACAGGCCCACACCATCCAGAGGAGAAAACTAATCAGCATGTGCACTTTTTAAATAAATCTGAACGTGGGAGTTAATTATCTAACATGAAAACGGTGAAGGAATAGTCATGCAATCATGCAAGCAGCAGCAACATCAAAGATGATTGGGGGGGGGGGGGTCTTTTTTTTTTTTTTTTTTTGGGAGATGTCGGGGTTGACAAAACTTTCCTTCAGCGAAAAAAAAAAAAATTACATTCCAAATCCTAATCAGTCCCTTGCTCATTAAAGGCTTACATGACCCTGCATGTAAAGCACTATATGTTACACAACCGCTGAGTGTGTCCTGCAGAGATGGCGTTAAATTACACAGCGTGCGGTGTAGGAAGGCAGGTCATTACGCTGGATGGCAGATAATTTTCAGTTATATTCACCGAGGCTTGTTTTACTCCCTCCTCTCATTTCATGCACAATAACCTCCTTAGATGAAGGAGCTTATAGCTGGGATGATACAGCACATGAACTATTAATGAATATTTCATAGCTTTTTCAATATTACATTTTTAATTACATTTTAAATGGGCTGATTATTAAGAGATTCCTTTAACCATTTAGATCAGAAAGATTCTAATCTGTTCGGCGTGTTGAAGTTATTTTTGTGCAAATATCTTTACCGGAAGCCTTATGGCGGATTTGTTCATGGAACAGGTTTAAACACATGTTTACACTGCCTCAGGCTGTTGTCTTCAGTTCAAAGATGTGTTAGAGGATTTCACTGTTCCTGTTATGTAGATCTAATCGTTTGCATTAATTATGCTTAAGTAGTTAATTGCTTTTCTTAGCTAGAATGTGATGAGTTAACAGCTTGAAAATAAACGGATTTCTACTCTTAGCAAATCTTTTTTTGTTTGGTTTTTGGACTAATTGTAATTTAAAACCCATCAGGAAACCATTTGTAGCATTTGATCGGCTAGAAGCTACAAATTTTCCTTATCTTATCGCCCCTTTCTTTCCCGGCTTTCGGATTGCTATCTGGCTTCCACACAGGACTTCTGCAAATATTCCATGTCCAGACAGATGCTGGCGGTATCAGACAGCTGCTGTCCAGATACGCATCACACACACACACACACAACGCCGCAGTTTACTCGCACCGAGGAATCTATTCATCTTCCTCATCTGCCGTGTACTTTTCATAAGCGTTATCGGGTTCGGCGTGGCTTTGAGTCATCGCGGAATGAAGCGACCCCCCTTTTTCTTTTTTTTTCTTTTTGGGAGCCCATCCATTTTCTCGTGAAATAGTGTGTCATTACATTGGCTTCATCCAATTAAAGGAATGATGGAGAGGGGAGAGTGTGGGGGAAAATAGAGACGGGGAGCAGCGGAGGAGATGTTGGAATGGCATCATTTCATTCTATTGAGATGTACATGTTGAAAAATGCCTCGCGGCTGAAGGTCATGCGTGCATGCATCCATCAGACATTGTGTGAAGGTGACAAAGAGACCTGTTTTGATTTTCTGGTTATGTCAGCTTCTCCTGAACCATCTCAATAAAACTCTTTCAACTGAACTAAGGGAGAAAGAATAACAGAGGGTGAGTCAAAAGGAAAAAAGCAAGGAGAAAAGAGAGAATGGAGAGAGATAGTGGGATCTTATTCGCCTCTCCATTATGCTTTGATACTGAGCTCTGTCCTTGGGCTTGCCGCCAGCGCAGGGTCCCATGGTAACCAACCGCAGGAAACAAGGAGACTAGATCACTGAGGCATCCGCCAGCCACAGGGATGCAGAGTTACCCTGCATTATAACAACAGGTAAAAAAAAAAAAGGTGCTGGTCCAATCCATAAAGTGACTCTGTACTCTGTCTACTTTTACTGTACTGCACACTCCCACCTGCTGCAAGTCATGCTGCCAGCACACATCACAGCCACCCACACACATGCTGCTATACACCACCTTTAAAATCCAGAGTCTCTCTGATCTCTCTAATCTCTTCATGTTTAACATCCCTCTTCCTCCTGGTGGATTAATATCAAGCCGAATGTCAGAATAGTCAAAATAATAAAGGATAAAGTCTGTAGCATCGGTGCACGCTGTAAAAAGTTTTGACAATGCTCTTTGTTTAAACAGGAAATTATTATTTGCATTTTAAGAAATAATATAATTTCTTCTTATGCTCTGGAGTTACAGAGCATAAGAAGAAAAATCAAAGAAACAT
The DNA here is from genome assembly GCF_963691925.1 of Scomber scombrus. NCBI lineage: Eukaryota > Metazoa > Chordata > Actinopteri > Scombriformes > Scombridae > Scomber > Scomber scombrus. The sequence goes on from NC_084993.1 coordinate 13,299,303, forward strand.
AAAAAGGGAAGAAAATAAAGAAATAGTGAATAAAATATGTGATTACATAATTATCAGTTCACAGTATATGGTTGAATAAATTGATACATTAAAGTCAGAGGGTACGTTCTAATATTGGAACATCGCGCATGTACTTGCACACACATACACATGCATTGCATACCGATGTACAAAGATAAAGACATCAGTACAGTTAATATCATATGACTATGGTCTTAGTCATCACATCTAACTGGAGCATCATTAGGGATTCTTTGTGTTGTACAGCTCACCCATATTTCACATCTTTCCTTAAAGATATGAACCTGATTTGTAATTCTCATTGTTATATTATTACATTCCATACATTTCATTTACAAGATTAAATTAAATATTGAATTCTAATCTTCCATTTACATTCTTTCCAATGGTTTGAGTTTGTGGTTTCATGTATTATGAGTTCCTTTTCCTATTTATTTTTTACATTGGCATGAATGTGTTGATCTTGATGGTCAGCTTGGATTTATTACTTCATCAGCTTCGAGTTTTTGTTTCGATCCACAGTCATTCATCTTTAAGCACATCATTTTATCAGCAGATTTATATCTTGGAAGAAATCTCTTTTGAAAACATCAAAAAGCTTCCCACTTGGAAGAATCTACATAAATGAGGACTTGGGTAGACTGTATTGTGATGATAGCTGTTCAAAAAAGATTTCATTTCATTATCCCCACACATTTGTCCACATTTACATAAAACCTTTAGAAGCCCACATTGTCAGAGTCTGATCAGCTTTGTTTGGAGAGAAGTCTGGACCAGTTCTTCCCTTTCTTTTAAATAATGAAATCTTCATTTAGTTTTTGGATTCCGACAGACTTCCATCTCAACCTTAAGTATAATTACTACCCATCTAATGTCTAGATTCTCCGTGCATTATTGTTTATCGTTGGAGAGAGGCCGACCAGTTGGTGTTATATCTCCATAATTTAATTCCCCATCTTCTATGTAGGCTTTCTAGCATCCAAACATTTTCTTCCCTGTGCTGCTTGATAGGAAGCTTGCACATTTGGTAAATCTAGACCACCCATTTCTTTTGGCAGTGGTTCGATACATGGAACGAAAAACAGTGGGGATAATGGATCATCCTGTCCGGTACTGTTCGGTATCTAAGACATTAGACACTACCCTATTAACTCTCAGGTTTTAAGACCAGAGGACCTTATCAAGGGGCCTTCTCAGAGTCTAGGACAGATGTCCAAACTATTCCATTAAGGTTCATGTAGCTGGAGGTTTGCTTGGTTCATTCCAACCAAGCAGGAGCACACCAGGCTTGACTTATTTAATCAGCTGATCTCAGTCTTCAGACAGTTGATTGATTGGACCAAAAAACCTGCAGACACATTTCCTACGAGGAGATTCTGGTTCTGAACTGTCTCTATAATGTTACAGGACTAATCATATGAACCACAGGATTGAATTGTGTTCCAACTAATTAATGAAGAAATCAGTATTCTGTCATGTCTCATCATTTTTTTATTACATATCTGGACTTTTACAAACACAACATCTTTTATTATACGATTGTGTGCAGTTTTATAGAGATCCTAATAATATTTGACTAATTTTCGATCTCATTCCAGACCCTTATTAAAATCTTTATATTAAAACCTTTGTATCGTTTTTGTTAACTGAGGTTTCCCCAAAGTTTGAAGTACTTTTTCTATTTCCTACATTTTCCATTTGATTGATTTTCTTTCATTTCCTTTTTGTTATTTCAAAAAAGAGGCCTACGTTATTATTCCACACCTTTGAACAACCTGTACCCCCTTCCCAAAATATTAATAGGTTTATATTTTCTGTATCTTTATACATTATATAATCTTGTCTTATACATTATACACTCTAAATACCAGCACCTTTTACCTTACTTCTCTTAAATACGTCCAGTATTTGCCAATTTTAATACTTTTTGTCTTTAGAAAACAAAAAGTTTTGAATAGTTTCCTGTACCTGAGAGATAGTATGTGTAATCCCCTTGAATTGGATTTAAAATTCACCATATATCCATTATTCCCATATCTTTAGAGAATTTCCTCATCAAATGTGCGTCTGTTTGGGCTTTATGTTTTATACTACTTTTCAAATCCATTTTTTTCATTCATTAATAAATTCAAACCTCGTCCTCACACATTATCCCTTTACTTTGAACTGTAATTGAAAAATAATCTTCAGCATTTTATCTGCAGGTTTTGTTTCATTGGGAAAAAATTACCAACTGCATTAGATGCACGGTGTACTTTTCCTCCAGCTTTCTGTTAGGTTGAAAATGAATACTAAGCTCACACCTGAATCCCCAATAGCGACTATTTAACACTCTGCTGATGAGCCTTTGTAGTGTTTTCTCACATAAGGAGAAACTGCAGACGCTTGCAAGGCCGTTTCTCTTTTGTGCGGTTGCCGTTGTGGAGGAAAGCTTAGTGTGTCGTATTTCAAAAAATGTCGACTTTCAACGGAGCCGGCCTCGCTTCCGGCCTTGGTGTCGTGCGCTTTTGACTAGGACGGTCGGCTTTCGAATAGTTTGAAAAGAAGTTACATAAATGTAGACATGAAGTTAAGGCTACAACTGAAATGTTGATACATATTAAAAGTCACTGCAATTTGAGGTTTTGACTCTCACCTCTCTCTAAAGTTGGCTGCCTCTTCCATTGGCTCCTCATGCTATACTTGTTTTATGCTAACGTAAATGACCACGCCAAGGTGAGAAAAAAAGTCGCTGTGTCATCGTCCTTCCTTCCTCCCGTACAGACTCTCAGTTCTTTCCTGGCAGCCGGGCCTCCAGAGTCCCTTTTGTCATTTCCACTTCAATTACATCCGCCTTCGCTACGGGAGCAGCCCCCCCCCCCACCGCACTGCGCATTTTCAGGTGTCCCCTTGAAAGACGAAACCTCTTCGCCCAGAAAGGAGCGCGTACGTTCAGTTTGCAGAAGTACGCCCGAGTGATCAAACAGTCCGACACCTTGATAATCTCTCTCTCTCTCTCTGTGTCTCTGAGTCCTCCCCTATCCTTCATGACAAGCAGTAAGTAATGAGAGTGGGGTCTGAGCCAAGCCGTTTGGCTGTGTAATCCTTTTCATAATGCCCTTCATTGGATGGGCCAGGGGTCATAAATAAACAACACGGCAAACGGGCAGCGCCGGTGTCACAGAACGGCCGGGAGGCGGACGTATTGTAAATTGGTCTTGCTTGGGAGAAAAGGGGGTGTGGGGGTTATGCCGCTGATGACTGAGAGGGTCACACGGTGCCATGGTGTGACTGCAGCAGACACTTATTATGCTGAAGGTGTGATGGGTGTAGAGAGGGAGAGGAAAGAGAAGGAGGGGAGTGCTGAATGGCAGAGCTGTCTAGGGGTTATGTTGGCTGCTGGACCTTGTGATCATAGGGAGCTCCCGTGGGGAGATGAGGGACCTAGAAACAGCGTCCCACTGCAGATGTATTCTCTGTGTGTGTGTGTGTGCGTGTCAGTGTTGGTCCGTCAGCTGCGGGGTGTTTTTTTTTTTTTTTTTTTCCTTTTCCTCCCGTCGCTGTGAAAAGGAGCGGCTAGGTTCGCATTTGCGAGGTTGCTGCAAGGTCAGAGCGGGCCTCGTTGCTCAGTGTCATAATGGAGGACGGGCTGGGAAGGAGGTAGGTAGGTGGGTGGGTGTGTGTGTGTGTGTGTGTGTGGGAGAGAGGGAGGGGAGAGTCATCATTGTCTCTGTGGGAGGGCCCCCGGGGACCTGAGCCCTTGTTGAGTCCTTGAACTCCTCTCTCGCTCACAAACACAAAATAAACGCCTGCCTACTGATACACAGTCCTACACATACACACAGGAAACTGCAGGGGAGAAATAAGAGGGAGGGGGAGGGGGGGGGGCTCCTCACTCATTGTTTTTATGAATGATATGTTGTGTGCTCTTGTGCTATTACAGGTTGAGCTATTGTACAGGAGGAAACTATAAATTTGACAGGTGAATAGAATTGTAGTGCGACTGAAGTATCTATCCATCCATCATGCCATCTATACTGCTGGTTATACTATCACAGGCGGCCACAACACCTCGGTCTGATAGCCATCGAAATTCAGCAGGCTTGGTCGCCACACTAACAGGAATCACACACACACACACACACACACAGAATAACAGGTCATTTCTATGTCACAAGGCTTCTATCTACTGCAGGCAGAGATGGAGCCAGGCCACCTTTCAACTAATGAGGCCGATGAATGTGGTCACACCTGAATATTGCATTTACACCTCTCTGAGATCTGATTTCAGTGCTAACCCTGGTAAGCTTTAACCACAGTCTCTCTCTAACATTAACAAAGTATTTCAGAACAGCAACAACCGATCGATCGAAAATGATTCAGCAACAATTTTGAAATAATTCGAGTCACTCAGTGGGCAAAAAAACATGTTTTCTTTAATTGCAGTTTTCTTTATATTGACAATTTTCTACTTTTTTGTGTTTTATAATCACAATAAACTGATTTTTTTTTTCATTTTGGAGTTGTTTGTCAAATAAAAGTTATTTGAGGATGTTACCTTGGACTCATTGGCATGTGGACATCTTGGTATTTTTCTCTATTTTTTTTAAACATTTTATAGATGAAAAGTTTTTGTTCTAACTGTTCTAACACTAACTGTACCTTAGCCATGACTTATTCACCATAACCATCTTTCCCTAACCTGAACCATTGTCATGTGTGGTGGTTGTTAATTGAAAAAAAGGTATATATATATAAGAGGTCATCCCTATATTCCCACAGCCTTATGTTCCCCCATTTCTAAGAATTTTCCTCCCATCAAAATTAGGCCCTATGTTCCCTCAGCCGTATGTTCCCTCAGGGATTTTCCACCAAATTAGGTCCTATGTTCCCTCAGGCCTACATTCCCACAGCACCGGTATAGCCATTCCCTAATGCTCATAACGTGTTGTTGACTCCCTTTAACCTGTATTTTTTTACGCTTTTTTTTTTCCATCTATGAAAATGCTAGAAAGACAGGTGAAAATCTTTATTTTATTATTAAACTGAGGGAACATAGACACCCTTCTGAACGTAAGGGTCTGGTAGGATCATCCAATATTCTTAACATACAATATACTTACATGTGCTTACAATCACTCTACTCAATGGACTGCTTTATTCTACCTGATTATTTTCATAAATACTTGAACTCTCCTGTTGTAAATTCAATATTTGTGTGTGTGTGTGTGTGTGGTTGCTATGATGAGTGTGTTAGTCAGTCAACACAAAATGAATCAGCAAGTATTTATATAATGAATAAAAGCAAAATGCTGAATATTTTATGACTCAATCTTCTAAAAATGTGAGAATTTGCTGCTTTTCTCTTGTATTAATTAATTATTATAAACTGAATATCTGATTTTTTGACTGTTGGTTGAACAAAACACCACTTTTGATAATGTCACTTTGAGCTTTGGGAAATTGTGATGGGCATTTTTTAATTGGTGAAAAAAAATAAACATCATTTGCATATGATACTTTTTCATCTGTTTTATGGAGTAAAGAATTAATTGACTAATGCACCATGTCTGGTACAGAGCAGCTTAACATCATGAGTGGCTAATTTAACAACAGGCTCTTTGTACATCATTAGCCAACACTGAAGATGCATAATTTGAATAGAAATCTATGCATACACAGTGTAGGCTTAATCATTTCTGTTGGATGTTCTTTGTTCCTGGTGTGAGTCTATTTCCAGTTTGACCTAAAATTACAGCAAGAAAGCTTAATCTTCATCTTCATCTTACTCACATGCCTGCCACAGCCCACAGCTGTACCGTAGCATTGCCCCTTTAAACTGAAATTAGCCCTAGAATTACTTTTACATAACGTACCACCGACACAAAGTACTTAGTATGCTATACAACCCACTTAGAGCCACCAGAGACGGCTACAAAGGCTGCACTCCCACAGACAGGAGCGAGGAGTGAGCGTGTGTGTGTGTGTGTGTGTGTGTGTGTGTGTGTGTGTGTGTGTGTGTGTGGCGCACGAGTTGCTTACGTCCAGAGAAAACACTTTTCGGGGCCGAGCTTTGAAAGTTATTGGCTGTCTTTTCCACTTCGGTTGAAGCAGGGAGAACAGAATTGTTCCGAACTGTAAAAAGCGAATGTCAACATGTTTACCAAAGGCAGAGCTGCCAAACTGAAAGTCACAGATGAACACGCTCCATCCACAATATATCCTGCGCTTCTTCTTTCTTCTTCATTCTCTTTATCTTTTTACCTCGCTGTGTTCTTCTAACTCTCACTCTTCTCCTGTGCGCTCTCTCTCTCTCTCTCTCTTCCTCTCTCACCAAAAATAGGAGAAAAAAAAATGAAAAATGACCTAGTTGATAAAGGCGGACGTGATAAATAGCCATTGAAATTCTGCCTTTTGAACCTGGTTCTAATTTTATGCTGCATCAAAACACTATTGTGCCAAAGTCCAAGCCCCCACATTGAAGTAAAGGCATTGCAATGTATAAAAGACCTCTTATGAAGTGTGCTGTCAGCGAGTGTGTGTGTATGGGGAGTGGATAGGGGGGGGGGTCCTATTCATCTACACAGAGTTTAGCTTTATCAAAGTCATGCATGGTTAAGAGTATGCAATCTTTCATTGAACACACAAAAAGACTAAAGGATTCGGGTAAGGGGAAAGAATCACAGTCCACACTCCCTGCCTCAATTCTTACATCAAACAGCACTGTTCAAAAAGATAGGCAGCGTGTGTGTGTGTGTGTGTGTACACTACACTGTACATGTGTGTGAAAACACCTGGAGGAAATGGTAAGTGGAAGTAGAAGTAGGGGGTAAATGGTCAAAGCAGGAGTAGGCAAAGGGGATTTAGCATGCAAGAGGGGCAAAGAATGAAAAATGCATCGGCGGTCCACATAAGGTCTGCCTGAATGTCTCTCAGTGGAACATTTGCACATTCAGGCACTTTCACCTTGATTCCTTGTCATCAACAGTCAACCTCAAACATCATTTTCTCCTCCAATGTGCATTAGTCACTGGTAGGCTTTTATTTTAATGTACAACCAGCTCTGTGAGTGGCCCCTTGAGGCTCTAAGGTTCATTTAAATCTACAACACAGTAATGATGAACGGAATGAACAACATGCTGTTTATTTTACTACTCTAAGAGTCTTACTAAGTTTGTCCTTCATTAAAAGGCAGTGGGATATAGAGCAACAATGAGTAGTTGATGAATTGCTTGCCAGGAATTTAATTGGTGAGTATTTTAATAACTTTCTAATCCAATGTTTAAAAAAACCCAAAAACAAATATTTGGTAGAGCTGGGTATTGTTAAAAAATGATATCAGTACCAATCCAAGTAACTTTAAAGTGATACTCATACCAATTGAGTTCTTCATTTATACTCATCAACGTGAATAGAAGCATTAAATTGCATACAATGCCACCACTCCTCCACATCCAAATCATTTGAACTTTACCTAAAACACATTTTGAAAGTCTTTAAATTATTAATATTTATAAATCAAACACCGCTTGTGTTGATTGGTTGTAAGTCCATACAAATAGTCATATTTTCAAGCTCTGGGTGCAAAAACGATCGATTGCAGGTATCGTTTGATGGGTTTCGATACTACTTGTTAGCGATTTATTTCGGTCCTTAGAAAGATATCGAGTACCGATACGCAGCCCTAATATTTGGTGGTTATAGCTTCTTAAATGTAAGGATTTGAAGCCTTTTTCTGTGTCATACCTGACAGTAAACTCAATATCTTTGGATTTCAGAATGTTGATTTGACAAAATCAAACATCTGAAGACGTTGCTATGAGCTCTACGAAATGACAATGGCCACTTTTCACTATTTTCTGTAATTTTACTGACAATATAGATATAGATAATGAACGGGCATCTGGATAGACATTGGGCCTTCTTGGTTTGGACTAAAATGTTGTTCAGAGGAAATTTTGACTTTACGGTGGTTTTAAAGGAAAGGTCGACTTCAAATCAATCAAATCAATAGGAGTGATGCCCTAGAGAACGAGGCAATCAATACCAAATTTAATGACAATGCAGAGGACCAAAGTGTTGACAGACCTTTGCACCACTGAACTAACATTGCTTTCCTTAAAGGCTGAGATGCAACCACGTCCAACGTTGTCCACATTCGGAGTGCTTGTCTGATTGTATAAAGGTGTTTCAGACGCTGTACTGACAAGCACTTTGATTGGTGCATTCTGACACCTTTATTGCCCCCGGGGATCAAAACCTTTATTCTACTGGATTGACGTCTGCTTCACCGTGTGATATTCCAACCAAACACAAGTGGTTAAAACTGCAGACAGCTCACACCGGTGACTGACTGCTTGTGGACTCCTCCCAAGAAACGTGCCTGCCAAAAAACTTTAAATTAGGGCCATGGTGAAAAACAACTCGGAGATGGGGCGGGTAGGATCCACTCCGCCGATTTCAAAACAAACGCGGCTCGCGACCTTCGCTATAAATGAAACGTTCATTTGTCAAGAGATGCCGACTGGCAAGGACAAGGCAGAGCCCTCTCGAGCTCAAGTGGATATGTATTACAGCTCCACAATAAACAAAACAGCGCTCCGAAATGGCTCCGCTCTATACAGCGCTGCACAATGCCGGTGTCAAAGGCCCGCGTAAAGACTATTTGCTGCTTCTTTCACAGATATTAACCTTAACAGGAAATGGACAATGGTTTGACCTCCTGGTGAGAAGCAGTTGACAGCAGGCTGGCCCAGTGTACTACACAGTCCTGGCTTTGTGGTAGAAGGTTAAAAGCAATAAAAACCTGTGAGTTGAGGTAAATACCGCCACGACTCAAGACAGGTTAAGTGCAGACTCATTGATTGATCTTATTGATATTTGTAATGGCTGCTTTTGATTCGGCTCGAGTGGAGTTTAACATTGAAGACAAAGCCGCCTGCAGGAAAACACAGTGACTATCTTTGCATGTGCACAACTCTTTCAAATGATTATTATAGTTATACTACTTTGAGAAGTATAGGAATTGGAGACCGAACAATGAAGGCAGAAGAGTACATGTGCATTGAAGCCACAGGCTGTTTGATTTTTGGCTCTGCAGTCTTCAGCCTCGTGGGCTCCCTGATGCATGCAACTTCAAAAATCCTTCGTAATGCTTCTGACCTTCAACTAAAAATATCAGCATAGCCTCCACCTCCACAGAATACAAAGAGCTGGACAAGCTTAACCACACACGAAGAGAGCAGAAAGAAGAGACCTGAAGTGGTGTTATTTCATGCAAATGAGCTCAGTGGCCTCACAGATGTTAATGTCACACTGAAATTAAAATTCATCTTAGTATACATGTGTGCTCGGTGACTGATTGGTGCAATATTTTTGTGGACCATGACTAAAAGTCGTAAATATAACTTGACTTCAACTCTAATGTCCACACATACTGGAGCACCTATGTCCTCCATCTGTGATCTGAGCACTCCTTACTTACTAGTTACTCTGTATGTTACTTTGTGACGCCAATGGACCTATAAAGTAACTGTAGACCCTCCTCTTTTCTATAATGCAGGAACAACATTGTACTGATTGTCTGGGGGCTGATAATAAGTAAGCAGGAGTTGAAATAAATAAAAAGGGAATCAATGTTAACTTTAACAAGCTACGGTGACTACCTTCCACTTTGTCAGTTGAATAGAAGGTTGACAGAAAGTGGGATTGTCCTCAATGTTAAATACTGAGGGACAAGGACAGATACCTTAGCTAACACTATGAGAACTTGTCTTTTATCAACACTCATAGGCGTTGCGGTATACCAGGCATGTCCAAACTATTCCATAAAGAGCCTTGTGGCTGCAGGTTTTTTTTTCCAACCAATCAAGAGCACACAATTCAACCAATCAGTCTGAAGACTGAGATCAGTTGATTAAATAAATGAAGCCTGTAGTGCTCCTGATTGTTTAGAATGAAAACCTGCAGCTACATGGTCCTTTAAGGAATAGTTTGGACATTCCTGCTGTGTACTATTCTCCAGGTAGTATGGAAGTTGACAGCGTGGCATCTAGTAACACTGATTAGATATCAAGTGTTGCCATGGGAAACACTGGTCCAGAGGCCTATTTGTTGTGCCTAAAATAGTTAACAGTATCAGTATAGTTTATACTTCCTTAAAAGGGTTTAACCTGTTTGTCCTGTTTCCTAGATGACATTGAGACTATTGATTGAAATGTATTAATTCAGTGGATGTATAGTGATCTACAATGGGTGACTGGCAGTTCAGCTGACGCTACTAGAGCTGTCCTAACCCAGCAACCTACACCCGTCAACAAGTTAAATGTAACCCTTATTTGCATTAATCACTCGACCCTGGAGTGATCTTCAGCCCGGTCGATTCCTGTTATGATTCAAAATCAGCGGAGGGAGTGCGGCAGGTGAAATCCTGCAGGGAGACAAATAACTGTGAGCTTTAATTAATCACCTTTCCATCCTACAGAGCGCTTATCTGAACCCAGACACACGTTATAAATCAACAAGTGCACGGCGGAGGAAGAACTCAAGTGCGTGCACAGTCCTCTCCTCCGGCTTCTGTTTTCTAACCGGTGAGACGTTATTACTCGAATCAGAGGGTTTCTCGCTGCTCGCCAATTGAAACACCCGCCACACTTTCATTTATTCTGACAAGTATAATCTTCTGAGATTGCCCTTTCCCGCTGTGATGTTTGGAAAGCTTATAAAAGACTCACTTCATTGATCTGAAGACACTTTAAGAGGCCTTATTGTTGTTCCAATGCCATAATCACAAATAGACCCTTTGAAATGGAATAATGCCAAACAATGCCAGTCAGTGAGGAAGTCAACCGTGCAATGGAGGTCTAATAGTTTTATCATTACTTGAAAATAGTGAGGTCCATCTGTGTATGTGTGTGTGTGTGTGTGTCACCGCCTTCCTGTCTGTAAATCTGCCAACAGTTCAAGTGCAGCTCGTTTAATGTAACAAAAGAAGCTGCTATTGTTGAAGCAGCATTGATTGAATAACCTCTTTCTTTGGGGATAAGGTACTATTTTCCTTGACAATCAAAGCCTTTATATGTAGTTGAGTCTTTACAGTCTCACACATCTGTCTGTCTCCACACATCAACCCTTTACCTCCCATGGCGCCAAAATGGATTTCTCCCTGAGGCCAGTTTCCAAGGTTTACTTTCCTAATGACCCGCAATAACTCAACCGTGATTGATCAGCGAAAATCGACTAATGAGTTACAACTTCCGCGTCAAGACAAAGGCGTTAATCTCAAAGGTTTTTCTTCACGACTGCATTGAGCATTGTGACCCGGCCGGATAACTCACCGCCATTGGCCGAGATCTAGCTGCATTCGGCTGCTGTTTACGCTGAACACACAGCAGCCGGGAAACAGTGCGTGACAAACTGCGGGCCTGTGTTCGCACTTCATTCGGGGGCTACCGCTCAATGCAAGGACAGCTGGGGGAAGATGTATGAGTCGGCGGTGTAATGTATTCATAGAGGGAGAAAAAAATAAGATGGAGAAATTGGTCTTGAGACATGATAAAGCGCCTGCTGAAGTGTCTTTGATGAATTATGATGAAGCTATGCAAATAGCTCCAGCAGCTGGATCTCTGGCCTGGTACTGTTCAATTAGCCCAACACTGTAGACTAATAGAGGGAATGGGTGGACAATTAATTTGGCAATTTCTGAAATTCATACTCATTTGATATCCAACATCATAATGAAATCAAAAGTCATTTTTTTGAGTTTGGCTTTTGGGGTCCGATAATCAATTAAAAAAGCTAACAATGACACAAAGACACTAAGATCTTGAGTTAAATGACATTAGCACTCTATATTCAGAAGGATGCCACTAAAACTACTGAAGTGTATTAACCATAATTCTTCATAGTGTATTTATGTAGTTTCTGCTTCACTAATCAAATCGGGACAAAGAAATCAAATCATCCAGCATGTCTCATAAATGATCTTGTGGGCTGATCGAATATTTAAAGGGACTGCGATTTATAAATGAAAGAACTATATTAAGTGATGCAAAATGGACTTCCTTTTAACTGTTTGCACATATTCATATAGAATTCACAGCAACTCCCACAGTCCTGATCTGGGAAATAGTGGAAGCAGTTCAAAGAAGGCTGCATTGCCTTTTAGATACAGACTGTTCCTCCCCAAGGCCCATCAACACATTCTGCATTTTTTTTTTTTTTTTGGTGACAGAAATATAGCTTTCACTAAATATTTCACCATGAGGTTATGCATGAATCGCTCATGCATTTGGATTTGACTTTCATGTTCCACAGCGCGACTTGTGTGGCGCAGAAAATTTCAGCCGGCCCTTTGTAGTGTGTGATTAGACGCAGCTTTGAAGCCCAGTTTTTGTTTTCTTTTCCTTGTATCCAGTGAAAAAGATGCTGCAAAAAATATGGTCCAAGCAACCCAGTGGAACCAGATGGGTGAAAATCTCTTGTATTAAATTTTGGATAGTGTCTCTCAGCGGGGTAGGTGCTGCCCTCCAGGGGGCGCTCAGAGAATAGCGGGTGGGGGGTGTTGGAAGCAATATTTCTGAAAGGGGGGCGTTGAGAAGTCTGTTTTTTTAATGCTAGTTTACTCCTACATTCAAATGCACATTTTCACAGTTTTATTATTAGACTTGCTTTTAGCACCATCATCTGAAACCTTTTTTGTCGAGGCTTTCCCTGCTAAAAACGAGAAAACTACTTTTTTTTTTATTATCGCTTGCGCGCAGCTTTTCATTGTTTTATATGTAACAGCATATTCTGGTGCTTCAGGCATACTCCTCCATCAAAGAACGCGCCTCGATTCTTTACTCCACTCTCTGGGAGAAGACCAGGCTGCTTCTTCTTGCTTTCCCAACAACACTTCTCATTGAGCAGGGATTCAGCCAAGTCCTCCACATGCAGTCCCAGCACTGCAATCACTTGGACTTGAAGGCCTCAGGCGCACTTCGAATGAAACTAACTTCACTGCAACCCGCAGTGAAGAAACTGGTAGAGAATCTCCAAACGCAAGGTTTTACACTAACTTTCAAAGCAATTTAGCTGGACGTGTAATTGCTGCGTTGGATAGGGAGGGTCATGTACTTGAAATATTTGTACTTGACACATCTGATTCCTCCAAAAGCGGAAAGAAAAGCAATGTTCTCTCCCTCAATATTCAGTGTAAACATACTCCACAATGTGTTCATGTCGGCAGCAGGAATGAACACAGCGGCTATGATCGTGATACCAAATCTTGGGTCTGTCCTGTAGGTCCTGAGGGCCGCCACTGCTTCTGCCCCAGATTTGAGCTAAGCTGCATATTTCTGCTCCTGGTATCTTAATGTAACAGAGTGGAACTTAACGTGGAGCGACAGGGGGGGGAAGGAGGAGAAATATGGTGCTGCACATAACCACAGAACCAGACACATACAGGCCAGTGGTGTATTACAGCCAGTAAAGTTACTGTTTATAGTGAGATGAGCAGTTTGTAGAGTTTCAGGCTTTCCATAATGAAGACTGCACAGCACAACACAGTATGTATTTTGCTTCTTTTACTTGTCTAGTATCTCACATCTATGACATAATCTATTGAAATGTCCATCAAAATGTGACTCAGACTACAGAAACTACATTAAGACTTTCAGGATTTTTATTTTAAGTAACTAAAGTCCAAGATAAGTCCCACTTGGTCCCAATTTCTGAAGATTTCGCCTTTGAATTAAGCTTATATCCTTCAAAAGTTAAGATAAATAGTTCTATAATACATGCCAGCCTACATATCCTTCTGCTTTCTTCCCAGAAGCTTCACACTTCTTCCTTGGTAACGTCATCAAAATGCTTCACGCTTGGCACTGGTTCAACATGGCCGCATTCTGATTGGATGATGTTTGAAATCTAATTAAAGTTCAAATATCAAATATCTTGTATGCTCCCTGGGAAACTAATGAGAATGATACTCCAACTATCTAGTTAAACTAAATGTGTTGTTTGGCATTAAATTACATGTTTTTTAATGTAAGAGATCTGGATATTGGTACCACTAATTTAGGTCATAATTCCTTAAAACTTTCCTCATCATGGTTTTAGAAACTGGAATTTTTGTCCTTTTTAATATCATACACACAGCTGGAAACACAATGTGTCTGGCTGCAGAGATGCCGCAATTAAAAATGACATCATGTTAAAATACTCTTGAAGGCTAGAAAATGCTAATTATATGCAAATGAGTAATATGATTCATGTATTAATTTGGCATGCTGAGTGGTGATTAGGTGAGTGGGAGTGTGCGGCAGTCATTAATGCTCAGCAGTGGCTAAAAACAGTATAGTGAAGGGGAGCGAAAAGGCGGTAGTTTCCTTTTTTCTCAGTGTGGAAGATGACCTTTTCCACAGAGTCCCTGCCTGTGGCGCTAAGGAAGCGTGCATGAGAACTTCGGCTCGGAGCGTCGAGCATGTGACATATGTATGCTAACTGTTTGTGTCTCTGTGGGCTATCACATACACCGGCGAGGCGCTGAGAAGGAACGACGCAGTAAAGAGACAGAGCAGGCGGAATCACTGCTCTTCTTAATGTGTTTTTTTTTTTCTTCTTTAAAGACATTATCCAGATTTTGTTTAGATGCCCGAGAGCAACACCAAAATCACAAGAACTTCCTCCCACATCAGTTGTGGGGACTTTTGGGTTGCTATTGTTCCAGAGAGTCAGTCTTTGTTAGCTAAAGTACACACACTGTCATTTTATCATCTTACTTGCTTACATCTTCTCCATGACCTAGTTAGAAGTATGTCTATAAAACTGAGACAGTACATGCAAGGGTGTGAGTTTGGTTTTAGAAGTGGGAAGGAATCAGAGTTTCTTCAACCCCGAATAAAAAAGTGAATGCTATTTCTTACTTTTATATATATGTTTGTACAGAGAGTCAAAATTGAACATTTGGAGTGCCTCGTAGCCAGTTTGTTATAGCACATACTTGCAATGTCCCTGGTTCGAGTCCAGCAACATCACTCACAATCCAACTGAGATTTATAGTAACTTACAGTATGTAAATCTCTTTTCGGCTGCTTTTAACAAACACCATTTCCCATAATCCATAGGTCCATAGGTGAGTCAATGGGTCACATGTCTATAAATACAGCAGGACAGAGAGAAGTGAACCTTGTCTATGTTTTAGCATGCTCACAAAGTAATCATTGCTTTACTTTGTTAAAAAAGTAAAAGCAATGATTTATCATAGGCAGGACGACCTATGGCAAAAGTAGTGGAGCTGCAGTGGAGCTGATATGTCCCAAAATATAGGAAAGTAAATTGCAGGAATGTGCTTCATAATAACAGAAGTAAAAAAATGTTGAATGGGATATTGCACTGACTCTGGCATCATTGCTAATATTGTGAACTATTTTGTATGATTATTTCACTATTTAGCTCTACTTTATATTTATAATGTATTTGTGTTGGATTTTAAATGCTGGCTGTGCTATACAATGACAATAAAGTGCTTGAACTTGAAACTGCTGCACTATCCCTACTTTAAATCACACTGATAGACTGATAGAGACCTGATACTTTATGATAGATAATGTAAATCTATCTTTACCAAACATCCCTCCATGTTTTAGCAACATAGAAACCAAAGATTGGGGCTAAGTTATTTTTCTATAATATACACAGAAGCTGACAGGACAACCTATGGCAATACAACTGGACTCCAGATTAGATTGAGTATCATTTTTCAATCATGCTTGAGTCGTAGGTAATGCCTTACTATGTAGAAATCGAGCGGGTCCATGAAAACCTCTTGTTCAGACTCCTACTGTTAGGGTCATGAGCTCATCTTCCCTTCAGCAGATTACACATTGTTCATATGTCAAACGGTATCAATCCATGACAGTGGAATGAAAACACAACACAACATGAAGTACATGGGCAGAGTGATCCATCTCTATCAGAATAAGGTTGCTGAAGAGACAACATATTCCTAATTTGAATCACTTCCAACAAAAACAAGACACACAACTAACAAATCCACCAAATAAATGCCACATGCACTCTTTCATGACATAGTTTGCAGACTGGCTGCTCTGTGGAAGCTTGCACACAGTGAATTATAGAAGCATAACAAGCCTGACCTTTATCCAACTACTCATTTTATTTTCTGAAAGCAACCACAACAATAGACCGTACCTCCATGTTCTATTATTCAGCTCCACTCTGCACCATTTGATCGTTTGATAAGTCCTACTTAAGTCTTCTGGCTAATTTTGGCAATACAATTAGGACTTAATTCTATCCAATCATTGTCTTAAATTCAGTGATGGCTGAGATGTGCAGCTCATGATAAAACTCTTTCTCCTTGTCCTTTGACTTTTTGCCCTTTGTCTGGTGTACAATGCTTCAGCAGGATATGAGATATGGAACTATACAAAGAACAGGTCACATCAAGGTAGGGTTGTACCACTTTGTGTGTGTGTGTGTGTGTGTGTGTGTGTGTGTGTGTGTGTGTGTGTGTGTGTGTGTGTGTGTGTATGTGTGTCAGCTCAGCCCACAGCAAGGCTCAGTATCATTAGCTCACAGTACTGGCATAAAGGTCCTCCTCATTACAATGCTTATTAAGTAAAATGATCGAACTAATGATAAACATCATTAAAGTGGACCTATTATGCTCATTTCCTGCTTTATAAATGTATTTTTGGACTCCACTAGAGTACCTTTTCATGATTCACGATTCAAAAATGTATCTTATTTATCTCTTTATTCAGCTACTCAGTTCAGCCTCTGTCTCTAAAAGGCAGTTTTAGCTCCTGTCTCTTTAAGGCAACCTCCAAAAGAACCCACTCTCTTCTTATTGGTTAGCCTACAGGAAGTCTTGCAGGGCATGTGTTAAGTTACTACTGTTGCAAACCCAACATTTCCTGCTCTTTCTGTTTCATACAGCTTATATAACTTCACATAGCATAGATATTTGGAGCTCTATTTTCGGCGGCTCAGATGACCATATAAGGAAATCCAACACAAGCTGACATCAGCAGAGGCTGAAAGAAGAAAAAAAACACAGGAAACCGAGCATTCAGAGCAGTCTGAAGCCAGTACAGGGATTAACATCTACATACATTTACCTCATTATTTGAAACTTTAGCTACATTTACCTTGAACATGTGACACTTTAACATTATAGTCATATGAAAAATCAGGAAAAGCACAATAGGTCTCCTTTAATATTCAGAATTAAAAGCAAATGCAAAAAGCCAGCGTTCATAATTTGACATAATTAAAAAAAAAGGTGTCACCAAAATCAGAGACAACAACTGAGTTATACAACCTCCTCAATCTCATGTACTGAAGTCACATGTTAAAATGTATGTATAATATACTGCATTAGATTAGTGTGCTGCTTGAGCGTGTGGAGCAACAGGAATGACTTAAGAGGAGCTGACGTGATGCGCCATATTTTCTATTCAATAATTAATTCAGCAATTCCCTTTGATGACAAAGGGGAACGCAGGAGGCTTAAATGCATGGGAGGGTGATAAAACCTCTGCTTCATTAAATGGCGAGATTGAGGCAGTGAACCTCAGAGGCAACAATAACTTTTATCCCAGGCTTCTATTTCAGTGGTCGCTCTCCTCTGACTTCCTTCCAGCAGAGAGAGTTGTGTGAGATACAGGACTGCTCTGTCTACCTATTATGAAAAGCCTTTTAAAAAGCAGAAATAGGCTACATCCCTGACTGAGCAGCGATTTGACAAACGGACAGGAAGCTGAGGTCAGTGTAGCATACCGTACCTGACACAGCTGGCTCTCATTCACCACAATATGGGCTCCCTCTCTTCATAGCATCTCTGTAAAAGAAAAGAAAAAAGGGGGGGAAAAAGTACAGGCAGGTCAGGAGAGCTGATATGAGACTTTGGAGAGAGGATATTGGAAAAGGAAAAGAGGAGATTAGATGATACTGTGAAGGTGATACAAAAGCTTTAAGACTATTTTAACATTTCAAATGAAGGTAATCTGTGAAAGCATCTCGTAAGTATGAATAAATGCATTTTAATTTAGTTCAAAGTTGAACCCATTCTGTCCAAAAATAAAACAACGGTACATGACGCTAGAATTTTTAAATAGCACATATTCTCCTCCTTCATGCCAACTGCATTAAATCAAGATCTTCGCTCAAACGTATCTCGACAAACACCGTGAGGAAAAGTTTGAAGTGCAATCAGCCAATGGCTCATCAGTATGCCGCAGCCCACCGCCGCTATCTCCGCCTAACTACGGCAACAAACAGGCGGAGAAGGTGGAAGGGGTCGATTGATGTATGCTCTTTCATGAGACTTATCATTCAAGACCCACTTACGCCACGAAAAAAAAGGTCAAATGAAATTCTCTCGCATCAAATTGAGTTTCTCGCTCGTTTTAATAAGCTTCCGTTGCGGACGCCGTGCCGCGCCTGCACAAAATGAATTTCAAAAATGCTTTTCGGGTTTTCATTTTTACCTTGAGAACGACACTGAACCAAGATAACACAAGTGTAATTAAATATTCCAAAAGAGAAAATATTTCAATTACCAGTCTTGGCACATCAACAGTATTACTTTTAATCTGAAAGCAAAAGGTAGGATATAACAGACTGTTATATATATATATATGTTAGATGGTTTGTACACAAAACTGAATATTAAAAATCTAATTACTGTAAACTTCAGGAATCTTCATCTGTCTTTTTTTTAATTGAAGTGATCATTTAAATGTGACCTAATGTTCGTGTTCTCCCTGAAATGGTCAACCAATTAATTCTGTGACATTTCTCTCATCATTTGAAGTATTACTGAAAATTAAAAAGGTTAAAAAAGTCAAAAATGCAAGAAGAGTAATTTAAGGTAATATCCTTTGAAGACTTATTAAAGAGTAGAAGCATATTAGAAATTTAGATATCCTGCCAAAACTGAAGTTTTAAAAGCAAGAACAGTATTTCGAGGTTATATTTGTTTTTATTGAAGAAGCTTTTTATTTAGCAAGTAAAATGCACTAAACACAAGGTAGAGCTGAGGCTGGTGTATTTGGTCTCCTTCTGGTATTGTACTTTTTTAAACGATACCCAGCCCTAGTGTGCACCACATTGAAAGGTGAGCAATCAATGTTCGGAACAACTAAAGGTGAAGCTGCTGCTGGTGATAAATAGTTCCAGTCTAGACTGAGAACTGACAGACATCCACACAGAGCTGCATCACTAATGCAAAGAGAGAGAGTCAAACAAAGTGCAGAGACCATCATGGTGTGACTATCACGCTGCCATCAATGTTACGAGACGGACAGGAAACGCCACGTCAATGTCAGGATGGAGCGCTGTCACTTCTCTTGCTAACAGGCAGAGAGAGCAGTGCGCTCTGGGTAATTGGAAAGAACTTCCTGCCCTTGGACGTTGAGTGGCATGTCTCGGCCCTGGCATGAAGTCAGTTACCCCCGATCGGAGCTTGGATACACTGGGCTGTCAGCTCGGCTCCGGAGTAATCACACACCTCCATTAAGAAGCCTCTCACGCTCCAACATGGCACTCAGAGCGAGGGGAGAGCACACAAGTAAACACACACACACACACACACACACACACAATGCATGTACGATACAGCGTCCGTGCTGGCGAGCCCCCCACACGCAGACGCTCTGAGGAGGCAGCTGATGAGCAATCACCTCACAAATTGGCTCAGTATACAGATGCGGAGCGATACTTGTTAGCGCATTACAAACACGGCGCGGTGGACTTCACACAATCCTTGCTTTGCCACACACGAGCTAATTCAGACATTTCCCTCATACATTTATCTCATTGTGGAAACATGCCTCCGCTCGCTATTAACATAATTTTTTCTGACGCCGGAAGAAAATCGAGCCATTCAGAATACATTACCCCCCCCCCCCCCCCTCTGTCACCGTGCTAATAAGCATAATATGAATTATTGCTATCATTACGGCGGGTGGCCGAGAAATAACAATAGGTCTTAATTATTCCACAACGAGGAATAATAAAAGGAAAGCAAATGCACCTTTAGTGTCTGCTGCCAACAATAATTAGAATTTGTATCTCTTTCCCGTTTGGGAACAGAACCGGTCTCAGTTTCTCTGCTGCGGAAATCATTTCTAAGGTTGTGATGAGTGATGGGGGTCCCTCTCCCCCTCTCCCCCTCCTTCCCCCTCCCAATATACTCCTGTCGTTGTTTGTCTGTGAGAGCTCAGTGCCGGAAATTGCCATTAGAGCCCAATAAAAATGTGCTTTGCGATAGTTCCCCCCCCCCCCCGTTATCATTTGTGGTGTGTGATTGTTATTGTGTCTGCGCGCCATTAAAAGAGACGATCATCGGGAAGGTGATTTCAGTCGGGGTCGATTTCGGCAAGTGTGTTTTGGTCCAAGTTCTGAGGTTAATGCAGATTACATCACTAAAATGTAATGTAAAATATTACTTCAGTCAGTTAAGATCCTAAATGTTTATGTATTTGCTTTTTTTTGGAGGTTAAACAACAAAGATTTTTTTTTAAAAGTGCTCAATAACGTATCATCATGTCTATATATGGACTTATGGACTTGATCTTTATCACCTTGCATTATTATACTATTATATCATCATCATACAGGTGTTTCTGCTATATGTAAGTGTTATATAAAGTCAAGCTTAATCATTTGAGTCTCTTTAAAAAGGTCCAGGAGACTTGATTTAGAATCACACAATAAGAATACATGTTTGATATATAGAGCCGAGCCTAACAATTATTTTCAATATTAATTAATCGAATGATTATTTGCTTGATGAATCAATTCATTGTTGAGTTAATGAAGTGTTAAAAATCCAAAACCTTGAGATATTTAATTTACTCAAAAAAGATTAAATTCATCTTAATCACATTTGAGTATCTGGTATCAAAGAACATTTGGCATATTTGCTTGAAAAATGACTAAAATAATTAATTGATTATTGATTGATTGTCTAACTTTTGCAGTTCTAGTTAATTATGCAAAACATTTGTAGCAGGCAGAAAAGCTTCAATTAGATACATATACAAATTTTTTTTAAACAACAAACCCATATTGTATGATGTAGGTTACTATGGAAACACAAACACATAGACAATAGTGTAACACTAATGGAGGAATCTCATTGGGTCCCACTGACCCAAAAAAAACCCGGTCTGAAGTCACTGGTGCATATTTCACTGTTATTTTAAGAGTCCATTATCAAGAGTTTAATAGGCGGGTGCACAATGAATGTACACTCTGCCTGTTACACACACAGGGACAGGCAGCTGCACACAAACATACAAAAAAAATGTGTGATTCTTACAGTGTCTGTTATCCAGCTGTTTATCCTGTAGGACTGATGTGTTGAGAAGTCTGCAGCCACAGACCACAGTGCCATTACACACAGCTAATCACTGTTTATTAAATCAGCTGATGACACCAGGCTGCTATAGTATAACCACACACACCTCTACACTCATCAGACTGGTTAGTTCTAACTTTCTTTTCAGCCAAAGTGACTCATGTTTTATTATTGAAACACATTGCTTGACGAATGCGCCGTTATAATAGCAATCTGCCAAAGTGCCTGGCTTTTAAAGGGAATGGGAGATGACACTCTGATTGGTTTACACCCAAAACACGCTTATGATTAATGAGGAGACTTAAGTCCGACCCTTTTAGACCATGCGCCTGGCACAGTGACCGTTTTCAGCCGTTAAAATAGCAAAAGTGGATTTGGATACGCCCCAAAGGCACTTGCGCCATAGATCGTTAAAATGGGGCCTTAAGAGTTTGCAACCATGCTCTGAGAGACTATGACATGAACAAAAAAAAAAAAAAAAATCACCTGTTGCTTAACTTAAAGAAGTCTCACTCCTCACCACTTAAAATAAGCTCTGTCTGCTGTTTTTCTCTGTTTCTCTGTGTCTCTCTGGGCACATCTCAAGTCTCTTTGATTTGATCTTTCCTCGCTTGTGCTGAATTCGTTCTGGTTCGCCATTTTCCAAAGGCTGTCTCAAAGCTCTTACTTCTGGATCTCTGAGGAGCCATGAGTGAGGTTACACCAGAGCAGACTTAATTGTAGTCTTAACATGGATTGGTAATCAGTTACTGATTGGATGCTGCAGCTGATTGGACTGATCCTGATACATTACATTGAGTGGAGACATATTAAAGATTAAACTCAAATGTATCACTCCCAAGTTTTATATTTATTACTTTTCTGATTCACTATCTAGTTCAAAATCTGTGTTAATTACAAGTCTAATCAACAAAGGAACCATAAACAACTTTCTTCATTTATTCAAAGGACTTTTCTCTTCATCATCTGTTATTTCCCTCATTAACTGCCGAAACACATTTATATTTTACATTATTCATCATCATTTCCATTCACTCACATGTGAGGCTAAAAACATTCCTCAGTGTCTGGTTTGATATGAGTTATATCATTTCCATTTTCCCTCAAACATTTACCCTGATAAATAATTTGGAGCATTCTGAAGACACCCTGATCATACTTTTAAATGATTAAACAAGGAATTCATAATCAGTATATCAATAAATACAGACACAAATAATGAATAAATAATATGAATGCATTCCCCCAGTAGAAATGTGCCTTTGCCTCTGAGCAGGACACGGTAGAAAAATAGAATGATGGTTTTTTATTGATGTGCAGGTGCAGCTTTTTATTAATATCAGCACCATTAAAAGTCTATACAGCTGTCAAAGCCGACTGATTCAGCCGTGATCAGCTGATGCCGTCATGAGAAACAGCCGTTGCTCTGCGTGATGCATTGGAGGACAGGATGTCTCACTTCTCTAACAATCATATTTCCTTTTTTCTTTCCTCCTCACATGGTGTCCTCACATCTCTCTGAGCATCCTTGGTGGGACAGACTAAAGACGCAGTTGTGCTAAAGATGCAATTATAAGACTTGAGATGTACCCGCGGTGTTCATGTGTGTCCTTTTGTGTCTGTCTATGTGGTTCCTACCTCCTCCTCCTCCTTCTCAGCCTGAGACCGACACACCAGCTCATCATTACCTCATCGATTGGACGGCGTATCTACCCCAGCCCCTCTCTCTTCTCTTCCACCACAGCGCTCTGTCACCCATTGTGGAAGTTAGATGTTCAGGCTTTCCAGACCCTTAAAGTATTTTTCCACTCTCCACAACTCCTCTCCTCTGTACCCGCCAGCTCAACTCAGCTCAGCTCCATTCAACAGTTTTTTTGTCTGCCTGCCTGCCAAAACTCCTCTACAAGCGCGCTCATTACCCGCCTCTTTGTCTACCTGCTCGCTGCTCTGCTTCGCTCCAAGCACCTGCCTGCCTGCCTGGCTCTCCAGCGCTGCTGTCTCCAGGTCCACTCCTGCCTGCTCGGCTACAGCGTCGCTCACTACTCACTCCCTGCTGCTCTGCTCTGCTTTACCTTAATCTAGACTGATAGATCTACGTTTCTCTGAAGTAAACATTCTCAGTGTGCTGCGTTTGAGTCCACTCCACCTCACTCCTTATTCTTAACAATAAACACTGGATTTTTTTAATATTGAAGCCTAACAGGTGGTACTTCTTATTTGGACACTCCTATTACCTAACCAGCATGTCCATGTGGGCCCCACATGGGTTAAATGCGGGCTACATGGGTACTGAGTGGGCATGGGCTTGAACTGGGCACATTTTTGGGGTCCCACTTGGTTTCAGTAACATGGGCCCCATATGAAGCCCATGTGGGCTGACTGCCCTATAAGGGATGTAAGTGGGCTAAGCAGGCATGGGCATAAACAGGGCAAATTGTATGGGCCCCATATGTGAATCCCATGTGAGGTCCATTCTGATCCCACTTAGACCCCATATGGCGAACACATGGGGCCTACATGGGTCTCACACAGTTGGGGCCCACCTGAAACCATGGAAACTATGGACAAACCCACTTGGGACCCATATTTGCAGCCAAAATGTAACCCTTATGGGGTCTACATGGACATGCTGGTGTCTGACAAGTGATGACATCCGGTTAAAAAAGAAACCACAATGGAACAATTTACAGGGATTCATGACATTTATATGAGCTGCATATTCAGGATTTTGAGTCTCCTTTAATCACGAATATAACATCCTTAAACAAAACTAGCAAACTCTGATAAATCCTGCTTTATCTCCTAATTTCAAAGGCTGAAAAATATGTAACGTGGTATCAAAATTCCAGGTTGATGAGGTCAAACTCATTACAGTAGATTCTCTGTGAGAGATAAAGATTTTTTAGCTGAATCCACAAATTCCACAGGCACCGCAGGGCTCCTGTGACCTTTCACAGCGGGTTGCCAATCAACTTTCAGTCCGTCTCGAGAACAGGTGATTACAGCAGACATGATTTGGAGCTATAAACCGCCGTCCTTCAACAGAAAATTAAGCGAATAAATGAGCAAATGAGATGATTTTCGCATAATGGAGAAAGTAAAGTAATGATTTGTTCCTCTCTGGTAATGATCGGACGGCTGAAACAGACGTCTGTCACCACTGGCGATCGGTCTCTGAGTCCTATTGACACGCAGACAATCCTGATTACCGATCAGTGCTGCTAACTGGAGGGGGTGGAGGAGGAGGAGGAGGAGGTGGTCCATCACAATTCAAAACATGTCTTTGTCCGGCCTGAGAGGTTGAAACAGACACTGCCAGATCCTGAGATACCCAACGCGGAAAATAAGATAATTAACTTTCAGCTCGAAGGCGTCCCTAAAACTTCCTGTCAGCTGTTGTTAGCGTTGTCCGAGGAGTCTCAGAAGATAAGACGGCAGATAAGGAAATGATGTTCGATTTTTTTTCCCCCCCGTCTTCGCTTATTTCAATCATTTCACGAGAGCGTCACGCTCCGTAGACGGCCCTCGCTGCTGTTGGGTGTGCTCCGCGCCGTGCTGTGGGATATGTAATTCAAGGTCACGTTTCACTCCCCTGCTCACCAGAGTCGGTTTGAATTGAAATTCTACAACATGTTCATCATATATTCATGAATCTCTGTCGAACCAGAAGCCATACTCCGTTGCTTCATATGAACTGCTGCCAGCTCTACACAAATACCTGCTTCCTTCCTTGCATGTATATCAAATCAAATCAAATAGTGTACATCAATCAATTCCTGTTAAAAGACGAGCTGCAGCATTTTGGACCAGTTGTAAGCGTGAAAAAGGGAAACCTGGCCAACACCAAGGTGGCCACAGCGGCCAATCAAGATAAAAGCCTCAGCTGGAGAAAGTTGGATTTCACCATTGAATTGATCGGCTTGTCCAGTCTGATTTTTTACAGTGGGTTTTACATACCGACTCAGAGAGCTCAGGTCCATATGAGGGGCAACACAGGCATTACTGGTTCCAAAAATCAAGATTTCAGTTTTATTTTCATTGGAACTTAAAAAGTTTAAGGCTATCCAAGCTTCAGGAGTTTGTATCATTCTGTTTCAGGGGCTGATACATTTGTATAAGAATGAAAGAAATAATAGATCAAGCAGTTACACATAACTGACTGTTTTGGTTTATGCCTCAACAAGAAATGACTTTAAACTGCCTCAAAACAGGACCTGACCCCACCTTGACTTCTACTGCTGTGAGTTTAAAGTCTGAGCAAAATTTTCTGATGAAAGTTTGCTGTATATTCAAACAATCCAGAGACAACAAATGAGACTGTTCCTGTTGAGAGTGGCGATGTAGGAATGGAGCGTTGGGATTACTTTTTTTTTATTTTAATGAAAATGACCCAGATCTATTAGGAAATGGCCTAGATCTTGATTACACTAATTATGCACCTGGAGCAGACAACACACAGTACACTTGTCTGGATGAGAGGCCCGTCTAGGTGTTTTTTTAACATGACTATAGGCTTAATTGGTTGGCCTTTTCGTCGCACACGACTTTATTAAAGCTCTAATTAAGAGTCCCATTTGGATCTGAGGTATTGTCAATTAAGTCCTCAAACAAAGATTTAGGTCTCTCTCAGTCTTGGCAGTCATCATCGGAGGCAAATGTCAGCTCGTGACAGTGGAAAGCCGGCCTGTTATTGCTGTCTGTCTTACACAGAAACCACACTTGTGTTAAACCTCAAAGCAATTACATTACTCTGAATTTAATTAAAAAAGCTCAAATATAGGCGTTTTAAAACTCTTTGACTGACAATCTACATTGTTTCTGAAAGTCTAATCCAAGTAGTGTCAATTAGTGAGTCATGTTAGAGGATGAGTCCATCTGAGGTTGTTTCAAATAGAAATGCCCACTCAGATATTAGTAAAAAAGCAGTGACGTGGGTTTAAATCACACACAATCACACATACACACACACACACAGTTTGCAGACAGTACCTAACATACTTGCTCGCAGTATGTTAGTTCATGAAAATGTGTCCAGATATATTACGAGCGATGTCGCAGCGCTGTTTTGAGCGTGTGAGATGTTTATGAACCCAGCAGACGGAGCAGAGGCACAGACGGCTGTTGAGTGCTGAGAGCAGAGCCGGAGCTTCGGGATGAATAACAACCCATGAGTCACACCGGATTCAGCTCTGGTCCAGATGGGAGCAAACCTCAGTTTAATTTTTAAACTTGCCCTTAAAGGTGTTAAAACTAGGGCCTGACTGATAGTGGATTTTTTGGGGCATATACAGATGTTAGGGAATAAAAAAATACTTATTGGCACATCAGACGGTATAAACACTGATAACTATATATTTGTGATCGACCAATAATATCAGTTGACCAATATATCGGCCGGGCTCTGGTTAAAACTCTCCAAGAGTCCTGAAAGCATCCCAGTAGCCTAATGGTTACTGCACATGCCACAAAACTGCATCATCCCTAGTGTGTTTTTATACCAATCTCTCTCCCTCTGTTTCCTGTCTCCTCCATTCAATAAAAGCCAAAATGCAGGAGCGCCCTGGTGGTGGTTAGAGTGCATGCCACATAATCGAAGCGTCCCTGTTGTGGATCCAGCCAGGGACCTATGGTGCAGGTCAGTCCTTTCTCTCTCTCCCTGATTCCTGTCAGCATCTCTGCCAGCGACTGACTAAATAAAGGCAAAAAGCCCAAAAATAAATATAAAAAAAAAGAAGCATAAATGCATAAAAAGTTATATTTGAATAATGTGACAGACATGTTCCTCCCTTTGTCCTCCGTATACTGGTTGAATAAAGTAATGCAACCCAGATGGAGACTCGCTCAGCATCCATCTACACAATTCATAACACATCCACTTAAAGCTCACATTTACATCTCATAACCAGTGGACAGTAAAGATGAAAGAGAAATTATTCATCCTGAATAACAAACTATAATGTGTCCTGTTCACTTTTTCTTTTCTTCCTCCTCTTGATTTAGCACTGAGAGCAGCTGCTCTCATGAGAGAGAAATGGGTCACATCTCCCTAGTTCGCCTCCGTGACCTCTCAGTTCATAATGAGTGTGTAGAGAGCACGATGCTCTCCAGGCATTCTTCAGTAAGGAAATATGCCGTCTTCATTGTGCTTTTCAGCAGGTAAGTGCCCCCCACCCACTTCTTGCTAGGCAACAAGGTGATTAACAAAGATCCAGGCTATGCTAGTTATAATTGTACTTCTACCTCGGGCCAATCAGTGTAATTCTGAAGGCTGGGTGCAGCTGTGAGATGCATTTTTTCCTAAGGTTTTGTCAACATGCGATCAGTGGAGTCTGACATATTGCATGTGACACATGAGTGGGCAAACAAATTATATAGCTCCTCCAACAGTGGCTGATCAGTGTAAATGATGAATATAAGCGTACGGTACTAAAGCGGCGAGACGCTCAGGTTTCAGCAAACTCCGTCAACACATATATCGGACTAATTAGTGAATTTTCAGACAGTGATGACATGAATACAGAACGCTCCACAGTCACAACAACCTTAAATGAAAAGACGTGTTGTGAATAAATGAGGTATAATGAGAATTATGTTGCCTCCTTAAAGCCGCGTTTCATCGTGCGGTGGATGACGCGGTCTCAAAGGGCACCAAACAGGTTGGTCACATATTTTCATAACTGATGAAAACATGTGCAAACATAGACAAAACACATACAACTAAAGCGTCAAAAACCAGTAATTAGACCGAGCCCCCGAAACAAGCAGTAACGCACTAAGGCCTGACTACTGATGGCTAATACAAATAATGCTATTGGGGATCATTGTGGTTCTACCTTGGGATATCCAATATTCGGATATCGATATATGAACCGATAATCTTATAGATATACAGAATATATGGAATTACCGATACTGGATTTTTGGGGGCCAATACCAACAGTGGGTAATATCAGCTGACCAATATATCGGTCTGGCTCTACAATATTCAGGATGGCACAGTCAGAAGGCATTTTAACTGATGAACTCACATAACTGTAAACATCTCGCGCTGTAAGATCTATAAGCACATGTACAAACATTGAAGATTCATATTTAATATTAGACAATTTATTCATTCCAATAGATTGTTTCTGTTTGCTGATCACAGCATCTACTACGAGGGGATCTTCAGAGTAAGTGAATCTTTAATCTCAAAAGAAATAGTGACTCATTTTGTATCGTGCTGTAAAATGAAAAATCATAGTAACAGTTTTTCACACACTGCCCAGCCATACATATATGCATGCTGAATTTAAAGCTTCCAATGTTCTTGCGGTTGACAAGGCAAGCTGAATCTCTAAAATGCATCATTACTGAAGTTCTGTATGGAACACATGAAAAAATCATTTTTGCAATGCTTTTAGCCTGCAGCTAAGTGTCTGTGTACTGTACATACTCCTGTTACATTACAAATGCATAAAGCTTTCTGAGGAGTGCATGGAAAATAAATGATATGGAGAATATTGCAGCTGCTGCAAGCTGAGCCCAAAGACTGTCAAGTGGAATAACAGTGACAGAGCCACAGGTAAATGGATTACTCTCCTCTCTTTGGTTGTGTTATAGCCCTCTCTGTCCTCTTCGTCATTGACTTTTCACTGAATCTCCCCACCACCCTTCTCCACCTCTTTGCCCCTGTCGAAGGAAAGGAGAGACAAGCCCTTGATGAGCGCACCTTTGATCTCTCAGAGGCGCCTCCGCTCCTCCTCCTTTCTTTATGCCATCATCCTCCCTCTCCTCTCTGGTGCCGAGCTGTCAGGAGTTCTGAAGGCTCGGTCTGTCTGCCTCTGACTCCCTCATCCCACCCGGCCGTGTCTCCGGGCTCTTTCATCCTCCTGCCCAGCGCTTCACGAAGGCGGCTCAAGTCCCAGAAGGACCTCGCAGCCACCCAAAGTCTAGCCCGAGAGGAGAAACCAACACCACCTTCCTTTCAGCGCCCTGCTTAATCCGACTTGGCTTTTTCTTTCAGTCAAAGCGCAGCCATTAGTTGACACTGAGGGGGCTCGTTCCTCACTGTTAACAGGTAATTGTTGCGATCGCTTCATTGAAGAACTGACAGCTCGGTGTATGAGTGCTAAGAACAATAAGCTACCACGCTTGATCCTGCAGAATTGATCAGCTTCGCGTATTAAAATGTGCAAACCAAACACACTAACTAAAAATGTTTCTTCTTTTCAGTTAAACCGACAGCGGCTGGACAGAGCAATCAATTCAGGCCCAGAGGGATGTGCTTCAATCAGAGTTCAGCCTTTGCTTTAATCGTGTTATTTACACTACGCACTCGTGTGTGTCCTTGTGTATCATCACTTTGCACATCACAAAGCAATATTTCACCCCGGTGGAACCGTTCTGACTTGAAGCTCCCGATGTGGGATTTCGTACGTGTCATCTCTACTGGCCCACCGTTCGTTATCTCCCCGTGAAGAGATCCAGTGACTGGCCTCATGCTTCAACAATGAAATGAGCCAAGCCCCACTTCGCTCCCTTGTGCTATTACATATTCAATTAAATTCCTGGTCTACTCGCCGGTAATAGTGATGAATATGCAGGGTGTTAATTTCTCAGTCACAGTCTCCGAAGAAAGAGACATTGGGGGTTGACAAAGCGTGCGAGTTGATTGGATCCCAGTTGCCGCAGGGTAAACCGGTGGAGGTTAATGTTGCAAGAAAGGACAAAGTGTTCAGAATAAGATGTTCCCCCGTGTATTGCTGCCACGGGTCACAGAAAAATTAGAGGCATTAGAAAAGGAGATGACTTCAAAGAATGATGCCTTCTGAAACACTGTAACATAAAGTGAATGTCTGAGTAGAGTAAGTAGCATCAGTAAAATAGTAAGAAACTTGTTGCACATTTTGGTAAACCTCCAATACTTCCATAGACAATAGAAGGAAGATCCACCAAAGTACATTCAACAACGTATTTGTGTTTTTATCGTGAACTTCTTTTACGTGTTTCCGTGAGTTTGTTCGTACGAATTTTGCAAGTCTTAACCGTACAAATTTGTCACAAGTTGCTGTATTTTTAGCTTAAAGAACGCATCCTGTTCATGAAGAAGCGGGCGTTCATCAGAATGTGATCTATAAAACTACACTGTACCTCTTCAGTTCTATTTGTGAGTAAGTTTTATTCCTAAAAAAATCTAAGCCATGTGTAAAAAGAAGATGAGTCATATTACTACAGCTGCCAATGGTGCGTCATCACATAGCCAGAAATAAAGAAGGAATGGTTTGACGAAGTTTGGAACTAAAAAGTGGTCCATGACTTGGATGGGAGGCTGTAGAGTTATGAGTGATCTCTGGAGAGTCTTCAGAGTTGAAGGGATGAACGCCAGACGGAAAGTACTCTCACTTCAGCTGTAGTTTAATTGACAGCAGACATTATTGTGGTACAGGTCCCGGTTTCAGTGCTCCAGAACATACTTTTAACACAAAATGAGTTACAAGTGTTCCAATTAAAATAAACTCTGACTTCTCAAAAGCGATAGTGTGATGCCACTATATACACATCCAGTTAGCGGTCAATTTTTCTCCATTCCTTTTATACTGTGCTACCTGTACATGCATGTCATTCTTATGTTGAATAAAGCGCTAATTTGCTGCTCCATCACTTCTATAGTGATGCACTGGTGTGTTAGCAGTTTCCAGGGCCAACACCTAATAAAAAAGAAAGAAAAGAAACACTCCAAGCATATAAATTGGATTTGGAAGAGGTAGAAAATAATAAAGATTCTGTAATCCAGTCAAGTAGGGTGACGTGACGATTCATTTGTTTAATGTGGAAAGAGAACATCTTCCTGATTAACTGTCAATTAATCCTGCTATTATTTATGTCTGAATTTATCCTCTGAACAATGTTGAAATAGCTGGCCGACGTTGACTCACACCTTGCCAAACAGAAGGAGGCGGTCGACGGTTGCCTTAGGAACCCCTCGGAGCGGCGAGCTTGAAAGGGATTCGTTTACTCCTTTTCCAAAGTTACCGCTTCGAATAATGTGTAAAAAGCTCAAGTTTGTGAGCAGCTGAGAAACTCCAGTGGGCATAAATTGCTTTCCTCCAGACTAGCGATAGATCAAGCGCTGACCTGATGAGTCTGCTTTCAATGCTTCTAACATTTGTAAAGCTTGTGCTACTCTGAGGATAACTTGTATAATTTAGATTACTTATATTCCCCCGGCTTGAATAAAAAATGTGTTCACAGAAAGCGTGATCTGATTTACACTTGATGAGGATTTCTGTGCATCTTGATATATGTGAAAGGACAGTCTTCGTGCTATTGATGAAAAAAGGTTTCGTTCATTGACAGAGTGGTTCCAGGTATAGTAGGCATGATGGAGGTCAGGCTTCATTAGTGTAGCTATTTCAAAGACAAAAGCTGCTGTTCCTGCAGCATGGCAGCACTTAGCTATTGAGTGG
Source organism: Scomber scombrus (assembly GCF_963691925.1). Taxonomy (NCBI): domain Eukaryota; kingdom Metazoa; phylum Chordata; class Actinopteri; order Scombriformes; family Scombridae; genus Scomber; species Scomber scombrus. The sequence continues at coordinate 13,331,124 of NC_084993.1, forward strand.
AGTGTCACATGATTCTGTACCTTCATATAGGTTACATATAGGCACACATCTATGATTCTATACTATAAGAACACAGTCAGACTTGGTAGTAAGGTAGTATTTTTATATATTTAGCCTAACTTTGGCTTTTATTTGAATTTATCTTCTTAATAAGCCGTCTACAGTAAGCTAAATATGCATATAAACAGCCATAAAATGGATATAAAGAAGTGATTTTTCTGTAAGACTGTCAAGGTTTGAGTAAATCAGCAGCTAAAAGGAATTATTCTGTAAAAAATCTCAATAACTGAAACAGCCAGAAACACTTCAAGATTAAATATTTCTTCTCTGCCATTTTCCCCTCACACTCATAACTACTCTGACTACACCGCAGGTAAAACCAGTTTATCTCCCTAATTTCTCAATCCTGTATCTTCCCCTCTCTCTCTCTCTCTTTCTCTCTCTCAGCGTACACTGTGAAAATCGATGAAAGTGACAGAGTGTGGGAGGCAGAGGCTGCCAGAACAGTGTCATCCACAGTGGCTGATGTCACCTCCGCTGTACCCTGTGCTGGGAGCGCTGCCAAAATGTGACTTTTTACCGCTGATTCAGCCAGCACTCAGCCTGGCAACCATGGTGATGTGCATCGTGGGATGCCTTTAAGTGTCATTAACTGGCACGGACGGGTGTTGGTCGTGGCAGGGCGCTGTCACATGCTTTTGCCATCACGCGGCCGTTACCTGGCCCCTGGCCTAAAGGGACGCGCGGTAGGAGGGGGACAGGTGGGAAAAGAGGGTTTTTAAAAAAGGAGGAATAAGTGTGAGGGCGCACCAGGAGCAAAACTCAAGAGAGGCAGAGAGTAAGAACCCACGATGTGAGGTGAGAAAGCGAGAGGCAGAGTGGGAAGCAGGAAGAAAGGCAAGCCAGTGAAGTCAGGCTGACTCATTCCCCCAGGCTCATGTGAAAATGCTCTTTCGTCTTCTGTTCTCTGTCTGAGTCCACAATAACAGCACGGTGAAAAAAGACACGCCGTCCTCCACAGGAGAAACAAATAACAGATTCATAAAGAGCTGCCTTCTTTTTTTTTTAACTTGAGGTACATTTCTGGAAATTCTCTGTCTGTGAAGCAGCTCTGAGATGAACACCGACGGCAGGCTTGAGGTTCTGGCTGGGAGTCGATAAAGCTGTAGCTATCAGTCCTACTGTACTGTACTGTACTGTACTGTACTGTACTGTACTGTACTGACACGCACATACGACAACCAACTTTCATGATACAGGATTAGGAGGGATCAGTTTTCTGGATCAATAGGATTATAGCTGTCGTTAACCCCTCTGAGACGGAAGAATCACAACCTGCAGAGAAAACAAGGGGATGTACAAATAAGACAGTCTGTTGCAGGGTGGAAAGCGGGCGACTCTGCCAGTATTTTGTACACCAAAACAAACAGTTATTCCAAGTAGGAATAATCTGTACTTGGAAGCAGACAAAAACCAAACTGCCCACGGCGCAACGTTAACAAAAACACGCTAGAAAAAAAAAAAGAAAGAAAACAAAAGCTCTTATTATTCCGAAAGCCAAAATAGAAAAATCGCTGGCTGTAATTGGCCTGCCTTTCTTCTCTTTCTTTCCTCAGAGAGGAATATGCTTGTGAATATGTGCACAGAAGAGGCTAGCGCGTCTTCTAGGCGTGCACGATAATTGGCTGCTTTACAGGAGCGCGTACGAGAGTCGATACCTTCCATCAAATCCACTTTGAGCTGCTTTCAGCCCGTTGAGGGCGAGGCTGTTTAAAAGTTACGGCATGCGGGTAAATTACAGAGAAGCGTGCGCTGTTCAGGGCCTCTGATAGATGTGCAACAACCTTTATTTGTTCTCTGCTTACACACAAACTCACACAAAGAATGCTGTTGGTGTATTTTTTTTACATGCAGGGACAAATGCTTTCTGTTTATTGATTTTTCCCAGCAGACAGTGCTTTTTATTATTCTCCCATTGTCCTATTTATGATTATTTGATGCTTCTTGTTTGAGCACATCATCGGCTTGTGTGGGTATATTCTCTGTGAATGCGTGTATGTGTGAGTGTGTGTGTGTGTGTGTGAGTGTGTGAAGAAACTGTATCGACATGTACAGTACGTGCAAGCTTTCCAAGCACCTACAGATAATCCTAATGCTATTCTTGCCCAGGTGTGATTGAAAGTATTTGATTTGTGTATGTGTATATATCTGTGTGTGTGTGCGTGTGTGTGTGTGTGTGTCTGACTCGTTGAGCAGTGCTCCCACATCAGCCTCTAACTCTCAGCAGCACCAGATGGATCCTGGGGAAATAGCCAGAGAGAAAATTAAGAACAACAGCTGTCAAATCAGCGAGCGAAGTGAGCAGGAGAAAAAGAGGAAGAAAAAGAAGAAGGGGAGGAGGGGGAGGCGGGGGTACGAGAAAAAAAAAGAAATCCCTACGAATTCATATAGTCGCTCCTCGCGCAGGTAAATCCGGATTGACATTCAGCGAGCGGCTTATTAGGAAATTTCATGGGAGTCGTGAAGTGATTATCCTGAATCTGTCAGCTGCAAACAGCATGTCAAAATGCCACCCAGGCATTTCCCCCCTCCAGGTGGTTGATGCGCTGCTGCAATGAAAACTGAACATGTGTTCATAAGACTGATGGCTGATGAGGGAGTGTGTGTGTGTGTGTGTGTGTGTGTGTGTGTGTGTGTGTGTGTATAGGGGGATGGTGGTGGCATGCAGATGGAGGCCAAATAACACACACAAACACACAAACACACACCGAAAGCACATCAAACATTAACAGTTACGACTGATACACATCTGGCGCAGACACATCGAGTCTCATAGGTAGAGCAGAGCAAGGTTGTTGTTTTTTTTACTTGGTCCACCAACTGTATCTTTGTTGCATACGGTTAATAAAGCATTTTCTACTATAAGTATTACAAATATAATACCTGTTATGGAGGGTTTTGGAACTGTAGGTTATATCAACTGTTGTTTTAACTACAGCACCATGAATACACTGATTGGATTTATTTTAATATGCAATGAAAAACAAGAAATATGCTTGTATGCCCCTTGCCAACGAGTCAAGTTATAGTTTACATCCATTATTTTATTATATTTTATGAATCTTATATTGTCTTTTTTTCTTTTATTGGGCGCATCTGATTTTTTTATACATTTTATATCCTACCTCTGGTGCAGATTCATGAGAGTTATGATAGTGTTTCCTCAGTTCCTGTTTATATTGAGTCATTATTTATAACATAGGTATTTATTGTTGTTTTTTTTTTGGTTATTATGTAAAGCACTTTGTAATATATCACTATCATAGCCGGATCTACCATAAGGGCAATCTGGGCAAGTTCCCAGGGGCACTTTAGTAGTAAAAGGGGCCCTCAATGATTTTTATTGTCTACAGCAAAACAACACAAGGCTTTAACCTTTCTCTTAATGTTAATAGTTATTGGTCACTCTCAGAAATCTAATATGTTCAAAATGAAATATGAAGTTGAGGTTTCACCTGACAGCAGCATTATCCAATCAGAATAGAATAAAGATTGTAGCATGGGCTTCGGCAGTGCCCGGGGGCCCCTGGTAATATTAATCCAGCCTTGTTCACTATGTATGAAAATGCCATACAAATCAAGTTTGATTGATTGATTGATTAGTGTCACCGGTTCAGTATCCAATCAAATGTGAAATACGCTCACAGTCTTTCTCCTCCTGAGTAATGGTGTTAAATAATGTTTTTACATTATGATGTCACATTTTGACCTTTTGGATAGACAATGTCATTATTTCTTTTATCCCATTAGACATTTGTGTGAAATTTTTTTCATACTTAATGTGAATTCTTGAGTGATAGAGACCTTTGAGCACCGCATTTAATTAAGTTCATCCTTGAGTCGAAGTCAACGTTCGTGCCAAATGTACTAAAATTCCCTTTTGGATTTTTTCTGAGATATCACGTTCACGAGATTAGGAAGGATATGAAGTCACAGTGACCTTGACTTTGATCACAAAAAATCTAATCAGTTCATCCTTGAATCCATATGGGTGTTTATGCCAAATTTGAATCTGTTTAAAGTCCGTTATTAACACAGTGCCGAGCAGTTTTCACCTGTTTTTAACATAGAAAAAAAGAAAAATGAGACCAGGCATGAAAAACAGAGATGAGCATCTGTGACAGCTTCCGTTGTCTGTGTCACAGATTCAGTTGATTGTAATGGACGAGTTCTGCTGTGGCAGGCGTGCGGTCCGTGCTCGGTGTATTTACGGCTTTCGCTGTTACGCAAAAATGAACACGCAAGGACACCCAAGCGCGCTCGAGTGTGAATGATTCCCCTCTTTCTCCTTCTGTCTCTCCATCTGTCTGTCTGTAAACGAATTGGATGCGTACACGGAGCAGCTAATAAGGGGTGTGAATGAATGAAAGTGTGTCATCCCGTCTCTCCCTGCCTTTATACCGTCTGACTGAAGTGTCACCGAGCTGTTTAATCATCACGAATCACCGCTGATGTATTTTTATCAAAGCGCGGAAGGCGAGGCGCTTTTATTTCACGCTTTCGATGAATGGGCTTTATGAAAGGTGCTCCGTGTGTCACTGTCATACAATCGGTTGCCAAATGTCAAGAAGGCGGGTCAAGCAGACAAGAAGAAGAAGAAGAGGGAGACGGAGGAAGGGGAAACACAAACAACAAGAAAGATGATGTGCTGCAGAGTAGTGGAACATTGTCATAGATAATAAATGATGACCCTTCACACCTGGAGTGATTCAGTTTAGTCCAGTGAACTCAAACAAGGTTTTATGTAAAGTGAAAATACTAATAAGCACCAGCAATTAGACACATCCCCAGGAATTACCATACTCAAAACCACCCAACACCATTACTATCTGCATTTTCACCCATTAACAGACATACTCCCATTTATTTTAATACGTTTTTTTTAAGGACTAATATTCACAAGATGTCTGGGTATTTTTTATGTAATTTATTGACTTAAATATATTTTAGCTTGCAGCTCAGAAGAGGGATTTATTTCTCCAGTATGCCGGGCAACAACGTGAACTGGTCTGCACGCAGCTGTGACCCCTGACCCCCGTCCAGCACCTCTGGGATGAAGTGGAACACCAGTGCTGAGCCAGGCCTTATCACAGACATCCGTGTTGGAACCTACTAATGCTCTCGAGGCTAAATGGGAGCAAATCCCTGATAAACAGCCTGAAACTGTAACAACGGCCGATTCATTCGGAACATTTAAAAAATGAAATGTGGTTCAGAATGAATAAAAAAAAGTCAAACCCTGAGGAATGTCAAGACAGGCTGGAGTTAATGATAGCAAATGAAAACATATGTAGACTACACAGATAGAAGTACAATATGATGTTGTGGTGATTAAGATGTGAAAAATAAATGATTGCTTCTAGAGCTGCAGCAGCTGATTAGTCCATTAATTAATTAGCTGCAAACTGCTAAATTAAGCACCAACTTTTTTGATCATCAATTAATAGTTTGGAGTCCTTTTTTAAGAAAAAGAGATTCCGATGTGAATATTGGGGCTTTGGGAAACAGTGAACAACATTTTCCACCATTAATTGACCGGAGAACAAATGTATTAATCAAAAAAAATAATCAACAGATCAATCAGTAATGAAAATAATCATTGTTGCAGTCCTAATTGCCTCTACAACACTGTTCCCAACATCTTGTTTATTTCCTCTACCACTAAGCTACCTCACATAAAGGGCAGATATGATGTTATTTTGCACTGGAATCTTCTGAATGCATTTGAAAGAAGCAGGTCAGCAGGCAGGACTATGTGCAAAAAACAGGTGATGTTTATTAATAAAAATATGAATAAAACAGAGGCGACAATGAAGCCTGAGAAATTCAATAAAATATAACTTAAGTCAAAGCAAACAAACATATAAAATCTGCAGCCTTGTGGCAAGCTGTCTTACTTCTTACATGCTGCCCACTGAATGGCATTTCACCTTCTTTGGAAGCCTTTGGAACCTCAGGTAAGCTACACAGATACTGGGCTATAAAAGCACCACTGGAACACCACTGGATTCGTTGCAGCTGTTGACTATCACAATTTTTTACACTCGGACAAACACAGTCACAAGTGCACCAAGTTCAACCAAATGTCAGAACAACCTCACAACCATCTGCCCACATCTTAACAATGATCCATACCTGTTTCCACCACTTCTAACCACACACACCACACATATCAACCAATGTGTTCCAATTATCGATAACAACCTAACAGATGGATTAAGACATTACCAGAAACACAAGACTGAAAAAAAGAATGATTTTAACACACGAAACACGGCTCGGTGAAAATCGAGAGAGAGTATATTCATGAGATGTGTGGAGCTCAAAGGAACACAGCTGAAGTGGCAGCAGCTCCTCAGTCTGTCTCTCAAGCATCAATACATGTGCTTCTTCAGGCTTTGCGTCTATTTAAGTGTAAGAGATTCACAACATTGATAAAACAGGCCAGATCTTATTCATGCGAGGCTCTTCAGAGCTTTAACATTTCTAAATTAACATCATTCCATGTAGCTGTGATCATAAGGTTTAAATTTGAATGTAGTATTTCATTAAGCATTCTGTTACAGTGCTGTTTATTTTGGTAAACTTTCAAGGCTCAACCAGATAGACTCTTAGTTACCGCTGGGGTTATCCCAAATGCAAACTTTAAAGCTATTAAATAAACTCAAGATGTAGATCACGTTTTGATGAGTGTATGTTGCCAAATTCAATCTTCTAGGCTATTTAGCTCACAGCGGAGCTAATCATGCTAGCAGCTGTACTGACATGTTCGCAATAATGATGCTAACACGCTACCTGAAGAAGCTACAGGCGGAACACACTGTTCACTCTTAATAAAGTCAATTCAGTGTGTATTATTTTTTTATTTTTCAGCTAACATGCTAGAGTTTAGCAGCTAATGCATACATGTTCAGTATATTAGCTTGGCAAGTTAGCATGCTCACATTTGCTAATTAGCGCTGAAGACAAAGCACAGCTGAAGATGATAATTGAAGGTTATTATTGACTTCAATCAAGACCTTTGACAAGCTGTAGCTGCTTGATAACGAGTTTATTGGAATCAGGTGGAATCAGGCTATAGAATAATATATTCAAAGCAGTTACCAGTTAGCACATATAGTCCAGGAGAGGCCAATCAATGTAAAAGAAAGTGGAACCACTCCAAAGAGAGAGTCTGAAATCTAGAAATGATGTCAAATGTGATGCAAATGTGTAAGCTATGCCATGTGAAAGGCTTTTATAGGCTCAGGATTTAGACTTTCTTTCTTCTTAGCATTTCTCGTAGACCTTGACTGCAAACAGAACCTTTCTCACCTTTTTTAGAGTGAAAATTGAAAGAGCGAGTGTGACTTTTTAAATTACTTTTTTCTATACTTTAACTTGCCCAAAGAATGGACTCTAGTTTTCTTCTTGCTTCCGTTTTTTTTTTTTTTTTTTTCTTTTTCTTTTTGGTATGTGGAAACAGCAGTATGTTTCCAGCTGTGCCGCGCTAAGAAGAAACGACACACCCCGGAGAGGACTTTTCTCCATGTTGTGAATAGCACTCTTTTCCACGGGTCATCACACTTAACGGCAGACAAGACTCGAATGTACCGCGGAGTGTGTGTGACGAGACGGACTCAGGCGAGAGTGAAAAGGAGGTGTTTTCTTCTTCATGGATCAAGATTCGGGTCTGCCGTCTGTCGGAAAGGTGTCCAATTAGGGACAAGAAGGCTGACAGGATGGAGACAGCTTTCCAGTACAACACTGTTTTACACTTTCAACAGAAATAGATAAAAAAAAAAAATCTCTCAGCAGATGTTGTACCATGTTCTGACTTTTAATCCAATTATATTTTTTTAACCATACATACGAAATTTGACAGGATTAAAACGGGTTCTCTGTAAAGTCTCTTTTTATGTCTTGTTTCTACATTTATACGCTTATTTATTTATTTATATGGGCTGTTTTATGCGTAGAAACATTCCTAAACCTGCTTCCTTTCTACGATAACACTATAATTTATGAAGCAGAAAATATACCGTTATCCTCCGGAAAAATTCCCCCGGGTGCTTTCTTTCACCTTTAATATCCTGTTTAATGTATTCTCACAGATTATTCATTTTGATAAAAAATCACTGGTTCTCTTCATACTAGTTTCCACCTTTCTGAACAGAGTAGTGCGACTTAACAATGCTGATTGGATTGCTGGCGGACGGTAAAACTACCCGGCTATAATCTCTTGCAGGAGCGCGTTAAGTTTTTGAAATTTGTTATTTTAATGATGACATGTGCTAGAAAAAGAAGCCAAAGTTGTCAATATGCAAAACATCCTCCTCCATCTGTATTCTGTAATAAGCTGCGGTGCGGATTTCTGCAGGAATTGTATGAGTGATGAATGGAGAAAAGCAATTGTGAGGGGAAATATCAGAGAAAATGATTGTTTAGGCCAGACACAGGGTTACATGTGTGTGTGTGTGTGCGTGTGTGTGTTTTGTATGCAGGGTCGGACAGTGGCTGAGGGGACTGATTAGCAGCAACATCTTGTGCCAAGCTACTTCTTAGCTGTACTGATTTCACAAAGCTATCTGTATTCATTTATGCATGGAGCGAGCGTGGAGGATGAGTGGTCTGCAAAACAGAATATTTTTCTTCAGAGTGTCTCTATTCCTCTCTGTATTCACCCCCTCACTGCTGCCATCGCTTCTGTCTCCTCGCTCCTCATTCCCCCTCCGCTGTTTCAATCCAATATTGCGAGGAATGATATTTTTTGAGATTCTCAATTTGCCGTTCCTTTGTGTAGGATTGTGGACTAAAGCAGTACGTTGTTGTTACCGTGCGGCCTCTCGGCGTTCGGGAACAGTCTTACTGTGAAAAACAAGTAAATGACTTCAGAGGTAGCAAAACATCTCCGAGTGAAAGCAAACTGCTGCGCATTACACATGATCACTGGGCTTTCAGTCCCATTCTGCTGTCTGCTCTATTATGTGCCTCATATCTGAAGCTAGTTTGGACAAAGAGGGGGAAAAAAAGTGGGACCATTTTTGCCACAGAGTCACAACAGAGTACACCTTCAGACAGAAAATATCTACAGTATAATATCTCTGACAAATATTGTGATTTAAACTGCAGCTATTTCGTATGATAATATAACTTGTAGCTTGTTTTCTACATAAATATAAATACATGTAAATATAAATAAATGTATGCTGCTCTTAAAAAAAAAAAGACTAATCTTTGACATATACCAGTCTGTGATCATCCATCAACATATTTTCTTCTGATCTTAAATTTAGTTAAAATAATTTATTCATTTCTGCTTTTTTAACTCAATAATTTCATTTAAATGAAGCGTATTGGCTGTAATTTCCAAAATATGTGTAAAACCTATAATAACTTGGAATGAAACCAAACCAAACCAGCACGGTTGACAGGTAGATAAGAGGAAGGTTAAGATATTACATTAGTGGTGAACTCAATTATACTCCAATATAACCTTGAGTTCTAAAAAAAAAAAAAAAAGTGGTGTCATACTTACAACAAAAAAAAGCCACAAAGATGATGAAATTCTCTCAGTCCTGGAGGTTTTCCCCATTTAGAGCTTTTATAAAGGCTTAAAGCATGATATTATAATGTGCTTATAAGTTTAACTGTGCAATTCCCACAGCTCTGTTCACCAGCTGTCTCACATTGTGGTGCTTCTTCTTACACAAAACCATCTTCAGCCAAGTTAAATGTACAGACAGTGAAATGGAAAACAGGGAATAGGCCTTTTTCCACAGCAGCAATTTTGACTTGTCATATTAGGAAAAACACAGGTGTTACTAATAACATTACCAAAGCCTCTGTTCATGTCAAAAAAGTAGTCCATAAAAAAGGCTTATGAGGATATTAACCACAGAACAGTTTCCACCAACTTCACGGAATGAAAAGGTAAATAGATACAGCAGGGACAGTGGCTCAAACTCTCACATTTTATAGCATCTTAAGACACTGCTGGTTATGCTGGCTGATGGCAGTGCTTCCTATCTACAATTGGAGATGGCCATGTTCAGGGCTGCTGGAGTCTGGAGGCTTTTTACACAGTGCCACAAATAGAAAAACCCCATGAAGTCAGTCAATTGGACCTGCACCACTCTGAGCTGATGGCTGTAGAGCTATATATCCTGCATTAACACAGTAATGACCGCCCTGGCACAAACCTTAATGCTCGCTCGCTACCACATTTGTTAACATTAGCAGCTGCACCTGTCACAGAATATGCATTTCAGTGTTTCCCCCTCTATTCATTCTGAATTATGAGCGCCACTGCTACAATTTCACATTATCGTTAATATCAATGGGCGACTAATGACTTTCGCTCGTGCACTGTGTGAGCACAATCGCACCCTGCGTTACCGTACAATGTGTAGTCGTTGACTAGTGCGTCAAATCCCAGAATCCTCCCTCTCCTCTTTCCTCAAAAGGACATCTGTGTGAAAGGTGCTGTTATAAGGATAGTGTAGCTCCTTTAGGGCGGTGTATTATGTGTGTGTGTGTGTGTGTGTAGTAAGTGTGTGGTTAAGCGGCAGAAAAATGACTTTAGGTGAGCCGTGGAAAATGTTAGCAGTAAGTTGTCAATCTGGCAGTAAATGTACATTATATCATGCTGTGGGTGAACACACAGCTCTGATTGGCTGCAGGGCGTCCATTAATTCCTGTTAATGGACACCTGCTAAGTAGTTTCATTGGAAAAAGTCCCCGTTCTAAATGAATGCACTGGCTAAAAAGAGTAACCACGGCAACACAGTCAAAGCCTCCATTTACAATAGATATTTACTGCAACATGTTAATGAGCTATCATTTAATTACAATAGTGAATTCAATATTTGGACCTCGTATTTAGAGAATAATGATGACTTTGATGCAGCTGAATAAAGAGAAATCGAAAAGAAAAGGTTGAAACTGCGAGTTAACAGCGGGAGAATGATTTAACAAGGCATGCGGAGACCTCCACGTTAGCAATAAAGTCATGAACATAATGTGAATATCTCATTAACAATCCTGAGTGTAGTTAGCGCCTCATCCTCTGAACACCACAGGTTAGCGACTGTAACACACAACCTTCAGGAAGTACACTGCTCCTCTGAACTTAATCATTTGACTTTAAATCTCACATCACAACAAGATACTTCAGGCTACAGCTAACATTACATATAGCCTATCATTTATAGCTAATACAATAGCTAGCTAGTTTTGTTGTAAACACACTGTCAAATGGTGCACAGTTATTGACTTTGAAGCTTGCTAACATGACGTTAGCTTTCTGCTTCATAGTTTAGCCAAAGGTTTCTGTTCACTGAGTGGACTAGAAATATTTACTATTGCCAAGTTGTATCTCAGGTTCATCCTATTTACTGGAATAGTAAATAATGTTTCCATCGCATAAGAACTTTATGAGACAGTAGGCTAGCTAGCTGGTCTTGTTGTAAACATACTGTCAATTATGTTTACTGTTTGTCAATTGTATGCAATGTTATTGACTTTGCGTATAACGCTAGTATAACGTTAGCTTTCAGGCTCATAGCTGAGCCAAATGTTTCTATGAGCTGAACGAATTAGAAATATCTCCCGTTGCCAAGTTGTATCTAATGTTTGTCCCATTTATTGGAATAGTTAACAATGTTTCCATTGCATGAGAACCTTATGGTGGTGGTAATGCTACTGATTGTTATTATATTACCAGGTAAACAGAGTTATGGCTTGTGAAAAACTTAAAAAAAATAAATGAACAGTCTTTAACAATTTTTTTTTCTTTTTTGGCCAGTGACCATGTTATAAGTGGGATAATGCCATTTGAGGTGTACATAATCAGGAATTAATGGCCTCTGCAGAGGAAACTGTCCAATACATAGCCAAAGACAGACCTCCCCACCGTCCATTAATTCTTAATAATGGACACCTCATCGAGCATTATCCCTTACATATAGGCTACAGTATGGCAGTTAATAAAAGATGCAGTTTCTTAAGACAAAGAAAAGTCTCATCAGTTGTTTCCCCAACTTCTGGAAAAGTGTAGGTGGTTAGCCCTGAGGTTAGCGACTATGGGTTAGCCTAACCTGACTAGGCTAAATTAAGGTAGACCAGCTATTCTCATTTTAGTGCCAATCTCAGTTGCTCCAAAACAGACTGAAGTACTGAACTGCAGTCTATCCTGAGTTTTTCTCATCAACCCCCCCCCCCCAGTCAACTTCGGGAAATCACTGCATTTGAAAAATGATATGCAACTGAACAGAAATTCAGCAGCAGCTAAAGGCGAACTGGCAACACCTTGGTGAATTTTTAAACTCCCAGCTACAAATATATTGCAAATACATTTACATGATAATTAGCATTTCACTTCTGGTGTTGTATTTTTGTGTGTGTGAATATCTGACAAAATACTGCGTTTGATCAAAAATATCCACAGGCAGGAAAGACTACAGCTCATTATCCTCATTTACATGATCAATATTCATCATACTGCAGATGCTGGTTATGTCATCTTGATAACGGGGGCTTCAAAACAAAAGGAAAATCATATTCTATCAACTCCAACTTCTGATTTACAAAGAGCCAAATCAACACATGACCTAAATCCAAACTTCTGGATTCTCTGTAGGTGCTACTGCTAGTTACTGTAGTTAATTCACTAACCTGCCTCATGGAAACAGCAGCTCAGAAAAATGTGTCTAGTTCAGCCGAGTCTCCCACTGCTCTTATTCACCCACTAAGTGATGACAGTAACAATAAAACTGACATGAATGGACAGACTGGTGAGGAATACAAGAAGAAATCTGATAAATGAATAGAGAAATGCTGAATACAGGTACAGAGAACTCACTGACCTTCATCTGTTCCTGTTCTGCATATAGAATCTCTTTGAGTTGTGGACTATCATTTGGACAGAATTAGACATCTGAAGTGGTACATTTTCTTTCAAGCTGACTGATTATATCCTTAACATGTTTACAGTATGTCACTAGATGCCATACAGAACTGTAGCAGCAATAAGTCTGTAGAATATATGAATGCCTGTCATCAGGCTAACAACCTTCTGTCATTGATGACTAGTTCTATGTATGCTGTGATTGTAACTCTCTCTCTGTAACTCTTTTTGTTCATCTGGGAGATGTCATGTTTAGAACACAATAGCTAAATGATCAACTGCTGCCTTTCTGCACACGCAGAGGGAGGTATCAAAAGCATCAGCGTTAACGCTCCCTGACTTTGTATTCATAACTGAGTACAATAAGACGCTGGCTTCAAACTCTGCATCCAAATGGAGCTACGCAGCACATGGGCCATTAAAGAGTGAGATGTAATACCACCCCTCCCTGGCACACCAACATCTTTTGATTTATTATTGGCCTAAACTCCACACTGTACGGAGTAGCAGCGGTGCTGATGTATCCCTGGAGACGCATTGCAATAAAATGAACTGCCATTGTTTTCCTGCAGAACTGTACAAATTGCCTCATCAAAGCCACAACATGGGTCCTCCACCTCTAGCCATTAATCAGTGGGAGAGACGTAGGCACCACAAAATGCCTTTTGCATTTTCCTCAGCTGAGCCGCGCATCAGGCTGACAAGTGTTGTTGTCTCAATGTTTAACTTGGGGATACAGAAAATGAAGATCAAGTAGCGTTGTCAAGTAAAAACGCATAATGGCTTCTGAATTTACTTAGTTGACTTGGACGTCTTCATTTTATTCAAATGATCTAGATTTAGTTGCGGGCTTTGAATGCCAGCAGGTGACGTCCTGCTAGTGTTAATCCCTGACCTGTAAGTCAAAGACAGAGACACCCAGCAAAGTGTCTCGTATAAGACATGTCGTTCTTCCAAATGACATTCTGCGATGGAAATCTTGCCACCTAAATATGGAACGGATCCATAACTGAACGACATCACTTTGGGAATAAATTAGGAGGTGCCGCGAGCGGAATTCTAATGACCACCTTACCCTTTGCTAACAATGTTCCACTGACATTCACTTTTCAAAGAGGAACGAAGGGAAGAGGGCGTTCTGTAATTTCCACTTACACCCCACTGTTCTTTTAATAATAACCTACCCTTGTGCTCTCAGTTTCTCATTTCTAATTGGGTTGAGATGCTTGAATTTCATTAAATTACCAAAGATGGATTTTATTCCACACGCCCATGTACAGTATGAGCTTCTTTTTTTTTTTGTTAGAATCTGAGCTCTTATTGTGACTTTTAGTGTGTGTATGTATGGGTACCATTCTCAGTTCTTTGATGGACTGATGAGCTATTAGAACCACACAATGTAACACATGCAGCAAAAAACCCAACTGAGATGAGATCAAATCAATAATTTCCAAGCTTATGTTGCCACTGCGGCAGAGATGGTTAGTACAAAGTGTGAGTTATGTGAAAAGCCTGTGACACAACAGGATTTCAGCTCCACTGCTCTTATACAACAGAGGGAAAAAAACAAACAAGCTGTCCCCCTGAGACCTGGCCTGTGTAGCCAGTTAACCTGAAAAACACGACGTTTAGACCGGCAACAAATGAAACTTTGTGTCCTCGCAAACAAATGGAATGTTCACACACTACGGCAGCGTGTCATTTAGCCTTACACAGACTGAAATATCATTACTTTGGATAATGTCTGACAGTAAATGAATCTGCTTCAGTCTGACCAGGGAATTTTCCGCAGAAATCTATTTAGTCTTTTAAACTGCAGATAGCAAATTCAATGGTGACTTTTTTCTCCACATATGAGCACCGACAGGGCAGGTTAAAGTATATTAACCGTTGCTATGGTTGCTATGATACTGCATCTGTCATTTGAACCTGGAGAAATATGCACAAACTAATAGGGATGGGAAGACTGCAGAAGAATTAAAAGGTAAATAACCGACCATAATGGCACTCTCCAATCCCACCCCCTGCCCCCTTGCATTATTATGCTATTATATTATCATTATATCAGTGGTATAACATGATCCTCAAATGACAATAATATAGTTTATCGTGATTATTTCTGAGACAATATATCGTCCAACAAATGATCGTGACGGTCCTAGGGATGGGTTAAATTCATACCAGCTCCTGATTGATCAGAATCATAAGACCATAATACTGATAAGCTACTGCAGTGGTATATGAACATAATTCATTCATTTGTATTCATTCTCAGGTTGCCTTCTGTTAAATTATCTTCCTCCTAACCTGCAGCTGTCCTCTAATGATGATGCATTCCTGGTCATCATGGAGTAGGGAAGGACGATACGGCTGAAAAATTAAAACCTTTTCCAGCCTTTGGGGTCGATTCATGACTTTTTCTTTTTGCTTGCAAAATGCAGGATTGAACTGTCGTATATTTTTTAGACAGTTGAACGAGAATATTAAGAGCTGCATTACCTGCAGACTGTCATCATTATGCATAAATGAGAGTAGAATCTAGAAAAGCACTTCAGCTCCTGTAACCAGACATCATGCCATGTCAGCACAAATTGAGCACACAGATCAGTTTGCAGAGTCATCTATGTTACTTTTTAGACTAAATATACATTTGGGTAAATTATAATGACTTGATTTGAAAGATTTAGACATTTTACACATCATGCAAAAACAAAAATTCGAATTTATCAAATGAATTGGATATATTGGCCTAGCCAGTCATGAGTGTATATATGGCAAACAGGCCGACATGCCCTAAGAGTGTCAAACTGGAGCAAAACAAAACAGCTGACTCTACATGTATAACACACCCCTCCAACCTCACATTGCTTCATGTGCTGTTCACTTTAAGAATACAGGGCTCCTGTCTGTTCCCAGAGATAAAAGGAGTCAGCGGGCTTCAGGGGCTTTTCTTATCGTGCCCCCTTTCTCTGGAATAATCTCCCTGCTGACATCAGACAATCTGACTCCGATGAGTCAGCCTCTCTTTTCACCTAAACTTTCAATTAGTTGTGTTTTCTTCGATTACTTAGCCCCCCTGCACCTGTTACCATTATCCTTCCGGCAGGTCGGTCTCAGTCTGGATGTATCTATCAAGCCTCAGTAATTAAAATCCATGTCTTTCCTGCCGACGGGAAAGTGATAAACTTTCTGAAACACTGCATCTCTTTGACCCTCTTTTAGTTTGTTGTCCAGCAGCCATGAGTAAATGAGGGTCCAAGCTGTCTGTTTGTGTGTCCCTGTCTCTCTTTTTCTTTCCTTGTTTTCACTTTCTCTCTCTTTCTCTCTCTACTTAAGCTTTTCTTTGCTGGACCGTCGGCCGTTCTGGGACCTCTCTCTCTCCCTGTGGCTGGCAGCGCCTCGTTCCAAACGTTTGCATCTGGATCTTTGTCCTCAATAGTTGTCTCTCTCCCTTGAGTGTCTTTGAGTCGGTTTCGTGTGTGTGTGTGTGTGTGTGTGCGTGTGCGTGCAGTGTGTCCCTTTTTCCAGGTCTTTTTAGTACAGAAAAGGTTGTGTGGTTCAGGTCCTGCTTGTTTTAGCTGCTTGACATCCTCCACGATCCATATTCTTCATGTATCTTCCATCAACATCAAGAAAATTGATTTTAGACCTTTGTGAATCCATGCAGAATCCTCCATGTCTGCATTGTGATGCATCTAACAATCAATGTTTCCCTCTCCCCTGCTGTTTATCAGAAGAAAAACACCTCCAGTTATAAGTGCCACCGTCCATCTGAACAACTCTTAAACATACGCCTTGCGTTTTCAGATGCTTCCTTGTTATCTAATGTATCTGTAACTACCACTGAGTCACTGCTCAACATATGAGCCTCCATCTGGAGAGGCCTTGTTATTTCTCCTGTATAAACCACACGTAAACTAGATTACCAGTCAAAGTCTAGTCAGGTAAAAGGCACATGAAGCAGCACCATACTATAGATACAGTATCAACATTTCAACACAAAGACTTCACTTTGTCACTTTGAAAAGTGACTGAGATCATATGGCTCAGATTTATTTTGTACCATTCAGCATGTTCTAGCAGTTAACCTTATCTGAATCCTCAAATGCTGCTTTTGATTTAAACCGTACTAATAAAAGAACATCCGTTACATTGGAGCCCTTGCTGAGCAATGCTGATTAAATCTATCACTGCCAGATACATTTCTCTGTATTGTATTTCACAGTGTACCGTCGTTTTTAATCTGGTGTCAGGTTTGCTGCGTTGGCTGGATGATTGTATAAGTGTGTGTGATCTATCGGCTGAGTGTGTGCTCCAAAAGCTGAGGAGCTAACTTCAGATTAGCTCTCTGCTAACTGGAGGGTGGCTCTTCTAGACTTTACAAATGTTATCGGTCCAAATCGATCGAATTCTAAGAGAAAAACCAATCATTTATCCACCGTTTTACAGCCGCAACAGTAGCAACAGCGCAGGCTACAGCAAAGCCTATAATGTTAGCAAATTGCAACAGTGTTTTTGTAATTACTCTCACTGTCAGAGGGGGAAAAGTCCCACACTGCAGCTTTAGCTGGAGGCAACAGATCAGTGAAACTTTGCTTTCAAACTAGTTTCATTCCTTTCCAGAAAATAAAAAAACCCCAAAAAGACTTTTTCTGTGGATCTCAGACTCTAAATCCTGGTTGCCAATCCAGTCACAATCCTTCTCACACTGAGAGCTTTCCTCATAAAAGAGCTGTTTCCCACCAATTCACTAAACAGAAACTAGGCTGTCACATAGCGTGCACTCTGAAGATTTATGTCCGGGCTTGATTGCTGTCCGTTTTTCATAATTACTGTGTAACACTTGTTGCCCGCAGAGCGCTGCTCCTCTTCCACTGGGGCTGTCTTCGGCTCACCTCTATCAGCCAACAGGACTGGGAAATCAGCCAGCGGCAAGAGTGAGAATAATGGCGTTTGCGTGCCAGGGTCCCACACCTCAATAAACACGGATGAATGTAAATTGGGAAGGCATTGCTCTGGCGTGATTACAACAGATGGTGACCTCCTGCCTCGCAAAACGTGTGGAGAAATGAAGGGCAGGGAAGTGTTGCAGAGTTTAAAATGATGTTTGCATCGACTTTGCTTGAGCTCGACATTTCCTCTATCAGTCTGTACAGCAGCCTTCTGTGACACCTAAAGCTGTCAAATAAACTTTCTTATCAATTTGATCAAAATGTCAAGTTCCCCCCCAAAAATGTCACTTCAAAAATAACCTCAGATGAAACCCTCAAAGCAAGCGACGCTGACACTGAGGGGTTAGGAAGGAGCTCGACAATGTCGCTTGACGGAAACCAATATGGTGACAAACATTAGCTGCAGCTTCACTAAGCCGGGGCTTTTTATTGCTTCTGAGAGTTACAGTGTAAAGAGTATTATAAAGGCACACACACAGGAGATTATGCCGCTAATCTGTTCCGACAACCACGCTGTCATTGATTATTAAAGGTCCGATCTATAATCCAAAAGCACGCAGGGGGGATGCCTCGCTGCAGAAAAGCTTCTGTAAGCATTTATTCATTCATCGTTTGGGTGTCTTGATACAAAGACTGACAAGCTGGAACAATTGATAAGTTTGTGATATACGGTGTATGTAATAATTATCATTCTTTTGTGGTTACACCATTTGACATTTTCAGGATCATTCAGTCTTACTTTTGGTTAAAAAAAAAATGGTGCAAAGTCATTTCAAATAATATAAAACCAACAAAACTAAAAAATGTACATTTTAACAAACCTGATTCTTAAAACTATTTAAGATATTTTTGAATTGCTCATCTTGCCAACCCTTACTTGTCACTGAGCCATAAATTCAGATGTAAATGTGCATGGTGAGTTGTAGTAAAAGCAGCAAAAAAAATCCTCTACTCCTACTACAGATGACTACAATATCTACAGTTCTGCTGACATTTTCAAACATGCCTCAGACAGTGACTATTGTGCTTGAACTTTAGGCTTCACAATGATCAATACGACTGTACCGAATATCTTCCCTGTGACATTCAATTCAATTCTGCATAATCCCATGAAAGACGAAACTGTCTCCTCCCTTGCCTGAATGGAAAATAAAGACCGAGATGTCATCTGCAGAGAAATCACTCGTTAAAAATGACCCTGAGAGCAACATAGTGGAGACAATAATGACATCCAGTGGGGTTGTACTGAAAATGTCAACATTTCAATGCATTCTAGCTGTTAATCGTCACTAAACCGAAGCTAAATTCAATGTAGATGTGAAAAAGATGAAAATGTAACATAACTATCGGTGCTGTAATGAGATAAAAATGAAATGTGAACATGTTTTCGTGGTTACAGATGAAGAAGAAGAGGATGCCTGTTGCAATTAATATCATGCTACTTTTCAACAGCCTGTTTTATTATAGCATAGGGCTATCACTTGCTGGATTAGTCTGGCATCCGTCTCTGCTCTCCAGACACCTGTAACACCGTCGTTTCCGGCAGTTCTATCCATCCATCCTTTTTCATTTTTCTCCATTAATCTCTCAGCCTGGTAATTCGGTTTTCATTTGTTCCTCATCTCGCAACCTGGTGAATGCCAAGCCTGCCGCAGAGATCTCTGCTGAGACTCATGCCAGATGACTGCTCAGCGCTCCACATATTTATTTATTTTTTTTTTTTCTCCTCCTCACAGACAGGAAGCCGGGGGGACAGATTAGGCTAACCGCAATTATAGGAGAACAGCAAATGGGAGGATTCACTTGGTTTGTTCTGGACCTCAGCTAACCTTGACTAGTATCTGTGCACCTGGTGCGTCCCTCCTGGGCTCCTGTACTTCACTCAATTAGTGAATATCCTTTATTGCACCTGTGCCTCACATTCAGCGGCCTGTGCGTGCCCTTTTTCCCTTTTCCGTGCTAAAGATGGCAAACATCCAGAAGCGTAATGAAGACGATCCTTTTATCCTCGTCTCTTTTTCTCTCTTCCTCTTTGATATTTAGACAGCAAACGGTTATCAAAAATAGATACTTTGAGTGATTTTTTGCAGCACCTGGGGAAACACAAACTAAGCCTGCCACTTTCTGTGAATCTGTTGACAGGTGACTGAGATGAAAGCTGTGAAGAAGATAAGGAGAAATCCGATTTCAGTTGTGTGTGACTGTCAATCTTTATATAAAAAAAAAAAAAACAGGTGACATTTTTATATTCCCAATCTAAAAATAATCCCCACTGACCCCTGAAATCAGCATATGAAAAGCAGCCTTTTTACTGCATCAAAGATAATATATAACTAACTGTGATTCATGCACTACAGCAACACTACAGCAGCCACATTTAGGTGGCCTTGAGGAACTGACTCCGACTGACTCTTTATCATGAAACACAAGCCCCCGTGAAATTGAAGAAAACACAAACTACAGATAACACAAGCAGAGCACATAAATTCACTGTGCGGCCTACAGCAGGAAGCTGGAGGGGGATTTATGGACAAGGGAGAAGACTTGCAGTGATGCTATAGGGCGTTTAAGTCCTTTTGTGTTCCCCATAAAAAAAAGAAAACACACGCACACACACACACACACACATACAC
Organism: Scomber scombrus; assembly: GCF_963691925.1. Lineage (NCBI taxonomy): Eukaryota > Metazoa > Chordata > Actinopteri > Scombriformes > Scombridae > Scomber > Scomber scombrus. Next base: position 13,351,655 of record NC_084993.1, read on the forward strand.
AGTTGGTTTTGTGCTGAGGTTGTGTTTGTGCAGTCTTTTGTTGGAGGCTTGATATCAGAAGTAGATATAATAAAGTAAAAGAAAAGCAAAGTTAGAAAGGACTGTGGGGTTGCAGATAATATGGCTAATGTGTTATAGGGTTCTTACTTATATAACTTTTGAATGCATAATACTGTCCACATTTAACTGTTCAGTGCATCTAAGTCCACACTACATCACATGACCTCAAAGCTTCATATGAAAGGTGTATTTTTTTTAAATGGCTTATATTAATAAGCAACAAAACACTAGCCTGCAGTAAAAAGGCCTTGTACAGCACCATAAAACAGCAGGTTATAGTTATCTACTGGGCCAGAGAATGAGGTGAGAAACAAGACAAGGAACTAACAAAACCGTAAAACGCAGAACATAAGGAATGTGGAAAGTTACCAATAAAACCAAAGTCAATAAAATCAAAAAAGTCTGTAAAAAGGGGGGGTCATAAAAAGGCTTTTGCATGAAAATAGTTATGGCGTTCAGACAGAGAGTTTCATTGCTGAGGAGCCTTGAGTGCAATAATACTTAAATTAAGTAGGAATCGCAAATAGTAATCACTTTATTTCAGCTGAGTTGGTCACACAAGAGAATGCAAAACAAATTCCCCTGTGCGACTTTGTAAAATAAGCAGTGCTACAGGCTCGGTGACATAGGGAATACTTGCAGGGATGGTTGATGAACTCCTGCAGCTTGTATAAACTGGATAGTTACATAGAGAGAGAGGAGAGGGAGAATGCCAATGCTAGTCTGTCACAATAGTTCTCAGAGCTTCTTTCTATGCTACTCTCTGATCATTTGTTCTCACGGGATTTCCACCGGGTCCGTCAGCGGCGCGAAACAGCTGCGCCACAGTTTAGCTCCGTCTTCTGCCCAGCGTCAACTCACACCGGGAGCGTTACGGGAGAGAAATCTGCCTTTTAAAATGAAGTTGCACTGTTAATACAGTAATTACGGCAGCCCAATCAAATCCGAACGAGTGACTTTAGTATTTACTGTAGTAGCAGCACAACTAAACGGCCCGATTTTGTTAACTTGCTAAAATTTAGTTGATTTGGTAATTTTCTTAGATTTTTGTGCTTATATCATGTGTCACTAGGCTAAGTAGCTAGATGGTGTCTTTGTCTGTTTTATTCGTGTTTGTTGCTTAAATACGATCGGGAGGCTGCACAGGTTGTTTTATTTTGAAAGACAGAAGTTTTATTATGCTGATTCTGTGTTTGACTTCCTGTCTGGTACAATCTGCTCTGTTGAGCTTGTCGCAAGTTAGAAACAGCTCCGTCAAAAATAGAAATGCTGCGGATTGATAGTGCTGCGGCGCGGAGAGCCGCTGCTGGAACGTTGCTGAGACGCTCCTGGTGGAAATACTCTCATTGATTATAGTGGTACCTATCAGCTCCGGTGACCGCGGCGCAGCCGTAACGTGCCGCTGACGGACCCAGTGGAAATTGGGCTTAAGGCTTCGGTAAGCAATACTGATTGTGTAGTATGAGTTACTGATGAGGTTCAAAAGGTTTCCCAACTATCTTGGCAGCTAACAGATATAGGTTCACACAGTTAAGTATTTCTTTTTATATTTAAGCCAGTTTATACTGCCTTGAAACCATTCCTCTTTGTGGAGCTGTCTGTAGTACAGCAGAGGAGCAGCAAAAAAGCTATGACTCCTTCCATTTTAGACACAGGCTTCTGTTCACTTAAAGGTCAACCCTGTCAAGATAGTTTTCTATTGGTCAAGAGTGCTAAATCATGTGTTGAATTGGTGTCCCTTTTCAAAGTGCTCTTGAGATCGGCCCTTAAGATGAATGTAAAATTGGGTATCATCTGCATAATAAAGTACATTGTAGATATGGCCAAGTACTGAAGACTGGGGAAGGGTATCATTAGTGAATTCACAGTATTGTTTGCTACAATTCTACATTTGAAATCAGTCTAAACTTGATTTGGGTGTCCAAATATGGATTATTCAACAATGGAGAAATGTTTGGGCCAAAATCAGAAGCATGCTTGGAATCGATCAGAGATTTCAGAGATTTAGTACTGCAGGCTGCTCTCATGGGTCTAACATTTAAGTTGTTTAATTATCACTAATATATATCATTATGGTGTAACTGCTTTGATAATCATTTGTCACCAAGCAAGTTCACTGGTAATAACTGTTCTACATGTGAATTTAAGCAACACAAATAAATTCAGTCAGTAAATATTTGGATTCAGATAATGACAAAACGTCTACAACCTAATACTACTACTTATTTACTTACCATTACTTAATTCAATTGTGTTCAGTATCAGGGCTAGTTAAACAGTTCAGTAACACCCCAGACACCAATCCCAGCCAATTTAGAGACTCAATTTCTCTGAATAATGTAGAACTATATACAGGATGGCACTGAAACCTGCTATAACTTAACAACAAGTTAGGATCACCAGCAGGTCGAGGCCTATGGGAGGCTGCTCGCTGTTAGCAAATACTGTCCTTGCCTGTTATTATTGAATCCTGGCTGTTCTCATCAGCATTCACTCTGGGGAGCACCTGCTGCTGAGGTGGATGCTCCATGAGTTATTGGATTGCTAATCTCTTGCTGGGAGGCCTTTTCAGCCACACGGACAGATGAGGGTGGAAAAGGCAATAAGCCATCTACGGGGAGCAGCTGATGATAAACTTGAGTTGAGTAAACTTGAGTGAGGAGGTAGTAACAAAAGGGGGGGGGGGGTTAGAAACGTATGTCCATATATACACAGCTGAGTAAGGGAAGGATGGCTGTCTGGCTTGGTAGGACATGCCTGCCTTCTGATTTCCTTCTCCACAGCAGCAGAGTTATTGCTTTTATTTGAAGACTGCTCCGGCTCTCTCCCTCAATAGATCATAGCGCTCGATAAAATGATCGGGCGGGACGGGAAGGGGGGAGTTGGTGATTGGGGAAGAAGGGGAGGGGGGGTGGCTGAATCTTAACCTGCCGTCTATGCTGCATGTTTCTTATGGCCTGAGCTGATCTTCAGCACCACTGATTGCGCTTTTAATGGTGATAAAATGCACAGGAAATGTCAGCCTTACTGCCACAGATGCAGTGATGGAAGGGACCAATAACTCTACATCATTTCACAGAGTGCAAACCGTCATCATTGGAAGCACTAAAATAAGTGGTGACGGTCCAGTAAAAGGTATGTGCTCACAGTTTGACCTGAGAAGATGAAAGATGATGCATACATTAAAAAAATTACATCCTACATACGTTTTCCTGTACCTCACTTTTTAACCCTAACCCAGCTTTAATTCCATCTTCTATTCTAAATTTCTACTTGCTTGATAACTGCCATTTTTTGGTGGTTGTTTCCTAGCAGGCATCCTCCTTTTAGTAAGGTGGTAAACATACTGTAGGCACAATGACATCATTGATTTAATGACAATGAAACATAAACTATTACAGAAACCAAATGGCAACTTCTCATGATGAATTTTCTAGCTCTATACACTGATTGTGGGCAGACACCACCAGGAATAATGTAAACTAGAAGGTCTTATCAAGCTGTACCCTAATCATTCTACTTTGAGATGACTATTTGAAGCCAAGATGTTACTTAACTCCATGAACAGCCTATGTCAAGACTCAAGTTTAATCTGTAAGGTGCCTTTGGGAAAACATTAAACTTTCACACCAGTCAGACGAATAACAAGTCTGCGCCCTAGTCATAAATTAGTAGGAAGTAGTAGTAGTAGTACAATGCAGAAGGTTAGTAAGCTGTCAACATGGCAGTAAATGTACAGTCAAGACTTAATAAATGTTGCAGCTCCTCAAGACCAAGAAAGTGTTATCTGTTGTTTCCCTAATTGCTGGGAGTGACAGGAGTTAGCCCAAAAGTTAGTAACAATGGGTCAGCCTAACCAAGGCATGTCCAAACTATTCCATAAAGGACCATATGCCTGCAGGTTTTTGTTCCAACCAATCAACTGTCTGAAGACTGAGATCAGTTGATTAAATAAGTCAAGCCTGGTGTGCTCCTGCTTGGTTGGAAACCTGCAGCCACATGAACCTTTATGGAATAGTTTGGACACCTCTGGCTTAACCTGACCAGGCTCACTTAAGGTGGACTGAACTTTAAAGGTGGACCAGCTATTCTCATTTTAGTGTCAATAGCCATTCTTAAACTGAGAACAGAGAAGAGTCTCTTCCAAAATGTGCTCAGTGCAGCCCTCCTCCTCCTCTTTCTGCCCCTCCACCGCACCAAAGCAGTGAACCAAGGGGAAACACTGAATGATGCAGCCAAAAAAAACAAGCCAATGATTTAACTGACGACATGAGGCCTCGTTGACTGATGATTTTAATCACTGACGTTTAGAGGGCAGCCCTAGTCTACACCTCTTTATCAAAAAACTATTAAAAATACATTTAACATGATGGATTAACAGCCAAGCGTTTCATCTGCGGTGTTGAACTAAATAACTGGATAGCTGCAGCCTGGCTCCATATGATCCTTCTATGTGTTCTATTTAGCATGTGTGGGGAACGGTTGTGTGTTTTTTTAGGCTTTGAACCTGCAGGACTATTACGGCATCTTTCGGCGTCACAGCACATCAAACACATCTAAAAAAAAAAGCTGCGGGGAGTCGGGGCTGCAACCCTACAAACCGCAAAGCAGGACTATCATCCTCTGGTTCATTACACATGGCCTGTTTTTTTATGTCAGTGTGAATAGGAGCGGCAGATAGATGATGCTCACACGCTTTTTCCTGTTTTCTGGCTGCAGAATAACAGGTGTCTTGTATTATAAAAAGTTTTGTGTTTGCTCGGTGACATGATGGAGCAGGGGACGCGGCAATGATCCGACAGTTGGGAAGCATCACTGATAACTCAGCAGAATTAAATGACGCCGTGACAAAACTTCCCCCAGAGCGGATTTTTCCACCATAAAGGTCACCGGGTGTCCATGATTGAGCAGACGCCGCTTCCCTCCCCCCCTCGGGGCCAGCTGGGCGATGACAGTGACGAATGAATGAAAAATGATCCGACTATCAAAATTACGTTTCCACATTTTTTAAAAAACAGAAAGGCGAGCCTGCATAAATCAAGCAAATTATCGAAGAATTCTCTTTCCGGCTGACGGCTTTTGTTCCACATCATTGCGATAACTTTGTTTTGTTGCTTTCAGGTGCAATTATGATCATCATTACCATTCCGGCTTTCACTCTCATTTCTGTCAACCTTCAATATTAAATTAGATTAAATCTGAGTTATTTGAAGACGGATCTCAGAACTTTTGTATCTAATTCAAACTCATTACAGAAGATGAAGTTGCTGCAATTATTTTTATTATAAAAGCCTTCGACCAAAAAAAAAAATAAAAATCTTGACTAGGGCTCATTATCACCTAATAAATGTGTTGTTTCAAATGCATGCAAGAGCAAGAGCAGCACACAGAAACTACTCAAAGCGCATAAACCAATAAGTGAATGCATGTCTGTAATGTGCATACGCTGAATATTAATGGCCACTCTTGTGCAAGTAAAACCCATAGCGCCCGGAGCTGATTAAATATGAAAAATCATCCAGAGAATGTAATCAACCGCGTTGTGAAAAATGCATGGAGTTCACATATTAGCGAGGACGCAATGTGCATCTCACCAGAACACACATTTAGCCCGGCCCGGTTCCATTATTTTCATTGTGAAGGCAACTGGATGAGACAAGACATTCCTGAAGTAATCTGAGCAGATAAAAGGATCTTTAGAAGCTGGGGGGAGCTCGAGACCAGTCATTTATCATTCTCAGATCGTAACGCTCATGTTGCCGAGCGTGTGTGTGCGGTCCAAGCTAATGGGGCTAAAACGTACCGTATTCAAATCGATACGCGAAATATTTACAGGTTTTTTGCTGGGGAGGGTGACTGTGTGTTGCCCGCCTGGAGCACAGAAACAACAGACATGCTCCGAGAAATGATTACAGCAAACAAACCTCTGACTGGTGCTGCCTCTATCCTCGTGTCTTCATGGGTGGTCAAGGGGAAGAATTGTTTTTTTTTCTTTTTTTTCTCTTAACCCCGGTGCCATCATAAGAGCACCGTCAAACAACAAATAAACCATGTCTGCTGTAATAAATAAGAAAAGAAAAATAGAGTCGACACACTTGCTCAGATGCTCCTTATATAGTATATTGGTTTCATTCGTCAATGTTTCAACCACATGGGCCTTTTGTGGTGACTGTAACACACCACAGGACACATGCATGGTGATATAACACTCTTAACTAGGTAGAATATAAGATCAAACATGTAAGAGTAAAAAAAATATGCTGAATAAAACTCATTGAGGAGACTTTATGGGGTATTATTTGACCTTTTCAGGCTTTGTCGCAGCTATTCCAAAGCAAAGAAAAGGAATAAATGAGACAAAACTCTGAACAAATATAGAAGATACTCTCCAGATTCATGTCCTTATGTCCTGCCTCATTGAACATGAAGGCTTTAATGCATGTTAGAAGTCCATGAATGGAAAGAATGGACTTACTTACAATATACTTTAACCTTGTACACTACTGCTATGATTACACTGAACATGAACATGTAGAAAAGAGAAGTTTTTAATAGGAGGGTAAAACTTCCACCAAGGCTGAACATTCACCAACTTATTCACTTTTTTCATCCAGAAAGCAACTGTGTATTAATTTGATCATTATGGCTTAAATGGAAAGCTGTTGTACTGATCAAATATTCATTTATTAAAAACTAAAACTGAAAATGTAACTCCTTGCCAGTAGAAATAAAAGAAAATGATAATATATACTATTTTGCTTGCTTTCCAACCACTCCTAACTTTCCAGGGAGTAATCCATACTATCCGCAATCATAGAATCACAGAGCTGAAGAAAAAAAAAAACAACTTCTAAATGTGAGCAGTGGCAGCAAATCCCCAAAGCAGCCGGCGCTGGATATCGACAACTCCTCAACTTCTATGAGATGTTCCACTAAAGTGAAGTGCTGCTTTGTGCCTCAAATAACACCGAGGCTTCACATGTACGAATCCGAAAGTGAAGAATAAAACTTTGCAGGTTCGACTCTTGTCTCATCGCTCCCTCGAGGCCGTCTTGTGTATTCCAGCTCGGCGGCCTCGACCGGCGGTGTTTCGTCAACAAGAGAGGAGGCATCGCAGATCAAGATCAACCTCTCAGCTGTTTGATGGGGAACATCTATTAAGTCCAAAAGGTCATCTCAGACAGTTCAATACCTATGTCTGTCAGTCTAGTACATATATTTTTCTTCTTACGGCTGAAAGCGGTTAACTAGACCAACTGGGATAAGACGAGGATAAGATTGCTCCACACTTAATCTGCCTCCCCTCAAAATCAATTTGTTAGACATCATTTTAAGAAGCCGACGTCACATTTACATACAGGCCTCGACGGATGAAGATGCTTAAACTCCACTCGTCAAGTGTATCGGGCGTACCTGATGTAATTGGTGTTACGTCTAGTTAGGCTAAGATTAATGATGTTGTATAATTAGGCCTACGAGTCAAACACGTAACTATTCAAATGTGTACGTTGGGCTCTGTGGAGGAATTTGGGAGCATAAGCTGATTGAAATCAACCGTGCATCACACCTACAGTATGACGTTAAAAGCAGTATAAAATGTCATACAGAAAACCTTGGAAAGATGAAATGAATATGTTCTGTGGTGAATGAGGGGTAAGCCTCTCTATGTATTTAATTAGCTGAATACTTTTTTTTTTTTTTTTTTTTTAAACAGCATGACTTTGACTTCTCATCCCATTTTTTCCCCTGAACCTTTGCTGCATATTAATATCAGTATGGAACCATGTTGGGCTTCCATAAAGAGGATTAAAGCGAGGAGGGGGGCCAGACATAAGAAAATATTATAATGCCTTGCAGAAGCATAATGCTACCGTCCAACATGCCTTCTCAGTCTGTTTTTTAAAGAATTGAGAGAAAATCCTTCCTCTGCTGTTGGGTTATATGGAAACAGATGGTTTTGAATGTGTTTCATTTGCTACAGGGCTTCTGAATATGCTCTACATGACAGACTACATAAACTTTCGTTTCAGGGGCTCAAAATTAAGAGTGACAAGGTATCCATACGGCAGCAGAGATAAGGTGGAAATGCCCTGACACAAACAAAGCTTGCTGCTATTATGATCCTCTTCTATCTTTCAATTCAGGGCTCTTGAAGCCCAAACAGCCCGTAGAGTTACACGAGGAGAATGCAGATAGGGTGCTCACCCCTCTGTGCCTCTGTTATTTGACAACTCCAGTGAAAATCCAATCATCTACTTGACCGAGGGGGTACTGGGAGACATCAGTAGTCACACCGGCCAGGTTGGCAAACCCGGCGCGCTCCTATCATCAGAACCCTATTAAAAAAACCCAGGGCTAGGGAGACTCTGCTCCGGCACTCATCCCGTGCCAAGTGTGGTGGCAGAGAGGGGGGGGGGGGCTTAACACAGGGCCCCCGCGTGTGGAAATGGAAAAGGCGACGGTGGCCAACACCACAACCGCAGCTGGTACAGTGTGAGATAACGGGGATGCGGGGGAAGCGGCGTGAAGCCTCCGTGAAGCTTGGCAAGGCCTCCCCTCCCCTTCCCCTCCTCCTTTTTTAAAAGCGGCTATGTGATACCACTACAATCATAAAAAGACACGACCTCAGAGCTTTGCACAAAAGGAATAAAAATGCAATTCAGCTCTTAAAGACTCCCCCGGCTTAATCGAAGAATGTAATCACCCGGCTGTTTTATCAGTCCTGGCTGTGGCGGGAGGTAAAGCGCCTCATCAATCTGAAATGCACCGGCGACGAGGGTACCACTGTCATTTTGGGTCAGTCTTTTCACAATGTGCTGCTTCACCGTCTCCAGTAAAACCGTGAGACGTGTGCTGACTGGGCGTTTTAGATAATAACAGCCCTTTACTTTTGTCGTCTCGTATCATTTGTCATTTTCGTAAACAAAAACAAGACAATAGATGTTATTTACTTTCCTCTTGACTTCTGTTATCACTGTAAGCATCACTGTGGCATCCATGTATTACAATGTCAACGCCAGTAAATATACACAGTAAACAACAAGCCTGTTTATTCGCTTCTTCGTGTGCTATGTTGGTCTGTATGACGATCACAGTATGGTGTTGTTTGACTTGAATCTGTCATCTGTGCCTACAGAGTCACACGCCGAACTGGGGGGGGGGAAATGCGTGGCTAAGCACCGGCCAACGAGATTATCAGATGATCCAATAAACTTTGGACGACTGTCACAGACATGATCGCGACGCTCTAAGCTCGGCCCGGCGGATGAAGCACATAGCCGAGAGACAGAGAGAGAGAGAGAGAGAGAGAGAGAGAGAGAGAGAGAGAGAGAGAGAGAGAGAGAGAGAGACAGCACAGGTCAGAGCACATCAATGTGAAACCAGTGAATGCCCTCAGAGAAAGAAAAGAATCCCTTGAAAATACTAGCCAGAGTAGCACAAAAACTCAAGACCTTATAAAAGATGACAGCCTTGTAACTCTCAGCCCTCCTGCTATCAGTAATTACAGTGTAACCAGACAGTCATGAAATCCAATGCATTGTAAATGATGAGTTGTAACATAGAAACCATTAATTCTGCATGAAAAAAGGGCAACTGGGCAACGTTCTCTGTTTCCCTTCCGCTCCGTGTTGAGATGAAATCAAACTATTTGATCGTTAATTATTTAAAAAAAGAGAAGGAAAAAAAGAGGAACACCTGAATAACAATAATGTGATACTGTACTGATCTCAGGTGTCTTCCTGTTCTGCTCAAGTGCAAGGTCAACAACAAACTCCAGCACACTCTGAAAGCCTGTTTAAAGATGCTTCTGTTTTAAAGCTCCACTGTTGATGCCCTCCTCATTTATTTCCACACAATACAACTAGTTAACCCTGAAAGATTTGAGGAAATATTCAATTTTTCTGACCAATTATTGTCTCTAAATTCAAATACAGGCCTGGAAGAGAGGTCCACATTTAAAAAAAAGACTTATTATAATCTTATGTCTGTCTTAATAGAATCAGATTGAATAATGCAGTTGCTTTTTGTCCCATGGCTCTTTTTTTAAACCAGTCAGTGAGAGGGAAGTCAACTTCAAAGCAACCTTTTTTTTCCATGGAATAACCAGTTTAGCTCATACTTATTAATATTTGATATTAAAAGGGTTTACTTGACATTACTCAGTGAAAAGTAGTAGTATAATTATTGATAAAAAAAAGCTGCATTTTAGCTCTTACATATGGTAAAACTGACTAAAGTGATTAATGATGTTAACTATTTGATAAATTGCCCTCTTTCAAATCGCAATTTCAGTATAAAAGTTATCAATAGTTGGTCCCTACATGCAGTGAACACATTTAAATCAGGCTGATATTATCCATAATTTCGTCCCTGTCTGCACTCACTGTCTCGCTCTATGCTGTTTCTGTTGTTGTGTCACATGTCATTGGTGTAACCAAACAACACAGCTGTTCAATGATTGGCTGTTTACATGCCACACGCACCACGCTCAGTTATCAGGCTGTTTATGAGCCAGCCACTTTCTTCATGCAACTGAATTTCACCATTCCTGTTGATGAAATGTCAGCTGCAGGTACATATCACTATCATTTTATCACCCCGGCTGCATTTTAAATGCATTTGCAAGACAGTGCTGAGGCATGTGTCTTGATGACAGGATATATATTACACGACATGCCGTATGTAAATATTGACTTGCATGTTACAGGCACTGCAGGACCTGGCAGATAACACATTTCCCTCTATTATCATTTTTCCACTGTCAACCTGTCACTTCAGCGCAGCAGCCTTGAATACTGAAAGTCATTCTGGGATGTTCGGGCGCAGAGAAGAAGAACTACTACAATTTCTTTTCCATGATTTTGGATGTTTCCCACAATGGCGGCGCTCTTGAACAGGACGGTGTCAATCACAGGTGGTCATACAGACGCAGCTCGCCAGCCAACTGTATCCATGAACATTTGGGTGTATCTATGATTGCGGTCGTGCCCCTACCCTCACTGAAGAAATTGGTATATCTACCTCCTCTGTGAAGGATTCCTCTCTGTATGACAGTTGAATGTTAATGCTAAAAAAACCCGACAGTGAACGCTGGTGGTGAGCAGCAAGGGCTGGTTCATCAACCGCATCAAATTAAACCAGCAGCAGTCAAAAGGGGGGAAAGAAAAGCTACATTTGACATAAACCAAAGGTCTTAATAAAGCAGCACTTTCCAAAGGACACTCTTACAAAACAACAGTGACATTTGACAAGCCGTGGCTGTACACTTAAAAGAAATACGCTCCCCGAGGGCACCGAAAAATGCCACTGCGCTCGGTAACAAATCGGCAACCCACGAACTGACAGCTTTCCCCCTTAAAATCTGTGTCGACAAGAACAAGCGGCGTCAGAAGTGCATTGAAATCGCGAGCGATTTAATAAACCGCTTTATTGCGCTCTTTACAAAACGCCATTCATCAATGTCACATGCTGTTTATCTCATCGGAGGAACCCGGCGTCGCACCCGTATATCGAATTCCAATCGTTTCCAGCACAAAAATATGATGTAATTAAGAGAATCTGCTGTTGCCTGAAGCCTTTTTGCACACTCATTTCAGCCTAAGAAAAAGTCTTCAATTTCCCCCAAGATGAGAAAAGCATTAAATGATATAGCGTAGGACATTCTAAATGATCAGTTCTGTGTCACATTTGCTTCTGATAACTCTGACAGGCAGCCTTGACATACAAACACCCCCCCCCCCCCCCGATGTGAGGGTTAAATGAGTTAAAACCAGGCCTATTAGATACAGACCCAGGGGCTTGATTCCTCTCATGGGATGTCAATGAGATGTAGTTTATAACACAGCACATGTAAACAGCCTGCTTAAAGATACACAGCTCAGATAAGCATGTGTTTAATGATGATTTACAACAGAGGGCTGAAAATCACTCATTTTTAGGAACTTTTAAAAAAGGTTTTTTGCCAATAATACAGCACTAACTTAACGATCTATAATCGTTATCATAACCGGAGGAACAGCTGCGGTGTGAACTTAGCTTGTTAATTCTGGAAGTAGTTAAATCTGAATGTTTGGAGGCTTTACAGGAGAGGAGAAACGTGGACATTTTAAAAGGAAATCAAACAAAGCTGAGAACATTGAAATCAGTTCCCATTTCACCCCAAGTTCAAACTAGCCCCCTCTCACCCCCTAAAAACCCCCACATTCATCACTATCATCTGAAAACCATCCATGTGTGTGTGTGTGTGTGTGTGTGTGTGAGGTACTCGTTTTGATGTCACTGCCTAATTGAGATTAAACCAGCGTATTTCATGTCACAGGAGATGAATGGAAAGGGGGGGGGGCATTTTAAAAATTAAATGGAACACCCCCCCACCCTTCTCACTCATACAATAGAAGCATCTGGTCTCGTGCCAGCCCACACACACACACACACACACAGGCTTAAAATGAGCGAATTTGGCAGGGCCAGCGGTATTAACGACCCCGGCAGCGGCGGCGTTGTAAGGTTGAAAGCCAACGGTGTCTCTCACACACACTCACACACACACACACACACAAAAAGAAGAGATGTGCTTGTCTTCTTTGGTTTTACTCCACGGCGAGAAAACACAGTGCGAAAAAAAGTATTGATGTTACAACTTCAAGGGCGTAATTCCAAAAAAGAAAGGAGGATCAGTCCTGTAGGAGGGAGATGTTTCAAAGCTTCTGTCAACATAAATCTCTAGAAATGGATTTTTTTTTTTTTTTTTTAAAGGCTTAGGAGTTCTGTTCACAGCACAGCAGAGAAGACAGTGGCCGTGAATTGTTGTTATGACCCCTTTGACTACGAGGTAAAAAATCCCATTGAGCAGCTTGCCACAGAGGGTTATACCCCCTTCCACCCACCTCCACCCACCACCTCCTCCTCCTCCTCCTCCTCCTCTCCACCATCTCCCCAGCTTTCCGTTTTTTACTGTCCCTTCCACCTCCTTTGGAGTGCTGTTGCAGCATCTGACGGAGTGATAAAACACAGCGTGGTGACACTCATCCCTTTATGCGATGAAAAAGAGAGAGAGAGGATGAGAGAGAGGGAGGGAGGGGGGGGGGGGTGAACAAGGGAACCAGGGATTTTTTTTTACTAGTTCGTGTTAAGTGACATGGATTAGAAGCCAGATAAATCATTGCACTTGATATTAGGCTATAAAGTGCACAGACAGCATCATGAAATGCACAATGCACTCATCTGCTTATCTGGATTTATCTCTGCTTTGCTCTTTTTTTATTTTTGGTCTCCCACACACACACACACACACACACACACACACATTAAAGCCAATAAGCCACACACAATCGAGTCTTATTTAAATGATAGAAGGCACTTAAAAACGTCAAGTCCATCAATGACAGCAGCTCCAAACAGCTCCAACCAGCAGCCACACATGACAGGAGGCAAACTAACATGTATTCAAAGTAAAAGCCTCAATAGGAAGTTTAAAATTCCTCCTTTATGACTGTATTGACTGTTGTTTTTGTTTATTTTGAAAAGCCTGCCAACAATAGAGGACATATTTACCTGGCGGGGTCAAACAGCGCGTGTCAAACATCAATTTCACTTCCCAAAAAATATTTAAAAAAATAATAACAGCGTCCGAGCCGTAGCTGTGCGCGTCCACGCCGAACAATTAGTGCCTAGAAAACGCGCGTTCACACAGAACACCGAAAAAAAGGCAACATTTTCTTCGTTTTTTGCTTCTTTCTTTTAACACCTACCCCGCTTTTTTTGTCCTCAGTGTCCGCTCAGGCTCAGCTGCTCCTGCGTGTACACGAGGGGGTTTCCTGCCACTCCACGCCGGTCGGATGCCTCCTCTGCTCGGCGGAGTCTCGCTCGCTGCAGCCGGCGGAGCGGAGGAGAGGAGCCGACCAATCAGCGGCCGCCTGATGAGTAGAGATAGCAGCCAATCGCAGAGAGGGAAAGAGAGAGAGCGAGAGAGAGAGAGATGCCTCGCTGATCTGACGGCATGTAGGCGAAAATAAACGCAAGTCCCAGTAAACTGCGGGGGGGGGGGCTTTCACAGGTGATATCAGTCAGCTGATTGATTCGTCCTTATTTGATTGAAACCCTATTAAAGGATAGGTTCACGTTTCTCAAGCCTATTCATGTCATCCATCCATTTCCATACAATATACTCCCCCGCTCGTACGTGCTTGGATGCTTTAAATCACTCGTCCTGTTGTTCAACAGTGCATTAAATCCAATCTCCTCCAGACATGTTTGATTACATGTCTACTATGAATGATTATGTGTGTCTGATGTTTTGCACTAAAAAAAAAAGTTCAATTATCTACATCTAATCTTAAAATGACATCTCCTCCATCTGCCTTGTTGGAAAAAAAATGTAATTTATTAATATGCAAATGTGGAAAAGTTGGACACAAGATGTCTCAGACTTCACTGAAATTCCATCCTCAGATTGGGAAGGTGTCAAGTTGACAGTGTGAGTTGCTAAATGGTCCAAACATGTGATGTCACAGTGACAGTGAATAAGCAAAACACATATTTTGAGTGGAGTTGGAATTTAATATGACGCTGCCATAAGTATAAGCACCTTTATTGCAGTGTGAATAAGAAATGAGGGGAGAGATTCAACCCTGTTGACACCGTTCATGGTCAGCGCCTCAAATCCCTCAGGCCAGGTCGCCTTATACAAAGAGGATAAAAATATGAAGATGCTCACTTGTTTTGCCTAAAAGAGACTGCTGAGTCAGCTTTGCTTGAATTCAGTCTTACACAAAATGAGGATTGTGGGTTTCTCTCCCCCCCCCCCCCCCCCCCCCCCCCCCCCCCCCCCATCACCTACTTTTGGAATCACATTGAGAAGGACTCTCCTCTTGTCCAGTACAGGGGCAGAGCAAGGGAATCTTTTTCTTTTTTCTTAATCTGACTTTATAACAATTGTTATTAAGAGTGAAACTTCTGAAGACATTTCAGTTGAGTCAATGTTACAAAATAAAATGCAATAAATGCATCAAATATAATATGAATGTAATATTTTTTGTTTTCCTTTTGATCTGATTTCTTATTTTTATTTATTTATGGGAAATTGTTGATAAGGACCAAAATAAATCACTACCACTACCTACTACCTATGTTTGCAGTGGTCATACAATGCAGTCAAATGAAATGGTCCTGGCTCTGGATGGATAGCTTAGCTCTGAATCTTGTCAACTCCTAAATCCGCCCCTGGTCCAGTATGCACAGGAAGAACAAAACATTTGCAGCAACAATCACTCTTTCAATATACATATGTGATTATTATTTTAAAACTCACTTGACTTTATCCTTTAAGCTTTTGGTGATCTATCAGTCAGCAGGTCACACATAAAGCCCTGAACCTTCAGCCTTTGTCGGCTCATGTTAAAATCTACATTTTCATTGCAACATTTTCAACCACCACTATTTCAGATATCTCCAACAGCTGTGCGCTGGATTTTGATTATCCGTTTCCTGTCCTGTGTGTAATTGGACAGGCAGTTGTCTGGGTTTATAATTGCTTGGCAAGCGTGATAAAACGATTAAAAATGTACAAAATAGCATCTACTTTTGGATTGTCAATGCAAAAAACGTTACCGGAAAACAAATAGCCCAATTAAAAATATGCCGAGCAGCATTTCGGGACACAAAAAGGATGCTGAATTATTGAACTAGCAACAGAGCTTCACCAACTTAAAGGAACTGTCAGCAAAATGTAAGCATGACCCACAGAGAAATTGTTAAGCCATCACTTTCCTGACACTAAGGTACAGTATTTTTTTTTTCACCAGTGTAATTAACATTGCAGTATATTTTCTTTGCAGCCAATTACCCCAACGTGTTCAAGCTGTAACTGAGGCAGGGAAATCTGTCAGTGGTGACGAAAGCCACCTAATGGAAAAATCTGTAACTTCTACAACAGGCCTGCTCTATCAGTGAAAATCAATACGCCTTTTCTCCAAAGAGATCTCAGCTGGACTGTGTTATGTAGGTGAGCCATACATCATACAAACCTCAACCACACACAAAAGAGGGATACGGGTTAAGCTCTATTATCGCTCCGGCTTGTCGGTGCGCTCGCTGATTAAAAAGTCATATATTGTGGAGTTCATGAAGCTTTATTTCAACCAGAAGACAGAATAGGTGAAAAAAAGGGGAAAAGCTCTTTATTCAGACACAAAAGAAAGCCATTCATTGAGAGGAGAAACTTGTAATGAATGCATATATTGCAATTGTTTTTAAAATATAGCCCTGTTTGGATAGTTCCTCAAAGTCAGCAAAAATATAGATATGCATACTAAGTAAAATACAATTCCATTTTTTTTCCGGTGCACACCAGGTGCATTCAATCAACTTCAAAAACAGCTAGATATTGAATAAAAGAGCAGTACAAAAACACTAAATTAATTCAGAGCAGTTCATCTCTCCATGGACACGGATGCAAAGTTATATGTGGTCAACGTTCGCCTGATTAGAATGTGAATGGGTCGACTTTTAAGAGTGGTCGCTGTCGTCGTCGTCGTAGTATCTATTCTTCTTGATCCTCTCCTCCACCGTCAGGGAGTCATCGGCATCATCATCATCGTCATCCCACAGAGAGCTGCCTTCCTTTCGCGTGCTGCTTGTGGCAAAGAGATCTCCGCTCTCATCCTCTCCCTTCCTATCCGCCGCTTTACCTTCTCCTGCCTCCATCCCGAAATCCAAAAGGTCATCCAGCGCCGACCCCGCGGGCCCATCCCTCGCCGATTCGCCGAACATGTCGGATTTGAAATCGGAGAGCAGGCTGGAGCCGCTGGTGCTCAGGCCGGCGAAAATGTCTTCGAGGAAGCTCGACGTGCTAATCTTTGGCTCGGCCGCCTCGTCTTTGAAAGGGTACATTTCCTCGGCTGCGTCTGTGAAGAAATTAGTGTCTGAATAGCAGTCTGTGGCTTCGGTACATTTGGCACCCGCTGGCACGAAAGCGTCATCCCTCTGTGCCAATTGCAGCACTTCGCTTGGCATCCATTTGGATTCTTCGCAGCGGTCGGCTTGGAGAGGATCCGTTGCTGGAGATGCATCTGTCAAAAAGAGTGACGGCTTCTCCTTCTCTTCGTCCTCATTAAGCCCTTGAAGCAAGATATCATGGTCGAGCAGCGTCTGGTTATTATTGTTATTATTGTTGGTGTTTGCATTCAGCTCCTGCCCTGCTGTCGCCCCCTCATCTATTAACGTGACCTTTACCGCCTCCCCATTGTTCATGCTGCTAATATTCCCTTCATCTCTCTCCTCCTGGCTTCTCTCTTCACCTGCTGCACTTTCTATCTGCCCGTCATGTCCGTTTACTTTCACTTCCTCCACCCTTTCTACACTTTTCTCTTCATTTTGCTCTGGCGCTTTCATGCTTTCCACGGCTCTGCCATCATTCCCTTCGCTTTGTTCTTTCTCTTCCACTCCAGGGCACACTTCAGAGTCCATTTCAGAATCCACTTGTGCCACAGCCTCAGCAACACTGTTTGACTCTTTGGTTTCTCTAGTGTGAGTAACACTCTCTGGTTCCTCGGCGGCTGCTACAGGGGAGGCCGAACCCTCTGACTCTGCTGGAGTCTCATCAGGCTTTCTCACAAACTCTGTTAAACAGGCGCTCTCCTGCATCGCGTCATTTCCCAGGGTTCATTTTGTACTTTATCTGCGGGACTACGTGTGTCTTGAGTTGCAGGCATCACAGGCTGATTCAGGGGTTCATTATCCTGAGCTGAATCCTCTTTAGGGGGCCATGACGGCTTAACCAACTTCAGCTCGTCTTCGATAGAGAAGGATTTCTTTGGAGAATCTGTTTGTGGAGGCCACACTACAGCAATCTTACTTGTGGGCTTTTTGTTTTCCTCCACAGATTTGTTGATGGGCTGATCCTGAGTAACTAATGTGCTTTGAGCGGTGGAAAATCTGGACTCCATGACTTTCCTTTCAGGCGATGGTGATTTGATTGTTGTCTTTTCGGCGGAATCTTGCTGGTTCTTATTATTCCATAGTTCTTTATGTGGTGTCTGTCCAAATCCCTCGTCGTAATTCCCTTTGGACTTGAACAATTGCTTATAGTGTGGCTTGCAGTACATTCGTCCATGGAGAGAGGCGTAGTTGCCAAGACTGTTTTAGAAAAGAGCAAAAAAAAAAAAATAAACATGAGGTTAAAACAATGCAAAGGCGAACAATAAGTGTGTGTTTGCTCTGTGAAATAGCTTCACCTTAGTTTGCCTCTGCAGTGTTCACAGCGAAAGCAGCTTTTATGGAAGTTTTGTTTGTCTGCTATCAGCGCTTCCATGGGGTACACCCTCTTCCGACATACCCGACACAGTTCGGACTCTGGAACGCGAATTCTCTGCAAAAAAAAGAAGAGGGGATACTTTAATTTACAGTCAGACAGACATTTGAATTTAGTTTTCTTAGGCAATTTCCTGGACAGAACCAAGTTTGGTACAAATGAATATAGTTCATACAGTTAGAACATTTCTAATGAATTGCTAGTATAACTTAGAGTCCCCTTAAAACGCAATATGTGTATCTTATCCCTTTAAGCATCTTATGACCCCTCAGATTTATCTTGAGACCACTTAGAGGTCCCGAACTGCAAGTTGGGAACCAATCACCAACAGTCAGGTCAGCTTAACTATATATAAAAGCTATATAAATAATAGTTTAAATTATAGCAAATTCTGATTATAGTTCAATAGAGATGTTTCCAATCATAAATGATAATGAATCAGTATTTATGTGGGTTTAAATAAAGTTATTTGAATAAAATGACTTGGTTCTTTCCATTAAATTTAAGGTCAAATTATTTAAAAATGCATAAATTACAAAAAAGGACAAAACAAACTTTAATTGCGTTATATGGGGTGACAACAAACAAAATAAGGTGTATGAAATGCATTGTTATTACTATCAGTATTTTCTTAAAGGTCTTGTGTTAGAAGGAATGAGAGAGCTTTTCAAATATTGCTATAGTTATGACTGTAATTACTTCAGTGTGACTATTTTGGAATTCACTTCAACATGGAATAAAAAGAAACGTATTCATGCGCCTTCAACCTTCAACTGCAGAATAAAAATGAATTCAAACCATTGTTCTACTTGCTGGAGACATTTCAGGCAGTTCTCTGCTGTCGTGCAATGAGAACAGCATTACACACCCAGGCATGAGAAATATTAGTTCAATATGTTAGCATCTCTGCCAGCTTCACACATTAGAGGCATGAATAAACAGGACAAAGTGTAACCTGTGAATAATAAAAGGTGTGAAGCTGACAGTATTTCCATTGTTAGCTGCTCAAACCCATTGTTTGAAGGTTTAAAAGAAAAGAAAACACATCAAAAACTGACATTAATGTCTTTTTTCTTTCCACACAAATGCAGTAGATGCTGTAAAATCTCACACACAAAGCGTGTTAAACACACCGTCACGCCTGTTTAGTATCCTCATGCTGCACAGCTCGGTTTACCCGTCACGACAGTCTCCTGCTGGTGCGTTACGATCTGCGAGGTCCTCTGCTCCGTGACACTGAAACCCAAGTTCTGGAAAACACCTTGGCTCTCGGCCCACGACTGCTGGAAGTTTCTCAGCATTTCCTCGGCGGGGTCATCGGGGGTCGCGCCGACTGTTGGGACGCTGCCTCTCACTACGTCGGCGTAGGACGGAGGGCTACCACGGGTCAGGGAGCTCCCAGAATGCATCTCGCTCCTTGTCTCTGTCGTTATATTTCCGAAGTCACCAATGCTGCAGAATTGCTCAGTGACTGATATCGCCTCAGAGTGACACACCGGCTGGGCCAACTCAGGTTCTCGTCTTTCTATTTGTTCTCTCAGCTCTCTGGCTGCCTGAGAACTAAGCTCTCCTGTCTCAAACACATCCTTTATTGCTTTGACGTTGAAGACCGGGACATCGTCGGTCCTTGGGGTAAGTGGGTCTGCCTCTGCGTCCTCTGTATCGCTCCCCAGCCTCTCTGTGATGACAATAGGATCTTTCCTGCTGTAGACCTTCGGTTGTGGAGATTCAAATTGGTTTACCAGCTTAGACAGATCCACTCTTGGGAGATCCTGTTTCGGGAGCTCTATGGTCACAACCTCGGCAGCATCCTCGGCGTCAAGTCCCAGGCGAATGGGGATATCGATCGGATCCTTCCGAATGTATGTCCTGTTCACCTCAGCCTTCTGTGCCTCCTCAAAGAAAGATTTTTTATCTTTGACTGACTTCATGGAGTCGCCGATTTCCGCAACTTCCACTGACCCTTCCTCAGTTCTCTCTACAGGAGTCTCTCTGTCACCATAAGGGGAAGACTGCTCTCTCTCAACCTCAACCTCAGAAACCTCTGGCATCGACATCGGAGGCGGAGGGGTCATGCTACAAGAAAGCTTGGTGGTGTCCCTCAGTTTCATCAGCTTCTCCGAGCGGCTCAAGGTGGGGGATGGCGTGGCCCTGCTGAAGGTGGACGTGGGTGTGTAGGACCTGCGAGGAGGGGGCGGCGGCGTCCCGACAGATTTGTAGGGCGGAGGAGAAGGGGTCACTCTGAGCGGGGAGTCTACCTTCCTTGATTCGATACTAATGAAGGACGGTGAAGGGGAGCGGATGCTTGCTAAAGGCGAGCTCACTCTATGCTCAGACACTTCACTCAGCTCATGGTGCATTTTTTTAACCTTCTTCTCTTCAACCACCTTCTTTTCAGTTTTGGATGAGCCAATACTGATTTTTGATATGTTTGTAGTTGCTCCACTGAAAACCTTCTTGTCTGGTTTTGGAGCCACTGGTGGTGGTGGTGGTGGTGCTGGCAGTTCCTCCTTTTCCTCTTTTTCCTCCTTTTCCACAGCTGTCATTCTTTCTTCCAAAACTATGCATTTTGTTTGAACAATATTTCTCACATAGACCATCATCTCTTTCAACTTTTTCTTACTTTGCTGTTTAGCAGCAATTTCACTTAAATTCTTTTTCTCATCTGAGCCCACGACCCAGTCAGGGAGTTCGCTTATAATCATCCTGACAGCGTTAGAGTCTATTTTGCTCGGTGTGCCCTCCAGCTCTTTCATTTGAGCGAGCAGCTTCTGCATTACATTACATTTCTCTAAATCTATGATTTTTTCTGAATGAGCTTCTTCTTTATGGGTTATATTCCCTATCACTTTCACCGACACATCCTTAGACTCGCCTTTTGACTTTCCTGCTTTCATCTGTATTTTATTTGTTTCCACCGCTTGTTGCTTTATTTGCTGTTTCTGTGTGTGAACAGCTTCCTGCTTATGAAGGCTCTGCTGTACTACACTTTCAGTCACTACCACCTCCTCGTGTCTTTGAATTTGTTCTGTCTTCATGCTCTGCTGACTGTGGGAGACAGATATGTGGCCTTGATGAGTTGCTGCAGATGTTATCTTAGCCTCCTTGGGCATTGAAGCAATAACTGCTGGTGACAACTTTACTTCAGTCTCATTCTTTTGCACCTGTTTTCCTTTCTTTACCTCCACTTCTTTTACAGTAGGGATCCTCTTCTCCTTTGCTTTAATGTCTGATTTCACTTCAGTTTTCACTGATGTCAGCTGGTTGCTTTCCTGACTCAGTTTTGTCTCACCTTTTAGTGACACTTTACTTCTCTCTTGCTGTAAATGCATTTCGCTTTTCATCGCCTCCGTTTGTCCCAAAGTGTCAAATTTCTCCTCTTTTTTCTCTGTTGGCATCTTAAAGGTTTTCACCTTGAAACTTGGTGTTACCTTTGGAATTTTAGTAGGTTGAGAGGGAGTCATTCTTCCCTCTTGTGTCAGGGGAACATTAATATTCTTTACATCTTCTGCTCTCGATGTGACTGCAGCCTGACTTTGAAGATTTACATTTTCCTGGACAGTGCTCTGTGTGGCAGTGATAGACCTGGTGCTGGATTTCTTAATAAACTGCTGCTGCTGCTGCTGCTCCGTGACAGAAGAAGTGACCACATTTGAGCATGACTGGACTTCAATATTTGAGGCCTCATGATGAGACTGTGAAACAGCCTGACTCTTGGGTGCAGGTGTGCTTTGACTCTTTTTAATGACATCGGTAGAGGCGAGGATTTTTTCTGAGGATTGTTTGCTTGAAATATGTTTTTTATCGAAGGATATATTAGAAGATCCAGAGGCTGATTTCTTATTTACAGCCGAGATCAAGGGTTTGCTCATAGGGATGTGGGAGGGTGTTTTCTTTGCAGATGTATCTGGTGTTGATATTTCTTCTTTAGAAACTGTCTGAGCTTCTTTCGCCTTTTCTTTTGTTACTTCTGTGATCACTTCTTTTTCAGTTTTCTGTACTGCAGGAGGCTCGGGGCTGGCAACAGAGGAGGGCACTGGTGTATTAGCTGGTGGGGAAATAGGAATAGGAGTCGAGGCTCTACTCCTATCTGTTTCCTCTTTGTCAATCATCTGCTGGCGGTATTTTTCCTCCGCAAGCATTAGAGGGGTTTTAAATTTGCGAGCGTATGGCCTCGGCTTTGGCATTGGAGCTGATTCGGGAGGTGGAGTAAATTTAAGCGGGGGAGGGACAAACCCTTTTTTAGGTGGCGGTGTGCTTTCTCTTTGCATTGGTTTAAATACTGGGATGGTCGGTATTTTTGTTGCTGACACTGCTGCTGTTTCACACTGACTTTGTCTGCTTGTTTCAATCTGTTGAGTTGTTTCCTTTTTCACTTCCTGAACTTTGATTTCTTCTTTACATTCTGTTGACACTGTTGTTAAATTGTCAGTAGGGAGCTGAGGAGGAGGAGGTGGAGGAGGGGGAGTTGGCATCTTTTTCTGCCATTTGGGTTTAACTTGTATAGGCTTCTGCACTTCTGGTTGCTTGGGCATTTTGAATAAAGGCCTGCCGATGGGTTTCCCCAGCTTTGTAGGCTGAGGCTGAGGATGAGGCATCGCATTAAGCTCTTGCTGCGAGGGAGGTGGAGGAAGGAAGTCTTGCCCATTCGCAGAGGGTGGAGGAGGAGGAGGAGGAGGGGGGAAAAATTCAAGCTCAGACTTAATGCTTTCCATTGGGGGCGGCGGCGGAGGAGGTGGAGGCGGGAGGTCGCTGTCCTGCCTCATGATAGGAGGGCGGGACGTGGAGGATGCTGGGCTCTCCAGCACCGGCGGTGGTGGTGGAGGCAGAGAGAGTTCAGACTCTGAGGGTGGAGGTGGCGAAGAGGGAGGAGGAGGGAAGTGAATCTCTGGCTTCACCTTTTTGATCACACCTTTCCCTTTCATGTCAAGGCCACGGTAATCACTCTTCATGTTTTTGAAGTTCTGCTTTTGTGTGAGAGCCTTATTCTCTGTTTGCTTTTGAGATGTCGACATTTGCTCTGACACGGTTACATTTTGCTTGTGCATGACAGTTTTCTCCGTCACCGTAGTCTGCACCTGTTTGATTGTCTTTGTTTCGCATATTTTCTTGTTTGAAATATTTGTCTGTGATGTGTTTTGCACCTCTTTCATCACATTCACATCAACTGCTTTCGTCTCTGCTTTATCATTATTAGTCATTTGTTTATTCTTTATCATAATGGGCTTTGGAGCTTGTGTTTTCTGTGGGGGCAGCACTGTCTGTTTCTGTTCTTTTATGCTCGTCTGTTGAGAGGCCTCGGTAGTATTGTCTTTTTTGGCTACAGTAACGGAGTGGTCCTCTTGGGTTATTACCTGTGTTTTCAGTGATTTGCTTTCGTTGTGTCTCTGTATGTGCTTCTGTGACTCACTGCTCTCAGACAGGTTTTTCACAACGGGGGCTGAACAGACTGCTACACTCTCCCTCTTAGCTTCTTGTAAGCATTCATGCTCTTCTTGCTTTACAGTTAATGGATTTTTCATGGGTGCTTTTGCTTTCTTGGAAGAATGCATACGTTTCTTATTTGAATACTGCTTTCTTTGCATTAGGCACTTTATCGCCCCTTGAACGTCCCCTTTTACCACCTCCTCTTTTTCCAACTGTGTTCCGTCCTGTCCGTCATAAAGACATTTTATGGATCCTTTCACATCTCCCTCGGTGCTCCCCCGGCGCTGCATTCTCGGAGAAGTCGTCGACTCGAGGAAAAGCTGCATGGTGGCTTTAACATCCCCTTGTTCGCTCACTTGATGTTGGTAAACCTTTTTGTCGTTGGATGCCTCGTGTAAACTTTGCATGGTAGTGTGGATGTCTCCTTTGACGATCTCTTCTTTTTCCATGTCTTTCACAGCTTGCTTCGCCTCCTCCAGGGACATCAGGGTCCTTTTGATATCACCTGATACTAAATCTTCAACAGTCGCTTCTGTTTTCGTGGTTGTAGATTTCTCCAGTGACTCGAGAGCACCTCGGATGTCTCCCTTGAGGATTTCTGGCTTTTCCATATCTTTGGCTTGACGCTGGGCCTCCTCCAGAGACCTCAGAGTAGAGGGTATGTCTCCTTTCACCACCTCCTCTTTCTCTATCACCACCTTCTGATTGATGGCTTGGGTCAGTGAATCCAGGGCTGCATTAAGGTCACCTTTAACAATGTCCTTTTCTTCTAGGTTTCTGTAGGCAACTGTAGGCTCCGTCATAAAGACTTTAACACTGCTGTGTACATCACCAGGAACTATATCATCCTCTGCCACTGTGCGACCTATCTCCTGCTGACTCTTCCTCAGCAAGATTTTGGTTTCTTCAATGTCACCACCTATGATACTTTCCTTCTCCACCTTTTCCTGTTCTTCGTCTGCTTCGTACTGAAGCTGCCTCAGGTAATCCAAGGCCCCAGACTCAATGCACGTGGAGTAAAAGCTGACATTCCCCCTTTCCGTGTCTCCTACCCTTATCTTTGCAGAGTCTTCGGCTCCTGAGTTTGAGAGAAGCCGATGAAGAGTTCTGCTGACGTTACCGTGAATTATATCCTCCTTCTCCATGCTAGCCCTCTCATCTTTATTTAAGAGAGAATAGATAGTCATCCTCACGTCTCCTTTCTCATCCTCTTGAATCAGAATGCCACGCTTGGAGGAACCCTCGTTCTTGACTAGACTGTTTATGGCCTCTTGAATGTCACCGCGGATAATTTCCTCTTTCTCAACATTGATTCCCCTTTCCTGGGTGAGTAGCTGCTTCACTGTGGTGTTGATGTTACCCCGCTCCTCCTGGTCAATAGTTATTGCCCTTTCAGTGGCCTCCCTGCGGTTTAGGAGGTTCATCATTATGTTGCTCAGATCCCCTCTAATAATTTCTTCTTTTTGGATTTCTGGGGCCTCCTGGTTCATCAGATTATATTTCGCCATACGGACATCGCCAATTTCATCTGTCTCAATAAGTATACCTTGTGAGTCAACCATTTTCTGACAGTAAAGTTCCTCAAGTGTCTCTTTAATGCTTTTACCTATTATTTCTGTCTTTTCTGTGCTGCTCTCATTGAATTCATGGAAAGGAGTACTTTCAAATAGCCATGTTGTCGACTTCACATCGGCCTGTGGTATTTCCTCCTTTGTGACAACAACCTCTGTGTCATCAGTCTCTTTAATACTATCAAGGGGCTGCTTCTCAAAGAGCCACACAGACTGCTTTACATCCCCTTTCATCACTTCCTCTTTTGTCACTTTCTCCATGCCATCATACTCGGCGCCCTCGCCACGGATCTCGTCAATTGTGCGAGATTCAAACATCCAAGTGGAAGATCTGACATCACCTTTTTGGATTTCACTCACACTGACGGTTCTGATGTACTTTTGAGACATATCATCAGTCTCAAATCGCTGCTTGTTTGTCTTTACATCACCACCTTGAATATCTTCAACTGTTTTCGACCTTTCTTTTATTTCCTCTGCAATTTCATCAAGAGGTTGTGTTTCAAACCTCCATCTGGCAGAGCTAACGTCTCCTTTGTTGATGCCTTCTTCAGTCACAGCTTTTATAACATAGACCTCCTCCGAATCTCTAATTGAATCAAGAGGCTTTGTCTCAAACAGCCATCGGGCCCCCACTACATCTCCACTCATGACTTCTTCCTTGGTAACTGTAGTTACTTCATGGTAGTGGCCCTCTTTGTCACAAATGGCATACAGAGGCTGAGTTTCAAACATCATAGTGTAATTTTTCACATCTCCCCTCTCTACTTCATCTCTAAAGATACTAGTGAATTTTGAAATATCAGTCTCAGTGGACTCCTCTTTAATTTTATCCAGAGAGAATGTCTCAAAAATGAAGCGGCCTTTGTCAACGTCGCCCCCCTGAACGTCAATCACAGTGCGGATTTCTTTCGCCTCTTCGGATTCTTCACGGATGGCATCCATTGGCTGATTCTCAAACATCCAGGTGCAGTTTCCCACATTGCCCTTCTGGATGTCCTCGGCCTGCTGCGTCTTCAACCTCTGCATCATTTCCTCAGAGGTGGAGGTCATGATGTCAGAGGAACGATTCTCAAAGATGAACTTCATCCTGGAAACGTCGCCTGAGTTGATGTCGATTTCCGTGACCCGTCTGAAAGAGCCGCTGTCCTCACCTGTGATGTTTTCAAGGTTCTCTGTTTCAAAGAGGAAGCGGGCCAGTCGCACGTCTTTTCCGTGGATGTCCTCTTGGTTCACGGTGCAGGTTTTCAGTATAGTCTCAGACTCGGATTCTGTATGGTCGCGTATGTTGTCAAGTGTCTGGGTCTCAAAGAGCCAAGTGCACGTTTTGACGTCACCTTTTTGGACTTCCTCGACATCAGTCTCGCTCTTTTCTACCTTCTCATACAAGACATCCATGGGTTGTGTCTCAAACAGCCATTTACAAGTCTTAACGTCCCCTTTCTCAATTTCAACGTCTTCCTTAGTTTGGATTTCTTCACCCTCAGAATTAGTGAACATTTTAATGGCATCAAGCGATTGCGTTTCAAACAACCACTTGGCTGTTTTGACATCCCCTGATTCAATCTCCTGTTTGGATATACCTTTTATGATCTGAAACTTATTGATGCTCTCATCAAACTCATCAATAGGACGCGTCTCAAACATCCATCTGCAGCTGCGCACATCTCCTTTCACAATCTCCTCACGCCTCACAGTCTTCACCTCATGGTAATGGCCAGAGCTGTCTTGCATAGCATACATAGGGGTAGATTCAAAAAGGACTCTGTTGGATTTGACGGATCCACTTGTGACACCCTCAATTTGAATTTTCTGTGTTCCCTCACATTTGCTTAAATCCATCGTTTCAAACCTTTCTTTGTAGTTTGTCACATCTCCTTTGTCAAGATCTTCAATGTTCACAGTTCTTGTATACTCCTTTTTCTCCTCCCTTATATTCTCCAACGGCTGGCTTTCAAAGACCCACTTTTGATGCCTCACATCACCCTTTTCCTCTTCAGATGCAACCATTTTCTGAAGTTTTCCCACTTCAAGTAGTTCTTTCAGATTTTCAATTGGTACTGTTTCAAACAGGTGTTTCGCAGATCGAACGTCACCTCCTACAATCTCCTCAGAGGGTAAAGGTCTAGCATTGGTGTTATCTTTTAGAGTATCCATCGGCTGAGTCTCAAAAACCAGACAATGCTTCCTCACATCAGCTCCAATTATTTCTTCCTTTTGCTTTCTGGAACTTTCCCATTCCTCATCATTAATGGTGTCAAGAGTCTTTGTCTCAAAAAGCCATCTACCTTTGTTGACGCCACCTTGAACGTTGTCCTCCATGGAAATACCACATATCAGCTTTACTTGAGAAGGGTCTTTGTTGATCATATCTAGAGTTTGAGTTTCAAACATCCAGCGTGATGTCTTCACGTCTCCTTTCTCAGTCTCCTCCCTGCGGATGGTTGTAATCTCGAGCATCTCTCCTGTATCCCCCCTGATAACACACATGGGCTCAGTCTCAAACATGCGAGTGGTTGTCTTCACATCCCCTTTGATCTCTTCCAGCTCAGACTTCAGGTTCAGAAAGTGGCTCTCTTCAAATGTTTCTGTTTTGCCCAGGGAATCCAGATGCTGGGTTTCAAAAAGATACCTGGCCGTTTTCACATCTCCTCCAGTGATGTCGTTTGTGATCACAACCTCTATTTCCTGCTCGTCCTCTTGGTAGATCTTATTCAGATAATCCAGTGGCTGCGTCTCAAAGAGCCAAGTAGCAGTGCGGACATCTCCTCTTGCAAGATCGGATGTTTTTTGTGACTGCTCAGTGGAGTCAGAAGTCTCGTTCCCCAGAGCATCCATAGGCTTAGTCTCAAACATCCAAGCTGTGTATTTGACATCTTTGCCTGCTATGATTTCCTGCTGGGCAATATTCCTCTCCCCATTCTCATCTTGGCTGTCATCTTTAATTGCATCTAGTGGCTTGTTTTCAAACATCCAGCTCTTGGATTGCACTTCCCCTTTAAGGATCTCATCCCAGTCGATGTACTCTCCGTCAGGGCTTGAACACTGACTTGAGTTACCATCATTTTCAAACATATAGCATGCCTGCTGAACACCACCCACTTCCTCAGTTTCCAAAAGGTTCTTTTCTGCCTCGGTGAGCTCACTCATAAAGTCTTCCTCCAGGTTTTTGCGGACATCTGGATGAATGTGCTTGTAGAGGCGCTTTAGTTCAGCCATGCTCCTGTGTTTAATGTACTGTTCCTTATTAACTGTGTACTTTTGTTGGGACGATTGCTCATGAGACTGGGAAGAGACATTGTACTCTGGAACCTCCTGTGATACCTGCAGGTTTGAGGGCGGAGGAGGAAAATGATCCGTTGTCTCATGAGCCACTGTCGAAGTAGATGCTAATGATGAGGCAGTGGCAGTCTTTACAGTGGATGAGCTGTCATAGCTTGTCATGGCTGATGTTTTGGATGACTGGTTTACTGGCACCCACTGAAACTGGCTGTAATCCACATCAACCTATGGTTCATAAGTGGTTTTGGTTAAGGAGAGAAGGACAGTGAAGGTTGTGTTGTAGTTAGAAAATGGAAATGATTTCCCTTTTTCGTGTCATGTATAGCACACCTTTGAGTCACAGAGTAATTTAGGAAATGAAGCACCAACTTTAAATCTGAAATAATAATACCTATAAATGTTATTCCTACAGTTTTTTTTTGTTTCAATTTTGCTGTAAAATAAGCAAACCTAATTTGGCTGTAAATGCACAAATACAGAAACATCTTACATCTGTCAGTCTAGACGTGTTTAGTTATGCATGTTCCTTATAAATGATGCGATTGATATATCCAAGTTCTTTTTGGGTACAGATTTTCACACTCTGAAAAAAAAGTTTCATACTGTAATGACGTGATGTCCTGTTATCCAATCCAATTTACTCTCCATAAAATCTTGGCATGCACAATTTCTTTTTGATGATTTCATGATGTGGCCTCATCTTCATACTGTTACCTCATAAAAAAAACTCAAACTACCATCTATTTAGATAAACAGACAGCATCATTACCTTAATTTCCTTGGCTGGTGAAGCCTCTTCAATCGTTTTTTCATACTGCTGCTTCAAAGCCTGAGTGGAAACCTTTGGTAGGTCTTCTCCTCCGACGAGCATAACTGAATTAGACACAAGAAGAAGGCTGCCTCATTAAGTCATTCCCAGTGAGGGAGCTCAGGGGGATTGGGAAGAGAAATAAATCATTTCATTAAAAACCTGAGTAGTTTTCATTTTCTGAAACCATGCAGCGGTGATTGCCCAATTTCCACTTTCCAATATTTTACCTTCCTGACTTTGCCCTGATTAGATTTGCTGCTATGCACTGAATAGAAAATCATCAGCCCTCCGACTCATTTTCATAGCTCATCCCTTATTCAGCCATAGTGGGAACAATCATTAATATACAGGACACAAGCCATGCTGTGATAAAACGTGAAAATTACAATATAAAAGGCATGAGCGGAATAACCTGTTTCATTGTAATGGTTCCCGTCAGTGGCGGCCACATTGTTATGGTGGACTCTTTGATCATGGATCACCTGTGAAAAGACAGAGGCAAATCATTAGTATACTGGCAACTGCACTGTAGTCTCCAACTGGTTTCAATCAGATATATAAAAGATTCATTTTCTATACAGGGCACACAGGGTGCACCATAAAGTTCTGACTGTGTTTATAAGCAGTCTGTCAGTGGTAAGATGCTACCAGATCACAAGTGACAAATGGTGAGTGTAACAGCCAGTACCTCTTGTTGATTGTGAAAGAGGGTTGTGGTGGGGACGACCTCTCTGGCACTGCTTCTCACCGTCACCTCTGAGGAGCTTGACATCTCCTGTTAGAGACATAGAAATGGGAAAGTTGATACATTGAACCCCCTCGCCCATTCGCAACACATGATCACACATACGACCCTCTAAAAAGACACACACACACTCTACACAGTGGTTTAATCACCCCATGACTGCGAGCTGTGAGAAGCAGCGGCACAGTAAGTCATTTTTATATGATGAAAGAGCTTAATAAAACCCCTCTGTGACCAGTTACAAATGTGTTTCCATTTACTGAGCTGCTTCCCAGTGAACTACTAAGTTTACTAAAGGAAGATTTCAGTATTGGAGAAAAGAAAGCAATAGATTACTGAAACTGCATCAGTCATTTCCTTCAGTAAGATTCATACAATTTAAGATAAGGGGAAAATATGATATTTGAGGTTGTACCTCTGCTGTTGACATCAAATATACATGGGGGATAAGGGAGTTCTGTACTGCTGAAACCACTTAGTTTAATAATATCTTTCCTGATGTACGGCCCGTTTTGGATATTACACCTGTGAAGAAAACTTGAGCAGAAAGTGGTTTGCCGTTGCAATAACTCGATCTAACAGGCTCTGACATTTCCACACACGAACTCGTATGTAAAATTTAGCATTCAGCAAATTCCTCATGCGCTGAATTAATCCAGTCTGCTTCCTGCCTGAATGAGCAGATGGGGGAGAATGCATGGAGTAGTGGAGGTGGGGTGGGGGGTGACCTTACTTCACCAACATCCGGCTCCATCTCAGGCCGCTAACATGCTCTGGCATTTTCCTCACGCGCTTGGATGACAGTGGCAGATAGACGAGCAAAGTTCAAGGTGCCCTCTTTGATTCGACCTACAAGAACGCCTCGGAGACGCAGCCACACTGTACCAGCCAAGATTTTCCAATAAAGAGCTACAGTGGAATGTAAATCATTCAGTGGCATTCAATGTGTTTCTTGCTTTTACACCGAGTTCAGGAACAGAAAGGACAGTAGAACACTCTTCCAAGTTCTGTCGACTTTAAATAGACGGAAGAAAAATGTCCCTTTCCTGTGTCGTCTTCACTATCGCTAACAATTTATTGTCTGAGGATAAGGTGCATATTTAATACCTGATGATATTATCACATACTCCAGCCTCACTTCTTTTCTCATATTCAAGATTTATGAGAAAGTTGTTTATGTGCACATAAAGAAAATATGTGCTTTGTGAATAAAATAGGTTTAGTGGTTTAACAAAGAAAAAAGTACAAATATTTTGAAATTTATACTTCTAAGAAAAGGTGTTGAACAAAGACCAAACCTTGTTAAATCTTACAGTAATCTTAACCATGATCTTAACACAAAATCTAAAGGCGTAGTTTGACATATTGGGAAATACACTATTTTCTTGCAGAGACTCTCATGTGTTTAGGTAGTTGATGGCATGCTAACACGGGAGCTTAGCTTAAAAAACACTGGAAACAGGGGAGAGCTAGCATGATTCTGTCCAAAGGTGTTTAATATTAAGTATTTAGTAATTGTTCTTTTGTTTTTGTTTTGATTTTTATGATGAGCTTTAGAGGGTGTTTCCCCCCCGTTTGGACGAGCTAGGCTAGCTGTTTCCCCCTGCTCACACTGTTTATGCTAAGTTAAGCTAACGGTCTCCTGGCTCTAGCTTCATATTTAGTGTACAGAAATGAGAGTAACATCAGTCGTCTCATTTAATTCTCAGCAAAAAATGATTAAGTGTATTTCCCAAAAAGATTTACTTTTTCGTGATTAGCAACTGTAAATACCATGTTCCTACCAAGCTTTGCCACATACTAACTTGTGGTATAGAAATCACTTCATGCTAATTTCAAAAGAACATTTAAATGACTGTAGACAACACTTTACTCTACTTGCACTGACTATATATCTTGTATCTTGTAGATGATTTTTAGCAGTGATTATGATAACGTTCTCACCTGCACAGATCTCTGCTGGTATTGGATCTGGGTGACACTGGACTGGGAGGAAGAGGAGGTAAACTCCTGGTTCTCAAACTGTCTCTTCACACTGGCCAGGCCTCCAGGCAGCGAACAAGCCTCTGAGTCATCCATTAGCTATGAGCAGAAAAACAGAGAACAACTGTTAGAGAATGTTCCATATTTAGGGTCAAGCATGGACCCTGATGTCACAGTAAAAGGCTGCACTATCATCTTTGCAGAAAGACTTTACTGTTTCTCTCCTTGAGACAGTGAAGGCAACTGTCTGTAGTGTTTTGGGGCAAGCAGTAAGTCACTTTATTAACGGTTTCCCGTTTTTGTAGAATAATGAACCAAATAGGCTAAGTCCATTACTGTAGATGCATTGAGTCTGACTATTTATGGACATAGAGTATTTGTGGTATGTGATGGCTTAAAGAGTGTCCATGGAGGACAGTCTCCTCAGAATCATGATGGCATCATGCATCAGACGGGTGAATTGATAATAATTTGATTCTCCCAACACTTTCAGCATAAGACATCCTGGACTCCTGTTGAGGTTAACCACTGACAAACAATTCTCCATAACAACAACATTACACCTGGGAATCCACTTCTTTATGTATCATAGACTAATACACCTAAAGCCTACAGTTTATATGGGATTTAGTAGATTGAATTTGACCCAGCATGAACTAATCTTCTTCTTTCATTGTTTGTGAATATGTTATACACTCACTTATGCTAATCAAAAAGTGGATGCAATAGCATTATGCTAATGTTTTTAGAGACATCAGCAGTGCTGCAGTTTTTAAACATTGCTGTAACAATGTAGATAAGGTGCTTCCTTTAGGATCCTGGAGGGAATGTATAGGAATAGGGAGGGTAATGTTTGGTATGTATCACCTTAAATAATACTGAGACAAGGTGGTCAGATGTTAACGTGACAGAGTTACAGCTTTTTGATACAACTAGCTGAAAAAGGAATAAAACCTAAATTCAATCAACTGAGTCAATTTTTGTGTTTATTTCTGGCAGGAATTTAGGAAATAGATGGCAGGCACCCAGTTTTAATCCATTTGCTTTTCATTGTCTATCCTGCAACACAGAGTGAAACATCAATAAGAAAATTTGGTATTCTAGATTATTCAGTTTAATGTAAGAAAAAAACTTTTCATTACTTTTTATTGGGCAATGGAAGGAAGAGGACTTCTCTAAATGCCATTAGTATGGAATATACAGCCCTCACCCTACGATCTGAGCCAGAATGCTCACTGACTTTTTGATACAATAATCTCCTTTTGGGATTGTCAATTACTTTCCTAATAAAACATTTATAGATAGTTTTCTGCATATAGCTTCAAGGAGGCTGCAATATATATGAGCGTTTCCAAGCTTGATGTTGACTGTGTGTGTGTGTGTGTATGTGTGTGTGTGTGTAATTGCATGTCAGAGCCCACGCACCCGTCACCTATCCTTTTTAATGCAAATGAGGAGTACGCTGCAATTTGCAAGTTATTGCAGAGGAGTTTAGGTCAGTGAAATTCTCTGGCAGCCCACCATGTTATCAATATTTGACTGTTTCAGGATACAATAGCTTCATTGATGTGACATGAAAGCAACATTTCTCATTAAAAATGACATGTCATACACATAATGCGTACAGTCAGGGTCAAGCATAAGAAAATCTGACAAATACGTAAACTGATTGAGTCTCTTGTGCAGTTTTTGGTTCCTTTTGGATTTTTAAATCATTATTTTGAATCATGAATACTTACAATAAATACAGTTAAAAACATTGAATATAGTTTTAACTACCATGCTTATTTTGAGAGGAACTATTAGAAGCAAAGGACTTTGTGCACTTTGGTTGAGATCTGAAATCCAACACTTCGGGAGATACACTTATTTGCTTTCTTGGCGAGAGTTAGGTGAGAAGATTGATACCACTTTCATTTCAATGTGGCATCAATCCTCTCATGTAACTCTCAATGAGAAAGCAAATAAGTAGATTTCCCAATACGTCCTCTAATATTTGGGAGACGTGTTTTTTAATGAAGCAAACATCTTTCTTGTGCTCTTCAAAATTAAATCAAGACCTCAATCTTTCCTTTCAACCTTTGAAACATTACCATAAAAAGGTGTAACCATGCTTTAATTGCTACAAACAGACATTGAAGAGAAATGGAATACTAATATTTGCTGGATGATATGCTGGATGGACTGGAGTGCTGCTATCTTTAAGCACCTTGTCACTTGCGAGTAGACATGCAGACGACAGCTGCGAAAGGTAGAGAAAAACAAAATTCCCATGCAGATTCCGTCTGGCAAGTAGCCCCCACCACCTACCACTACCCCTATCACACACTCACACACACGCATTCATTCCCATTCAGCTGTCAGGAGCCACCGCATGAGGCCTGACACTGAGGATCAAGTGAGGCTGGGAAGGTTGCAGCACAGCCACACCGGCAATTACTGAAGTGAAGTGCAGAAAGAAGATTCACTAAGTCCTTTGTGAAGCTACAGTAAGCTGCTCTTTGGGAGCAGTAATGCTAAACTATTGCTATTATTTAACTATCATTAAAAGAATATAAAAGATCCATTGAATTTGTCCAATGGTTGTTATTTTAAGGATAATTACATTACAGCCTTTTTATAAAAAGCAACGGGCCACTTGAGGCTGTGCTCACAGTGGTTTTAGTGCAGCTAGAAAAGCACTCTGTATTATGTTAACAACATCTCTTATGTGTTCTGAAATAGCTGTAAAGCTCAAGGCCTCAAGTGGCTTGTTGCCATGCAGACCTGCGACCGGCTAACAGATAATGCACTCGCTGAAAATCAACACTCATGGGAGCTGAAGTAACACCACATAGTGGAGGACAACATTAAACAGAGTGAACATAATCATCCTTTTTTCACATTTTCCAGTTTACTTTGAATTCTGTTTCTTTTAATCACAGCTTTTTTTTTAATGGCTTCTTCACATCAACTGTGTCGTCTCATCTATGCACAAAGACTCCACAAGGGGGCAGGTCGCTCTCTACAGTGTGACCTGATTACTGACTGATGGACATTGATTATTTATCCCCTAACAGTCCAATGATTCAAGGTTTGGACATGATGCTTGAATTACTCCTAATATTCCTTTAATTTGATCCTTCATTGTGACACTACCTGTGAAGTTTGTTTTGATATGAGCATCTTAAAGCAATAATTGATGACATTTCTCATGTCTAATAATGATGAGTGAGTTATCACTGCAGGTACATATGATGAATTAATGATATTGGTGCTATAAATAGCCACAGTCGTGTGTAATGGTCACACATAATGACAGCTGGCCCGGCATTGCTGGAGAACCTTGCTGATGCAACACAATCAATGTATGAGTGGTGGAGCAGGTTGCATATTGATATGCAAACGGGTGATTAAGGGTGTGTCTCTATCCATTTATGGCTAGTTATGGGAGTGGAAATGAGGCTCGTGCAGGTTCCACAGTGATAGAGATTTATGTAACAGAGTTATGCATGAGCACGGCTTCATAAATCTGACAAAAAGAATGTGTGTGCATATTTCTGCCTTTGTGCAGACACGCTGTTACGAGTCACGAGTTTTATGCATCCAGCGCCAGGTGATGGCTCAGTTGCATTAATTAGGCCGATGATGTCACCGTCGGTAGCATCAACACGTCAACACCCGACGCTCTGAACGTCCCGTCAACACCTTCAGCTCCTTTGAAGCTTTTTATCTATACTGTTTAACGAAGGTTCATATCTGCTGATGGAAACGCTTCTTAAAGAAAACTATATTTACTTTGTTCAGTTATTTTGAGTGTTATTCCATAGATTAAAGCCTCGTCCATGAGTTTGTCTCCTCCTTTCTTATAGATGTCAAGTCTGATAAAAAGCAGTACGATGTTAAAATTCACTACATGATGTGAAATGTTCCTGCACAGTGCCGTTGGGTCTTCCTACGCATTAACAAATGAACAGAAGAACTCTTGAATACTTTAGGATCTTTAGTGGATATGAATTATTATACTGTTATGAACTCGACCTCTTCAATACTGTTGTACATCGCTTCAAATATCATGACTGGAATGCTGATTGATTGCCAAAAAAATGGTGTTTTATGTACATACTCTGTATATATTAGATTATCGGCCGATACATCGATATCGGAATATTGGTATCAGCATCCAAAAACCCAATATTGGTCAGGCCATACTTAAGACTAGCATTTTATAACAGATAGCCTGCATTATGTAAGCTATGACATTATAAGCCTAACCTTCTGACAGGTTTCACCACTGCAGTTCTCGTCTACCTTCTCTTTCAATCTACAGCAGGTAATAACATTTCAGTGCTTGTAAGTGATATTTCCATCAAGTTGTTATGTGCTCTAGTAGTAGACCATAATTTACAAGCGAAGAACAGACATCTTCCAGTTGGTAGGGCTTTATTTTAGAAAACGAGCTGACTTACTGTAATGGCCTTGGCTGACTGATTGCTCACACAGTTGAATTATTGGGTTTTTAAAGTGCATGCAGGCTCTTCAAAGCCGCTGAGGCTTATTTCCTTGTTACTGACTAATGACTCAGTGATATTCAGAAATGGTTTTTGTGTTTAATTAAAGGAGGAATCATGTGTGAAGGCTTGCTGATGTGCTGGCTGTGTGGGCTCATCTGACTTTGCTGGAAAGTACTTCGTTTTTTCCTCCCGCAGATGCAGATGAAATGAGTCTTACGTGGTGATTGATGGTATTGTGCCTCTTTGTACTGTAACAAGACGTGTGTGTGTGCGTGTGTGTGTGTGTGTGTGTGTGTGTGTGTGTGTGTGGCTACCCCCTGTCTACATGTTGTCAGTGCATACACAAGCCTTTTACGCCTGAGCAATATTTTTATATTAAGATTCTGACACAAACACTTTTGTACTTGTGTATCAAATGTAATATTATTTTCATAAATAGAGTACCAGTGTAAAGTCTGGACACACATTCACATTCCCTTGAATAAGAAAGTGTGTCCAAACTTCTGACTGCTACTGTCATCTATTAAAAAGTAGCTTTTTTACATTTAATGCAGAAACTAAATAGATCAAAAGCTTTCTGCTGAGGATAAAATGTATGATGCATGCAAGAGACTTACAGTATGTTTGATGTTTTAAGTTAACAGATTTAACCTTAAAGGCCAGTGGAGGAAGAAGTACTCTGATGTTTTACTAAATAAGCTAAACTAAAGTACTAATAAATACTCCATAGCATTTAAAAGCTCCACATTCAATCTTATTGAAGTAAATGTATTAAAAGAATCTAAAGTTCTGGACCTCCTTTAAAAGGTCACAAGATAAATCTGGGGGGGGGGGGTCATACTGTGGGATGATTAATGGAGTATGAAAGAAAAATAAAAAAGATAAGCTCTACCACACACATTTCTATTGATTGTTTGGGTTTTTTTTCTAATCTTAACTGTTTTATGAAATATAGTTTGACTTCTTTGAGCCTCTTAAATGAAACTGTATGAGAAGTTTAGAGGAGAAATGTGTCTTTGGTGGAAGTGCTAACAACTCCGACTAGACACTAGCTTTTCTCTAAGGAGTGATTAACCAAAAAAACTTTATAAAAAGAAATGAGTCTGAAAAGTCACTAGCTGTCAGATTATTGTAATGGCTTAAAAGTACAATATTTCTCTCTGAAATGTTGGAAATACCAGTGTGTCAAATTAGTATTCAGCTATAGTACTAATAAAAGTACCAAAGGGTTTAGACTGAACCTTCCAGCTACTCATGTTAAGTACTGAACTGGCTCTAATTTGTGAGAATTGGCTCCAAATTTCCTAAATTCATGTTGAGCAATTTAACATCATGTCATGCTGAACCAAAAGCCCCACTGTTTATAAAATGACTGTTAATTCCTTCTGAGTCAGTCGCACTCTAGAGGTGCCTGTCCAGAACTGAGCCTTTTGACACTTTGACAAATAATCCTCCCATTCCCACCACCGCCCTGAGGCACCTGTCCCTCTTTTTTGTTTTGTTCTGAAAAGTAGCCCACGAGCAGGACAGTGTTCCGTGACGGCAGATTTGTTCTTTAGGGAAGATTAAATGTAAAAAATGTGGTCCTAATACTGACAACGTTTGTCACATGGAATCCATTTATCACTTTAAGGAGAGAATATTAAACATCAACATATGCGACTGTCTGCCAGCTGTCTGTGAATCCTCACTGCTATCTCTTCTTTCATCCATATGGAAGTATTGTCTTACCACAGCAGAGGAGGAACTGCTGGTTTCTTTGCTGGATACGGCAGCCTGATACATTGCCATCCGCTCTTTCACTGACACCCGCTCGGCCTCCTGCTCCTCAGCGCTGGGGGCCCTGTTCCCCTGGCTCGGCTCTTCCTCAGGACGTTCTGACCTGGATCTGCCTGCACTGCCTGCAGCTATACACACACACACACACAGAAAGACACACACACACAAAACACAAAGAGATGAGAATGCCCTTTATCAATGCAAGAATCCTTAGATCATTATGGAAGGTGTAGCCAAACGCCAAACTCAACTTCACGTCATTATCAGATATGTCTTCTCAGAATGTCTGCTGATATTTGCCACTTCCTCATTACTCTCTTGACACACCAATGAAGGCTGAGGCAGAGCTTGCCCTTTAATAATTGGACTTGGAGGCTTTTGTATGAGTTTATATGAGATCATTATTCTGGAACAGGTTGAGCTGATGTTCCAACCACAATCGACAAGAGTATATTTTTCTTTTAGCTGTTTCACAGAGAACAGCAGCCTTACTAAAATATGACATAATCAT
Source organism: Scomber scombrus (assembly GCF_963691925.1). NCBI lineage: Eukaryota > Metazoa > Chordata > Actinopteri > Scombriformes > Scombridae > Scomber > Scomber scombrus. Next base: position 13,390,627 of record NC_084993.1, read on the forward strand.
ACTGTAGCACCGCAATTACACGGGTGACGGGTTTACAACACACCACTTCATTGGAAAAGGAAGCAAACACATGTATACACTAGAGTGGTGTAGCTTTAGTTTCATAACTGCTTTAAAATCCAAGACATCCGCTTAAGTTGTAGATACTGAAGATATTTCAACCAAGAAGTGGCCAGAGGCAAACAATCCATTACTAATGTCGACACGAAATCAACGTAGAATATTCATCAATCATAAAGCACCACTTTGTGATTCTTCATATTGTTCAACGCATCCCTGCGGACAGCCAATTAGTGAAGAGGATTGATTTTACATTTGACTTTTTTGTGCTACAAAGCATCATTAGGCAACAGAGAAGGCTCGGCTAGGGCCCAGCATAACACCCACACTGGACCTTTTAGCTCTTGGCATGTTCTTTCTCTCTGGGCAACAACACCGTGGGATGAAAGAAGACCCTAAATAGAAAGTATTTTCTCTCATTATGTGCTCACCCGGTAACCTTTTGACATTTTAAAATCCTCCTCCTTGTTGTGTTTTTCAAACTAGGTGCTTACATATTTTCTGTGCATGTATGTGAGTAGAAAATCAGTTCAACTGCAGGAATGCCTTACAGCAGCTGCGTCTTAAATGCATATGGATCCAGTATTATAGAGATCAATGACAGTGCTTCAGTACTTGGTATAATACTGGTCATGCTTAGCCGTGCAGAGAAAGCTATTTAACCACCTCTCTCAGCTCACTTATAGTACACTATATCTATGAATACACATGCTCAATATAACCTTTTCCTGGAATCCATATCATCAGAATGAAGAAATCAAACACCCACAGGTTTGACCTCAGTATCTGGTGGATAAAACCACATGATATCATATGAGTCATTAATCCAGTCTAAAAAGCCCTAATCACACCAGCTTTTAAAATGATGAATTGATTCCAATGGAATTCAAGTTGTCTGGATCAGTGGGTTCGCTCCCGGGGGTGAAGCAGGTCCGTGCAAATTGTTCACATCTACCTCAATTTGATTCCTACCATTGATCAACACAACCACAAAGAGGTTCCAGAGACATTTCTCCATTCTGTAATCCCCTTTCAATTTTTTTATCCAAACAATATGTTACATTTTACCGAAAATTCTTTTATTGTGAAATAGCGCCACCAATTTGAAGCCTTTCAACCTCATTTCAGAGAAATTCAAGTTTTGTCCATCTGTATGGTATGTCACACAGATGAGCCTCAGTCACTCTTCCATAAAAGGAAGCCGGCCGGAGACATCAAATAGTGTGGAGGCAAATTCCAAATGCTTCACTATTGAATTTGTGGACAAAGAACAAACTGACCCAGAATCCAAAAGTGAATTGATTTAAGCTGTAAGTTGTGTTGTCAGTTAGAGTTATCTTCAGCTGGTACCTATCGTCAGCAACGTACATAAAATGTTATGCTTTGTGATTGTTTGTTGGTGCCTTTGAGTTTTTATCAAAGAACCAGATATTTTATAAAACAGTAGTTCATCTTTTGTACTGATGAGTCAACCAGGATAGTTTCATGTCCATCCAAGCTGTAGGCAAGTTCTGACCCTGGTTCAGTTGAAAAATGAATGGCACTTTTATTTCAGGAACTACTGGCGCTGGAAATAGATCCTCCCACTTCAGAACTTTTGACAGTACTGAACTTTGAGGGAACGGAGACAGAAGCTATCATAGCTAATTAGCAGTGTTGTGCCATGTTCTTTTATTTAGCCTTCTCTGTCAGAGCATAAACTGACAGTTAGCGATTGATCTAACAAGCTAACGGAAAAAAGCATCTTTGCGGTTTGCTCGCTAGCAGCTCACTAGCTAGCCTTGAGAGAAGTCACTACGCCACCAAATTTCTTGAAAAAAAAATATTTCAGGAAGATGTATGGATGAATTTTGCTATGCCGCTGTGTGACCAGGTCTTAATTCAGACACCATGTGATAAAAGCATGCTCTCCTCACCCTACCAATTTTAGCTTTCTGCTACACCTGGCATGTTAGTGTAACCAGTAAACCATCAGGGAGAGAAAATAGGATGTTCGAGACAGCAGCCTCTGAAAATAAACAGGGTTTTTACCGGCTACGTCCTATTAATATGGGTCAGAAATCCTACACCTGAGGCTGCAGCGTAACCTAATACCTGCTTGATGACAGAGGTGCAAGGATAATGCCCTCGTTTATCACCGGAGATAAATGTTCACGTCATGGTCTGGAGCTGTCATAGAGACAGAGACATGAGGGGTTTTTATGCCTTAGAGCGGTGACAACAACGCTTTGGATATCTCTGGCTCCTGAGAGGGGTATGCTGTATGCAAAGATGCCATAGCAGGGAGGTGAGGTAACCAGGCTCCAAGGAGGAGGAGGGGGAGGCTGACTGGAGGAAAGAAAAAAAAAAGAAAAAAAACCCAGCCTTTTTATAAACCGGGCCTGTCTGCAGCGTCATGTTCCCCTGTAACAAGGAGATTTATGGCGTGGAAGTGTGTGTAGCGGTGTATGTGTGTGTGCTAGAGAAATCAAAGGATAAAAAGAAGTCAAACTCAAAATTCAAGACCTTCTAATGAGATAGAATAGAATAGAATATTATCAAGTTGTTTCTCCATCTCCCCATGCTAGCTCTAATTAGTACTGGCACCAACGAATGTTTAATTAGCATAAATAATTGCTTTCAAACACTGTCTCATTGCTCTAGATGCCCTAATATAATGAAGGCCAAGTCTCTGTTTACAGTGCGATATTGATATCAGAAATAAATAATTCACAGGCCTATACTTCAAACCTGTGTCGTTGCTACTTTTGGGGGCATATTTACCATTATACTGGTTATTTGTTTTTAGTCTTCTCAGCATTAGTTTCTTATCTCCTCATTTTCACAGAGGCAGCACTGAGCGGGAGGGGGTAATGGAAGTGGGGGTCACTAAGGGGAGGCTATGCTGCTGCCGGTATGCACGACTCAGTGGCTATATTGGGCCGAGCCGAGGGCCATTGACCTCCCTGTCACTGCCCCGTCGCTGCTGCCTGGCGAGGTGAGGTGCTGCCCCGCCGGCTGGCTAGAAGAGAGGAGGCGAAGGGGCGGCGTGGTGTGTTTGGGAAAGAGACAGCCGAAGAGAATGTGGCCAGGGGAAGAGACAGAAAACAAATGAGAGCAATTTCACCGTTTAAGTGTGTGAGAAAAAGGCAGTATGGCTTAGAGCTCAAAGCTAAATCCAGACTCACAGATCTGTGTCTAGAAGAGGCCATTGCCTAATCACAGAGGTGTCACCCCTTTCTCTGCTCTCTCTACAATAGAAGCCTTAAGCAACCCAATTTTCTGTTCAATACTCACTGACCAAAGCTTTCAACTGGCAAGGTTTGACAGGAGCGCCAAAATGAGCTACACTAATTGAAATGTCAGCCGTGGAGGGCGATTTCCTCCTTACCGATGAAAGCTAAACAGGCACAATAATTGAGCTGTCAAATCTATCAAAATAACTTCTTTAAATTGAGACTGGATTGCCTTTGAGTGCTTCCTTATGCTAGGCTAAGCACTTTGTCTCCGATTTGCTACGCTTTCGGAACATTCCAGATCAGATTGCTGCTGGTTATGTCTGGTGGAAGGAAACAAAAAGAACCCATGAATGTTTTATGACAATGCACAAATCCTAGCGGAATCACAGTAAACCTACTGAAATATCACGTCTCGTTCTTTGTGAAGCTCCGGCGTCTGATGTTCCGACACAATACAGCCCCTCCATCTCATCTTATTTCTGATTTTACACTGAAGATGTTTCTTGTCTGCGCAGCCTGGGTACATCAAACCAATTCATTATCGACTGAAATGTCATCTACCGTTTCCAATCTGTTTCCTTCCACTTGTGCTCTGGTGGAAAATCACCTTGAAAGAGCTGTGCCGACAGTGGAGCTTATGTTGATAGCTATGCAACAAGAGTCGGCCTTTAAATGCTGATAATCCACATAGATCGCTTACCTTCTTCCAATGTGTAGGTTGCTCTTTATGTCAAATGACAATAGAATCCAGCTATATAGAAAAGGGCCTTGGAACTCCGGAAAATGGAATAGGCTTAGACACCTGGCCTTAACCCAGCAAAGAAAGCAAATCCTGGGCAGAGATAGACAGTAAGGGCTTGGAGGCCAGCTCCAGCAGTGTGTTCCACAGCTCAATGAGGCCCAGGCATCCAGTGACAGCTGATTTTATTTTAGAAGTCCCCCTTCGTAAAAAAAATAGGGTGGACTTAGGCGAGAGGGTAGGTGGATGTGGGTTGGCTTTTTTTAGTATCAAGTGTCGAGGTACCCAACATGCCCTTAGCCTTATGTCACAGTAGCCTTATAGACACAGACGTCCCATACTCTGAGCTGCAGAAACAGACACTGTGGATACATCCGTCATTTAAACAGCAGAGAGCAGGAAGACATTGCATTTGACTTGGCTTGTTGTTAGCATGGTAAATATCATAGCATTTAATGACTCACCATGAACACTGGAGATAGATTTCATTCAGATGTTTCATAGACAACATTTAACTACAGCAAAACACCAGGGAGGTGGGCTTCCCCTAGTCTGTCATACAGTAATTACAGCAAACATGCTTATTCCCTTTCTTGTGGAGAGTTAGATCGATATGACTTTCATCATGTCAATACTCATAAGTATCGAAATTAGGGCAGGAGGCAAAACGTTTAGCATAGCATAAAGACTGGCTAGCTGTTTCTTTCTGTTTTAGCTTACAGACATGAAGGTGGTATCGATCGCTTATGTAACTCACAGCTGGAAATAAAGTTCTTTCTCCAAATGTCAAACCTCTCCTTTGAAATCTCTGGCTGGACATGGAATTGACTTCCCCAGGTCATACTAATATACAGTCTCACTGCAGAGCCTTGCCTCTCTATGTACATTATTGATTGATTGAGTTATGGAACCATTCGTCAGGGAATGGATATGTTAACACTACCTCTAGATTAATGCCTCTTCTGTGATTGACAGTGTGACAATCTGTTCAAACTGTCGTTGTATACAGCAGGTCTCAACTACCCGACTTTCGGTGAATTTGATGATTTTTTTTCAACATGGTGAACATGAAACTTTCTGTTAAAACAAGCTGTGAACCTTTCTATGTGAACCGTTGCTTAACCCATCTTGTACACCGTATGCCATCAAGATGTCTTTGAACCCTTTTCAAAGACATCTCCTTAGATGGACAGAAGGGCACTCAAACTAATGCAAAGTGAAAAAATTCAGTGTAGAGGGCCCAAGAGGACCGAGCTAGAAACCTTTAGCGATCAGAAAACATTCCATGTGTGATATGATAATATATCATATCCTTTCTTTCTCATCTCTTTCTCTCTGACTTCCTCTCTTGTGTTCCCCCGTCTTCTTCTATCTTGAACATACATTGCCCTAAAGCAATGGCAAAGTTAGACTTTCAAACCAGTGACCTCCTGTTTGTGTGCGATCAGCCTCAGGGCCTTTTTATTCAAGCTTTCTTTACCTACATCCTTCCTGACAATACAAGAGCGTATCTATCTTAAATAACCCTGTGGGAATCATTTATGTCTGTCCTCTCCATATTATAAGCTGTGATCACAACTGTTTACCCACCTCATTTATGAAACACAAGGTGCTCTCCTGGAAGCCCACCCCATGAGCTGCCGTTGGCAGCACATCGACTACAGAAAGCACGGTTATCAGGCTTGTAGAGAAGCTGCACTCTGCTGATAATCCCACTGAAATTGCACATGGATTTCCTGTTCCGAAAGTGGAAAATAAATATACTCCAGTAGAATACCTAGTGAAGGAGTATGAGAATATTCCCAGACTGATGTCCAGAGAAAGTCCACAATCAAATGAGCTTTAAACTCACATGACAATTTAACTGTGCATATAGTTAGTATCATTAAATTGTGAAAGTAAGATAAGTAAAGGGATCTACTGTTCCTCATAATGTAATGGTGAGCTTCATATACTGTTAATCAATACTACTGACTCAAGGAATATTTCTCTTGATATTTTTTGTCTGTGACAACACAATTTCAAGACATTCCCGTTCACTTTCAATTTCATTTTCAGTAATGTACAACCTAATGGACACAGTTATAGAATATTATCCTCAGGCCACAAAAACGCATCAAAAAGGTGTGCAATTACTACATTGTGAACTACAATGTATACAGTGTTTCTCTTGAAGCTTTGATCAAAGAAATGTGTAATGTGTAAATGATTTCGGCAGGGACTGGCTTCCATTGGCTGTCAGAGACGTGGCAAGTCAAGTTTAGTTACATAGCCTTTAATCACTGTTACAATTCATTTTAAGCAATAATTTAAAATGATACTTTGAAACCTTAGCCTCTCATTGCAAACCTGGACCGTTGTCAAGGACAACAAGGACAAACTGGAGGTGCCACAATTAGTCGATTCATGTTGTTAAGTTGCCAATAATTAAATTGATCAACAAATACTATATTTTACGAATTTATTTATTATTTTTGGGACATTTTAAGGTTCAGAATTCTCTGATTTTAGCTTTTCAAATGTTTATATGATAGTCTATGACAGTAAACTGAAGGTGTTCGGGTTGTGGACTGTCGGTCGGACAACAGGACATTTGAGGAAGTTAGCTTGGACTTTGGGAAACAGTGATTGACATTTTTGCACTATTTTCTGACACTTTATGAACCAAACAACTAATCAATGGACCCGAGATGAGACTGAAAAAGGTGCTTAAAGGTGAAAGGAACAATTACCCTGCATATTTCCATCCACTTCAAACCTACACTGTTCAATACATCAATAGGCAATATAGCCAAATCCTCAATGTTCAATTTACGAACATCAATCAGGTCTTAGGGGGATAAATTGACTCTCATAATTACTGCTAAGGGAATCAAAAGTGAAATTGCCAGAAAGAAAAATCTTTGTTTTTCCTGAGGATAATATTATAAAGACATCATCATTTGGCAGGAAAATCTGGGAGGAGATTAAAAAACTGTTTTTTGGCAATCTAGCTCCAATTGGCATCATTTGCACAGTTGCGCAAACGGAAAGGTCTCTAGGGACACACATGTTTAATCAGCTGCAGACTGCTTCATACATATATATATATATATATATTTATATTTACTACACACACAAGTTTTAAATAAGAAAAATAAAAGGCACTCGCTACTGTGTGTGACACAAAGGCAGACACAGTTTCATGGTAGTGATTATGGCGTAACACGAGGAAACAAGTAAACAAGGATGCCTATTTAGAAAGAGCAGCAGCATGGAGATTTAGAGGTGAGCTTTGCATCTGTTTAAAGAGCAGTTACACCACCACCATGCTTTATTTAAACGCTGCGGCTTTGCAGGAAACAGCTCCCGTAACCCCCCCCCCCTCTGCCACCGCTGTCAGTCATTTGACCTCGTAGATTTATGCGCCGTTGTCACCGACAACTTATCTGCCTAGACAAAAGCCGTCGCTCACGCGGGACAAAGCGGCGGGATAGTCAACAAGCTCCAATTTTAGATATGGAGCGGAGATTTAGAGGCGACAGGAAAGCTTCGCTGATCTCAGGTAGAGATGGAGAGCTTCTCGGTCTGTCTGTCTGAGTGTGTTGAATGTAAGCAACACATTCATCACTAAAGTTTGTCATCCAGTATCACCACCCTTCTGTCAGGGTTTATTTCTGTTCGCATTGGCATGACGTGTAAAGACGTGTGTGGTCAAACATAGAAAATGGTGATTATGATACAAACTGGTTATAGGAAAGTACTGATCAAGACTAATTGTATGTAACAAGTGAATCTCAGACTCTGCAGTTCCTCTTAACTCAACAGAGCGTTTTAATCTTTCAAGCTTTTGTTTTTTTGCTGCTTTGGTTCACTCTCATTGCTCTTAACAGCCTTTTTTAGCAGGAGCAGGCAGCTGTTTTTTTAATAAAACCAACTAAAAACCTACAATATGCTACCCGCCCAGCAAGTTAACAACTACCTGATGAACATAATGGAGCACTTAGGGAGTTGGTAGAGGCAAAAAAAACAAGCTAAAAAGAGAGAGAATTTATCAGTTAGTAGTCTTAAATACAACTCTGAATAAATGCTCACATGGCTCCATATCTAATAGATGTTTAATAAGCAACTGTTTGCTCCCAAGTTTCCTATGTCACCCTAAAAGGTCACCTTTAAAAGTCCATGTTGTGTTAACAGCTTGTTTCCACTGCCCACAGCTATTATGTTCATATAGTCAGTCACATTTTACAAACACAGTCAAAAGCTGATTTCATGTCTTACACATTCTGTACACTGCAGATATTATTTGTAAAAATGTAAAACAGATGTATGTTCTCAGGTTATTTGCTATCTGTCTGTGTTTACTTGCTGCAGCAGGTAAACAAACTGAGCTGCTAGTCTTGTTTTCCTGTCCTCCTGTTTTCCTAACAGGAAAGGTAGTTGTTTTTTTTTTAAATCATCATCAGACAAGGTCATACAGCCTGGAGGAGCTTTGATAATATTTATCTTGAATGGCACACATGGATAACACATTAAAGGAAAAACTGGTACAGATCTGAATGCTTGGTGTGGTGGCTCTGTTATGATGTAGGGTTAGGGTTAGGGTTAGGATTAGCATTTTGCTGGTATGGTTTGAGTCCATTTGTCCCCCTGGTGGAAAGGGTCACTACAAATCAATACAAAGTAGTTCTGAGTGATCACCTTTATCCTGTGATGAAACATTTCTATCCTAATGGGAGTGGTCTCCTCCAGGATGACAATGCCCCAATCCATAGGGCACAAGGGGTCACTGAATGGGTTGAAGAGTAGGGAAGTGATGTGAACTAGGTGCTATGGCTTTCATAGTCAAATGAACACTTAAAGATTGTGGACCGACTTTTAGAAGAATGGTGTTAAGAGACTGTAGGATCAATGGCAAGGAGCACTGAAGCTGTTCTAGTGGCACATGACGGCTCAACACTTTATGATGGTTCTTCCTTTCATTTGTGACCCCTCTTATAGTGTTTAGGTGACAGTATTTGCAGGTAAAAGCGTCTGCTACCCCTAACCATAACCGTCTAATCTTTACCCTCTAATCTTTACCCTTTAACCAGGGCGCCTCTAGGGTTAGAGGGTTAGGGTTAAAGCGTTAGGGTTAGAGGGTAAGAGTTACCCTTTTCGAAAGGCGCCCTGGTGATCTAGGGGTTAAGGCACCAACCGTGAACCACAATGTCCCCCGTTGGCATCCTGTACCATTGTTGTTTGCCATTCCACATCTCTCCACTTATTTCCTGTTATTTCTCTGCTGTCGCTGTCCAATAACAGCATAAAAAATCCCCCAAATAACTGAGTCTCCAGTTCATAGCTGATTACTCACTTTATTAAATTAAGAATTTGCTTTCATTCAGTTCTTTTTTTTTTAGATACCAATTTAATGTATCTGTTGAGAGATTGGCAGTAGCTCAGTTTACTATGAGATTTATTCACTGAATTAAGGTGTTTTTCAAAAGCTGAATATTTGCAGTGGTCAGTGTGGAGAAATATATTTATAATTTAATATTGTCTTACAGAATTCAAGTTTTTTTGAGGGGTAGCTTCATTTTTGAATCTTCTACTTTCTATTACTTCCACACACACACACATAAGTAGTACACACTCTATGATCAACATACTGAGTTACCTGAGAGGCGACTATGTGACCAACTCACTATCTTCAGCTTGTTTGTGATCCTCGCAGAGTTAAAAAAAATGGATTGTACCTTGCACTGTAAGCTCCATCTGTGTGTACATCATTATCAGCACCAGTGGAAAACAAACTGGAGGTAGCCACCACAGCACTGCTATCACAATAATGGAAGCACAGTATCTAGCGAGCCCCAAGCTTCCCATTAAAAAGCTGCCAGGGAGGCAGCCTTATCTGGCAATGAGCAATCTACTTTTCAAAAGCTGCTTTCTGACAAATGTTTATCTCATTGGACAAATGGGACAACACGCCGCATTAACCGTCCTGAGCCTTGGCTGTTTGTTTGGCAGACTAGTGAAACCGTGATGAAATCATAAAGCCAGGCCTCATGTCATATTCTGTAATATAAGTGATGTTGTGGACAAAGCGCTTTGAAAAGTATCTCATAAAACAAAATGAAAAATGAAAAAGAATTAAAAAAACACTCACACAGAGAGGCGTCCTGAGTTGAAGCCATGGTCTGATCTGACGGTTCAGGCTGTGCGAGACTGCTGGACGTCAGTCTTTTGGCTGGGGATGTGTGGACGGTTGTCACTTCCTGGTCAGAGAGAGCGAGAGAGAGAGAGAGAGAGAGAGACAGTGAGTGAAAACAGAGAGAGTGAGAGAGAGAGAGAGAGCTATCAGAGGAAACACCTGTGCTTTTACAGCAGGGAGATGGAAAGGTGCTGCTACAGGTCGTCAAAACCAGCTGGCTGCGCCCAGATCGCCTGTATACACCCCTGACACACACCCACACACACGTACACACTCACACACACACGTACACAGACACACGGACAGAGAGAGAGAAGAAAAACAAGACACACATGCCACCACGCATACCTTAAGTATGAAAAATGATACAGTCAAGCGTCTGGTGACAGTTAAGCTCTGGATTCCTGTGAAACTTTGTTGCCTGTCTGGTCTACACACACACACACACACACACACACACACACACACACACACACACGCACACACACACACACACACACACACACACTTACATCTGAGTGTAAATAGAGATGACCTTGAACAGAATGTGAGCATGAGGCATTGACTGGAAAGTTAGTGCAAACAGCACTTAGTTGAATTTTAATAGAGCCACTCTAGCTGTAACTGAAAGTGTGGCTTTTTTGAACAGGCTTCTATTGATAAAAGGTAGAACATTGGTAAATGGCATGTCATTGGTGCTTACAGGGTTGTTTTTCCCCTGGAAGCATTTTGTCAAAACTTAGAAGTCAGCCATTGCTACACTCCTATTCACTTGCAAATTATCCCCCGCGGGTAACAAACACACCTGCGTCTGCGTGTGTGTGTGTGTGTATCTTTGCAAATGCGCTGGTGTGTTTTTTGTTTTTTTTTTCATTTGCAAATCAAATGTATCCCCCATAGAGTTCTTTCGACAGCTTCTAGCCGGGCATCAACATGGAGCGACAACAAACACACAGCAATTACACACATGGCAAAAAAAAAAGAAACATGTGGTGCATACACACACACACACACATTCATACATAAACTTGTGCCTGTCATGCTCGGTTCTTCTTCTCTCAGCTGAAGGTGTCAAGCGTAATTTCAAAATGCACCAGAGGACAAAACATTGTCCTCCAAAATCCCATTTAGCAAATCCCTGAAAGACATGCATGCTCATTTGCATACTTTCCTACAGTAATAAACACACACACACACACACACACGCACACGAGGACAAAACAAGGATGTAAACATAATCTCTCCCTTTCTGTCACTGTCATTCTCTCTGTTGCTGAAGTAGCACTCACATCGAATGAAGCTCAAATCAGAGAGCGAAAAGCAAACCGGCTGCTATAACCACAACTCCCTGTGCGGTGTGTGTGTGTGTGTGTGTGTGTGTGTGTGTGTGTGTGTGACTGCTCACAAGATCCTATATACAACAGGGTGTTACTTTGCTCCGGGGATGATCAAGTGCACTATCTGTGAGGATGTTTTATGGGCCAGCGTGTGAAAAATGGTGTGTGTTTGTGGCAGTTTGATATGATTATAGCATGTTGGAGAAGTGAATCTGGTCTTTGTGTGTGGTAAATCATCCCTCCAACACATGTGGTGAGTGGGTGGGAACATACATTGCTAAGACTTTCTCTGTAGGGTAAATTGATGCATTCCAGTTACATCACAGCAGATGGAACAGCGTGAAATTTCGGAGAAAAGCTGGCAGTAGAGTATATTGTACCCAGGCAATAATAAAGGAGATACAGTACCTGAGGCTACATCTCTAAAGCGTCTTTAAATCTACACCCTGTCTAAAGTTGGAGAATTGAGGCTTCACCACTTCAGGATTTTTTTAAAGTCAATTTACCGTCCAGGGAAAAAAAGATAATAAAATAGGTGTCAAGCCTGTTCAGATATTGTTTACGTCTTTGAGCAGAGTGCTACATTTGGCACTGAAACGACTGAAATTAGAATTGAAGCCAATAAAATTTGAGAGTTGCGAGTCAACAAGTTTCTCAAAAATACATTAGGTTGGAAAGTGGCCTGGAGTTATTCGTGTTACTGGCATTAATAATCTGTTGTGTTTTTTTTTCTTCTTTCCAGAAGAGGCCATACAAAGGCAATTTTCGGGGAAAACAGCCAGTCTGCACGAGAGATTGATAATGTGCTGTAATTCTGCTGCAAACAACCAAGGAGGCTCTTTAGAAAGCTGGTGATGGGCACACACAGAAAGAGAGAGAGAGCTTCACAGAAAAACACTACTTAGTGTCAGTAAACAGCATCAGCTACAGTAAGTATACTCAAACAGGACAATGCATTCATTTTTAAATGAGAGTAGAAATAGATAGAGTGGCAAGTCTAAGTTTGAAATAGAAGACAAAAAAATATTGATTTCTTATTTGGGTGCCTTCTGTTAACCGGAATCACCAGTGATGTCTTTACAATCAGCTGATAGGATACTAAAGTGAGGATTGTCCCTGAAGAAGATACACTAGAAATGTTATGATATGATTCCACCAATCACAACTTAAGACGGCAGTTATCCATTTGATGAAATACAGTAACTGGATGAACAGTGGCACAGTATCTCATGCAACTGTCATCAAGTGTTATCTCGCATTGAGTCCCTGCCATATGTTCCTTTTTGGCGCAGGCTGCCACGCAGGAAGGAGGAATAGAGGGTAGCTATGGTGGTGGTGTGTGTCTGCGTATCTCCAACAGACTGACAGAGTTAATAAGGGACAGTGCCGGGTGAAATCTGTCTAAACGTGCCAGGCCTGTCGCAAGAGATAATCCCAGTGAAAAAAAAAAAAAATTCACTGGATCTTCCTAAAAGAAGCTCGGCTAATGAAATCAATGCAGGCCATCTGGGACCATTTCATGTGTGACAGACGCCTACAAAGAGGCCAGTCGGTCCCGTGATGGCGAAACCATGGTAACGGGAAATAGTAATACTGCTAGCCTGGGGAGGTGACACCATGACACCCCCGCTCCGCATCCTCACATTGGTACCTATAAGAGGGAAATATTACCAGCGCATAGACCGCTCCGGGAAACCGTCACACACGCAGGGACTTTACCAATTTTTTTGCCCGATGTCAGCTGTTGACATTTTCGTCCTCTAATAACCCTTGCTCCTACTAGTAGGGCTTTAATGACATGCAGCGGCGCATGGAGGGCCTCTGAGGAGAGCTGTCTGCCTCTTTTTCATCAAATGTTCTTTATCTGTCCTCTCCATCTGCCCTCCTGTGTCACCCTCTGTTTAAAAATGTCAGTCTTAATAAGTCAATTTGTCTAGACGAAGGTATGCTGGTTAGGTGAGATAACATCAGTTATATGTTTGTAAGGAAAAGTTCTCTTGGATGCTTTGATACTTGTCTTAACCTGAAACAAGATGCAAACATCGAGGACTACTTGACTTGTGAACTAAGGATCATCTGCTGTATGGTGAATCAAGGATCAAACTAAAGGCCTTCAAACAAAGTGCTCACAGCCAAACAACACTTGAAACCATTGAAAATCTAACAAGCACGCCCACGTTAGACAGAAGTGAATTTCTCTCTCAAGCTCTCTTTTGTATCTTCTTCACCCTGCCTTCGAGTGGTGTTTTGAACAACTACAACACGTTTGTACATGGTCCAACAACTACTTCATTTGAAAGCACCAGTGTGTAGGATTTAGTGGTGAGATTGCAGATTGAAACCAACTGAATATCTCTCCCCTAAACCTCCCCTTCCATGTGTGTAGGACAACCTACTGTGGCAGCAAAAAAATGTGAAAAATGTGAAAAATGTAAAAAACATGAAAAACGCGAAAAGCCATCTTTAGATCCAATGTTTGGTTTGTCCGTCCTAGGCCACTGTAGAAACATGCCATACAACGTGGCATACAATGTGGCATACAATGTGGCATACAATGTGGCATACAATGTGGCATACAATGTGGCATACAACGTGGCAGTACAAGGTGGCATACAAGGTGGCATACAACGTGGCATACAACGTGGCAGTACAAGGTGGCATACAAGGTGGCATACAAGGTGACGTACAAGGTGGTTGTACAAGGTGGCATACAAGGTGACGTACAAGGTGGTTGTACAAGGTGGCATACAAGGTGGCATACAAGGTGGCATACAAGGTAGCGTACAAGGTGGCATACAAGGTGGCATACAAGGTGGCATACAAGGTGGCATACAAGGTGGCATACAAGGTGGCGTACAAGGTGGCGTACAAGGTGGCATACAAGATAGCATACAAGGTGGCATACAAGGTGGCATACAAGGTGGCATACAAGTTGGCATACAAGTTGGCATACAAGGTGGCGTACAAGGTGGCGTACAAGGTGGCATACAAGGTGGCGTACAACTTAGTGTACAACGTGGCGTCCTGAATGGAAGAGGACCTACTCCCTATGTAGATATTCTAAGCTAATGAAAACATACAGTTGTTATTTTCAGGTGATTCACTAATTAAAACATACTTATGAATATTACATTCCATTTTTGCTAGATGCCACTACATTCTACACACTGCATCTTTAAGCATAGTTAAGCAGAGTTAGATGAGTGGATCTCTTAAGGTCTGTCACGTCTGTCTGTTGTAGGGCTACAGCCAATGTAGTTTAGCTTAGCATATAGACTGGAAACAGGCCTAAGCAGCTGGCTTGGCACCTGTCCAAAGGTAACAAAATCCACCTACCAGCACCTCTAAAGCTCACTGATTAACATGTCATATCTGGTTATATTGGATTCTAGTGGCAGAAATAGTTTGACACAGCTGCCCATAAAACCACTAAATCAACACTTCTATTTTTGTACAAATTACACTAATGAGAGGCATTTATATTTTAATTAATGAACTTTAAAAGGGGCTGGTAGGTACATTTTGTTACCAGACAGTGCCAGACTAACTGTTTCCCAAGTTTCTTTAAGCTAAGCTAACAGGCTGCTAGCTATAGGTTCATATATACATAACAGACAGATATAAGGGTGGTATCGATCTTCTTCTCTAACACAGTATCTGTTGATCATATTTGTGGCTAAGACATGGAGTTTGGAAGCTCAGTCAGGGCTCTTATCAAAAGATTACAAATGACTATGAGTGAAGTTACCATGAGTCTCTGCTGCACCTGCGACTACTTTGGACTCAAATAGCTCAGAAATTGCTCCAAGTGGTTTTGCTGGACTTGAAGATATATAGAGGTAGCTCAAATCAATAAGGACTGCTGGTTCGATATCAGATGTGACATTTTGGAGGAGAGAGGTCATCCACCTCAAACGGGACGTACTCCTTAAACACTTTTAAAGAATTTATTTTTGTATTTCTGGCTGTTCCTTTTTCTACTCCCTTCTCCTTTGCTCTTTCATTTCCCTCCCCTGCTCTCCCTATTTATTCACCGTACAGTCCATCTATCTACTCCTTTCTCTTGTTCTTTCTTTCTTTGTGTGGAAGCAAGCTTTCTGGCGTGCTCGAATGTGTCTCCAGCTTGTTGCCAATCCGATGGTCCAACGCTCCAATGCAGATCTATAAAAGCTAAAAATGTGTAAAAGCTTATTCCTCTGCTCCTCTATTTTCACACCGAATTCCCTCACCAATCCGCTCAGACTTTTACTCGATTAGTCCACCGCATGTCCTCTTGGCACTTTCCGAATGATACAGTCCATTTGATGCTGTTAATTTAATGCCTATGAGCCATTCATGTCTGTGATAGTGCTGTACTGTAGCTGTAGTGAGTGGCGAGTGGCGAATCACTCAAGGGGCATGCCAAGAAAAGAAGTCACTCACACATTACTCACTGTTTGGGTACTTCATTTTAAATTACAGGATTCCTTTGTCAACACACACACACACACACACACACACATGCATACAGACACTGTATTTTCACATGCAGTTCACCCACATGCACACTCCCTCCGACAGCTCTTGGACTGAGTGCTTCTGGCTGTGAAAGCTGCCTTATGGGTTTGCTGGCATAACATACAAGTGGCTGCTCTCAAACATGACTCATGAGGTTCTACAACAGTAAACAAATCACTGGGCTGACCGAGGAAAACCGCTTACTTTAGATGTGTTTCTCTTTACTACTTTAGATGTGTCGCCTGACCTTCTCCAAATGATGTGAACCAGTGAACCAAAGGTCTCAGCAGTCATTTTGAACTGTTTTTATGCAAGAGGAGCATCACAGTCTTTGTCCACTGCTTTCTGAAGCTTGGATTTAAGGTATTTTTTTTACAGCTACTGGTCTGACTCACAAAGAAAAGCTCGACAGCTCTGGCTCTCTATGTTTTACATGTTTTCACTGAGGAACATCGCTGGTCCTGGCAAACTGGTGTCCCCGAAGCTGGTTATCAACTGGCTCAGTTATATGCACCTAAAGGAACAGTTTGACTTTTCTGTTGTTGTTTAACCCACAAAATTTGGAGTGTAAAAGGATTAATGTGTGGTTGTTGATGACCTGGGTTCTCCCCATCAGGCAGTCCGAACTGAAGAAACCTGTTGGATCTACAGCGAGTCCCAGGGTTTCAATACTCTTCTGACCAACATCTGGAATGCCTCTTTTCACCTGTCCAACCTTGGGGCTCTTTTCTCTCTCATGTTATTACCTTCATCAAACAGCATCCCATATCAGTCATAAATCTCTTGATTCTTTCAACTCTCAGACAATCAGATGTGTCTCCTTTTCCTGAAGACAGATAAGTGGATAATCTAAGGTCAACATGCATACATAGTTTCAAGGATCGACCGACTATAAATTCCTAACCTTGCAAAATTCCTCTCAAACTATTCCTTTAATTACAAGCCAGTCACATGTAACATTAACAGAAGCATGACTAGAGTGCTGACATGTAATATGATGTGATGAAAGTGGGTTATTGCGGTGGAGAAATGAGATTGAGTAATAAAACATGTTACAGTAAGTAAATGTGAGACTTGAACAGGTGTATCTGTTCAAAATGTTGCATTTATAATCTACTGGGCTAATTAATAGAGAATGGATTGTCTTCTTAATAGAAGGTGACAGTGGGTGTTCTTTTTTGTTTTATACTCTTATTTGCAATTTCCATATCATTGAGAACTCTTACAAAGTCATCTGCTGCGGTGACAGAACAAAAATGTAAAAGCATACTAAATATTCAGGGAAAACTAAAAGAGGAACTGCATCAATTTTACACGGATAGTTAATTAATTTCACGCTTGTGAAAAGTTTTATATATTCAGAACAGGAAGTATGTGTTACAAAGTAAGAGCGTTGAGTTTGAAGGACATTTACCAAACAAATATTTGAATTATGATAAATAAACTTCCACATCTCATGGTCTCCAAACAGCAATTTCTATTTATTGAGAGCATTCCATGTAAAATGCATTTTGAAGGTCCAGAAAAACCTAGGAAATGCACCTTCAATAGAGAATTTCTTTCTTTTTTTTGACAATTAAATTAATTTTTTTACACTCATTGGTTGCATTATGAGAAATGTAGGAAACATTTGCTTTTAGGTGCTAACAATCAGGATATTGTATCCTATACTGCATCATTTTTTTTAGCTTTAACTGCATCCTCTTTGGCTTTGGCTTCAACATTCAGCTGCAGCTGGCTGTAGACTCTGCAATGCCTCAACCTCTGGGGCAAAATCATTCAGGCTGTGAATAAATAGTTGAGTGAATGAACGCATGAGTGCCTGAGTGAGAGGCCTTGTTAATTATATGAGGTAATTTTCATCTTGACAGAGACAGCTATTGTGAGAAGAGATTGATTTGCACAAAAAAGATCTAATAGATTCAATCTACAGGGGTGCAACCCTTTTAGTTCACATTTACCCAAGTCCTTTTTGCAATGTTTGGAAGTATAATTGAGTTTTTTCACATTTACTACTTTTATATTATATTTATATGTTAATGTCAGTGTCACACTGTGCTTAAAATCAGCTTCCACAGTTCATGCAACCTATCAAAAGACGGATATAAAAATAAACCCTTTAAGGCAACATTTTCTTCAGGGGATTATTTCCTGTGTGACTTTCGTTTCGTCTGCTGGGTGTCAGGTGATTGATATTATGCAGTGGAAAATGAAACCACTCAATCTGGGCGTAATGAAATAGTAAAGAGAAACTCTGACCAAATTAAATTAAGCCTCTGTGTTTACTGTGATGGATTGCCTATCATTGTGGGACTGCTGCATGTACAGGAGTGAACCAAAGCCTCATACCTCCAACTATTCTGCACAGGCTAACCAGGAATAATGTAAAACTCTTGGCCGATAAAAGAACACACGTATTAGGCAAATTCATATACTGTACAGGAACAACTATTCCATTGAATATTCTGCTCTGGCGGGCAAAGTCAAAAACATTATCCTCAAACAAGGGAGTAAATACTTGCAAAGCTAATGAAATACCTATCAGGCTCAGCTGTACTTTGTGTCTACTGCTAATGAGCAACTTTTGTTACACTGAGACGATAAACCTCAACAGTAAAAATCTCTCAGCTTAACAACAATAAAACAGCAAGCAGACAAGTCTCATAATGCCTGAATTTGGATCTCAAGGCAAATCAGACGACGACTATCACATCGTCTGTGTCGGTGCCAGTGTGTGTATTATTTTTTTGAAGGTCATCCCGGCTTTTATGCCATCCTCCCTTCCTCTCCCTCTTCTCTTTGTCTAGTCTTTGGCAGCCACTTTCTTTTGGCTAGTGTTTTTGTTTGTGCCGGGTGCCATAAGCGCTCCCCTTCTGCAATCCGGCAGAAGTATGAAAACAATTTTTTTTTTTGTTTTGTTTTGCAGCCGCACAAATCCTCTATCGACTGTCCTCATTATGACATAACTGAGGCACAGCGAGAATCGCCTACATCAATATTTCAAACACTCGTGGGTAAACACAGGCACAAAATAGACACGGTCCAGAAAGAGAGAGGAAAGAGGCAAGAGGCTAGAGAATGAGATGAACCATAAACCACAACACAAGTAGTAAGAACTGAGATGATGGACGTACACATAGATGGAAAGACTGAGAAAGAAAAGCAAAGTCAGAAGGAAGCCAGACGGAGGAAATAAACCTGATAAACAGCAGAAAAAGATCGATGGAGAGCTAGAGAAGGCGACTGTGGGAGAAGGAATGTGTTGTCATACTGATTTGAGTTTTTCTACCAAGGCCAGCTGGGACAGAATGGATTAACTAAAGGCCAAACTACCAGACACAGTCACAGTGAAAAGCTAGGAGGCAGACAACGGCGCAAATAAGAATTTCTAGAGGAGAGCAGAGGGAATGGAAACAAAAAAAAAAGGAGAGGGGACAAACCGACATGTAGCGAGCCAGCACAAAGCCAACAGGGATGTATGATTCATATTCATTGCCACACAAACAGGTAGCAGCTGCAACAGATGGGATATTTTATACTAAAGCCTTGCAGTACAAAAAGCTGTCTTGCACACATTCTTGAGAATTGGAACAAATCATGTCCTACCAAAATCCACCTTAACATTATTACTATGAACAAGCTTTTTTTAAAGATTAAAGTCTTTTATATATATGAAATAAATATCATTTATAAAACATTTTGGACCACTTTCACTCTTTTCTATTATTGCACTTTACTAAATGATACACCCACTCTACTACTCACACACCCACTTTACTACATGATACACCCATTCTACTACACAACACACCCACTCTACTACTCACACACCCACTTTACTACATGATACACCCACTCTACTACACAACACACCCACTTTACTACACGGCACACCCACTCTACTACACAACACACCCACTTTACTACACGGCACACCCACTCTACTACACAACACACCCACTTTACTACAAGATACACCCACTCTACTACACAACACACCCACACCCACTTTACTACACAACACACCCATTTTACTACAAAATACACCCACTCTACTACACAACACACCCACTTTACTAGACAACACTCCCACTTTACTACATAACGCACCCACTTCACTACACAACACCCACTCGACTTCGTAAATACATGATACACACACTTTACAACATAACATGCCCACTTTACAAAATGACATGCCCACTTTACTACACAACACACACACTTTACTATATAACATGCCCACTTTACTACACAACACACCCGCTTTACCACATAACATGCCCTTTTTACTACACAACACACCCACTTTACTATATAACATGCCCACTTTACTACACAACACACCCTCTGGACTACACAACACACCCACTTTAATACACGATACACCCACTTCACATCATGACATGCCCACTTTACTACATGACATGCCCCCCCAACTTAATGGTATGAAAGTTATTATGTATTTGTGTTATGTAAATAACGCAAATCAAGCGTGTTAATAGATACATATCAATGACTAAGAAGGATGTTTACTTCTAAATATTTCTGGTACAAATGGCAAAACACAACCTGTCATTAAAGGTCAAAAAGAGCCAGAAACAGAGAGTACCAGAGAACAGGATGAGAGAGGACAAATAGTCATCCAGACAGAAAGGCAGAAGAATTACAACAGAGTGAGAAAGATGGAGAGTAAGTCCATTAGATGAGAGCCTTGATGAGCCAGGTGTTAGCAGACAGTCCCCTGCAGAAGAGAGAGCCAGGAAAAGAAATAAGAAAAGTGTCATGAACTCTCCACAGACCATGACTGAGAAAATGATTAGTGTGAGAAGCTCCTTTATTAGACTCACATCTGCTAAGATTCATTTTCAAGGTTTGGATGACATCTATAAAAATCGGAAAACAAGCAAAAAGATAAGATTCATGTTTGAAATTGCTTCCTGTGTTCTTCCAGGAGAGTTTTTGGTTTAATGATGTAACAAACAAGAGGGTTGGAGGGGGCACCTGAGTTATAGTTATTGATTTTGAAACAACAGTTATTACAACAGTAAGTGCATGATTGAATGTATGCAATTACCACTCCTTCAGTTGGCCGTCAACTCTGTCATTGAGGAAGCATCAGATGGATATTTTTAGTTACAGTCATTAAATGTATGTTCATGATGATTTACAAAGCTAGTTCATGTCAATAATAGGTTTGTATGGTACACTTAATGTGTGTTCTTGGTGTTATAAATAAGAAAGACAAATTACATTATCATCAGAAAGTAACTTTGATACTACTTATTAAACATTTCCTTCATGTTTTATATCATAATACTGTGAGGTTGACAAAATTCAAGCCCTTAACTGTAAAAAGTGCTATTTAAGGAAAAATGAAATCACTGGGAGGTTGGCCTGTCACAAGGTTTAATAGCCAAGACTTTGATCTTTGGAAATATATTTTCGCAGCATAATTGAAGAGTAAAAGTCAAACCCCCCCCCCAAAAAAAAAAAGATTTTGCCCCAATTCTCAAGAATGGTAGCTTGATATATGAGCAAAGGGCACATATATATATTACTGCTCTCGTTGCAGCTCATGCTTCATTTTCCTCTCTGGCAGTTTTCTGACACAAAAAACTTTTCATTTTTAGGTGAAAAAAAAACTGGTTGGTGGGGGGGGGGGGGGTTTCTGAATACATGATGCAACATTTAGTCAGAGTTTCCCCTCAGTGGTATTTGTGGTTCTGTTCTCTACTGTCAACACTGTCAACACTCTCCTCCCTTGTGTCTTCTTGAAAAACAGCGCAGAGGTATCTACTCTTTATTCTTTATTCTCCCAAACCTCTGTTTCATTGAGTGTGGTTAAAAAAACTGGATCGAACATTTTCTTAATTAAAACTATGACTCTGTGCGACTCAGATAGTGTCAGGTGTGGTATTTCACATTCAAAGGCTGGTTCTATGTGACAAATATTTCCAAAAAATCCACAATCCACAGCGGATTTCACCCTCACGCTGTCAACAGCTCGATCCTCGCTCATTTACACCTGGGAGCCGCCCGGCACAACCTCAGCTGTCTACTGCTGGTCACCGAGCAGCGTCACCGGAGCAGTTGGAGATGATGACTAAAGCTGCTGCTATTTTTATATCATTTCTCAAGGGGGAAGTGTCGCAACAGGGAAGCCGGGAGGTAATCCAGTAAATGGCAACACGGATGTTATTCAATGAAGATGACCTCAGATATAGATGTACGTAACGTTTCACATATATTGGATGTAGTCATTTTACATATTGTTCCTGTTATAGTTACAGATTTACATTAACATGGTATTATGTTCATGACAATGTTATATGAATGAATGATAGTTACTTTCTTTTTGTTGACTCATGTATAAGGTGCAACTGTGCTCGTATATTTTGTTTCTGTATATTGTGGCCTTAGCCGGAGCTCCTCACTCTGTATTCTGGGTCTTTCTTCCCCTGATTATCAGTTCGCTTAAGTAGGGCTGAGACCTGACAGACATCTGCTTGTCTCCAGGGAGAGAAAGTTGTGGGAAAATTGAGAAAAGGATAGAAAAGAAAAGACCGTCAGTGTCAGAGATTGTGCAGCCCTGAAGTAGGGCTTGATGAAGCTTATTATTATTGAAACATGAATGTAATTTGTTAATCAGACTCTGACCTGCTTCATCTGCTAAAATATGGACTCTCTCTTCATTTCACCATTTTTGATTCTCTCTCTTTAAACCCCCCCTGCTGATTCACTCCCTATCGCTCCCTATCTATCTTCATCTCTCTTACCCTCTGGCTTCCCCTCCCATCCATTCTCTCAGTCCGCACTTGCACAATATGGTCCTATGCTCGCTGAATGTAAATCATATTTCAGTCTCTTTCATCAGGCCCTGTGCTCTCTTAATGTTCTGTGAGCAAAGCCAACATCGCCAGGCACTACTATTTATACATGACGACTTTAAAGTGGCTTGGGATGCGGCTCTGTTTTCAGCCTCTCCAAATATACACGCAACCATGGAACTGACATCGGCTGACATGCTGCATACCTCGTTGATATTCTGGGGATTTCAGTCTATAATTGTTCGAGTTTGTAATACAAGCTCATGCAGGTGGATGAACTTCATGTCACCTTAACCTACTGACTTTTATATTAAACCAAAAAGTCGACCACTTTGATCCAGACTGAGATATTTCAACAACTACTGACTAAATGATGAGATGATCAATCCTAATGACTTTGATAATCCATTATTTTCCGTCCATCATGAGTTTGAAAGTTAACAACTGTTGGATAAATAACCATGAAATTTGGGCTAATGCTTCATTTTACAGGTCAGTAATTTTCTAATAAATTCCCACTGAGTGTTCTGGAAAGAACTATGCAATTTAGTACTAATTATTGAAAAACTGGAGACAGTGTTCAATTAATTCCAATAATTAAAATGAATTAATTGCTAGTGTAACCTAGACAGTCTTTTTTGTCAGTGTGCAGTAAGCTGAAGACAGAAAAATGTAAAAATGTATCTACAGGCAGCACACCAACTCAACATATATGAAGAATAAGGTTTCCACTAATAAATGAATCATTAATTAATATTACTTGGGTTTACGCTAAGCTGCTTTTTTTCTTTTTACTAAATTCATCTGAAAATCTTTTGCTCCCTATGTAACCAACAAAACTTTAACAAAAAAAGGTTTGTCTTTGTCTGTTTACCTAAAATTATTAAACATTATATGGTGAAAATGACAGACCTCTAAAGTAAAAACTTAGCATTGATGTTAGCAGTTAGCTCAAAGCTCCACTGTTGCCCTTATAGTACAGCTTCACAAAGATGCTAGCATGACTCTGCTAAATATAAGGATTTTAGCATTTTAATGTTAGCAGTTAGCTCAAAGCGCAGCTGCTTATTAGCAGGTTCACAAATATGCTAGCATGACTGTTAAATTTAGTAGATATACATGTTCAAAGGCAAATATTTGCTTGCTAACATGCTAACCTAAGGTGAAAATGTTAAACTTTATATAAGCTACCTGCTTCATATCAGCATGTTAGCACTGTTATGTTAGCAGTTAGCTCAAAGCACTGCTGTTGCCTATAAGTACAGCCTCACAAAGATGCTAGCATGACTTTGTTAGTATAAATCATTTCCTCATTAAATCTGTAAAGACTCAAATATGGCTCAGTAGAAACTTTAAATGAGTTAAGCTTTGGTTGGCTGCTTCTTTTCTATTAATACTAATATAACTTGCACCATAAATTGATCCTGTATAGTATTTTAAGCACTTGTAACAAGCATTTCTACCCGAGCAAATGAGTACTGACAGCCAAACTGTGACTATTTAATATGCTAAATTGTTCAATAAAGTTTAATAAAGAAACACAAACAGCTTCTCAATTAAGCATGTTCTACAATATTTGCAAAGACAAAGGTGCTATTTTATTTAAACAGAGGGAGTTGCTAACAATAGATATGGCCTCCTCTTCATTAAATCTGTAAAGCTACATTGTGTTTGGTGCTAATTGCCATTTAGCTAAACTGACATGTGAACATTACCCTTGCTATACATGACCATGTTCATTATGAGCATGCTGACGTCGGTATTCAGCTACAGCCTCCCAGAGCTGCTAAGACTGTGAACTCATTGTTCCGCGTGTTCCTAAACTCTCTGCTTCTCTTTGCTCGTGTCATACAGTTTAATGATTGAGCTTTAGTTTGAGATACAGCCAAAAGATTTGCCTTTACAAACCTTGTCTGAGGAGTCCTTCCTCATTCTTTGCTATGGCAACGATGAATGGCAGAAAGAGAGGGAGATGGCAGCGTTGCCCTCACGATGACATAGTGCCATATCTACAATAAATGATTAAAACAGTAAGCCTTGAGGTCTTTGGCTAACTGTTGAACACATGCTCTTTGGGGGCTGTGGGTGTCAAATTGTGTTAAAGAAAAGAAAATCTCAGTCACACAGCGGTATTGAATGGAAAGAAGCCTGCAGATATGCATTCATTATAGCTACGGGAATGGATTATCACATGTTGGAGTGAATATGCACATGGTTTCACGGTACAATTGAATTAGCAAGTATTGACATCAACACAGTGCAGACTGCAGAGCTTTTATTCATGTTTCAATTTGCCAAATCCATAAACAAAACTAATGCCAGGTAGTCAAATGAGTTGGAGTTATCTGAATGAGTCAAAAATGAAACAGGGATTGGTTTTTTTTTCAGAGCTTTGTTTGGCAGACCACATAATAGTGCAACTATTCTCGGTAGGCGAGGTAGAGAGCAACAAGTCATCATCACATAGCAGCCTAAGCAATGCGTCACACACATGCGGGGCCCCGCTGCCAGCTCCATTAAAAGATTTGAATCTGTGAAACTGAGATGAAAGAGATGCCTGGTAAAAGTTAATGGAATTTTTACGAGCTCAATGGACTTGATGAGGACGCCGGTGTCCTCATCAAGTCTGGATCAATTTCTTGCAGGCACATTGCAGCGTTTAGTTTATTTAACATTTAATTAAGTGCGTTTAGGAACGGTGGTGCATATTGATTGATTTTTTTTTTTGGGAGGGATGGGGGTGGAAATAGTCCACATTTAGCAAAAAGCCTCATTCTCATCTTTCAGTATATCATTTGACGCTTTTAAGTGTGATAATTGAACACGGCAGAGTGACAAATTTCCCACTCTTCGCTTAAAAGCTGCAGAAAGGTGACTTTGCTTTAGAAGTTAAGTATATGAAAAGCCTGATGCATGTAGTGTCATCTAAAAAAACACAAGTTAGTAACAATGACGAGTCAGGATATGAAAATACACTGAGGGAACATTCCAGACCTCTAGTACCACTGTCCTGATATATGTATACACCTCATGGAGTCAGACTGCTGCCCCCCCCCCCCCCCCCCCCCCCCAACAACCACCACCACACTGCCATCAGAGTCCACTTTATAAACTTCACCATGTTATCCAATTAAACAGGTGTGACCAGCTTTGCCCCAATGTACAAAATCCTTTAACAATCTTTTATATTTTGTCAAATTTACCAAGCACATCAGAATTAGATATTTTGCCAATTATGCAAATCAGCATAATCTGACAGGCTCACACATTTTAAAAAAGCCATTTTAAGAAACCTCCAGGAATTAAAAACAAACTCCAATTAACACCAGGTGATTAGTAATTGTTCCACTGTGATAAACTCCTGATTAAGTGCATATAATTTACCCTCCTTCTCCTGCACTTTGCTTCATACAGTGACTGTTCCTCACACAGTCTCATAGATGCCACACTGCCACCCACTGGCCAATACCTGTCATCACAGCTTGAATGAGTGCCAGGACTGCACATAAGTATTAGAAACATTTATGTAACCACTAATTAATGCCAGAATGTTTTAATGAGTTAGTAAAAATATAATGGCCCATTCTCTCCACAGTGCAAATGTTCAGCATTATTGATGAATGAACAGATTTTGTGCATATTTGGCGCATATAAATTACTGAACAGTGTGTGCATGTGTGCTTCTAGAATTCTAGCACCTTTGCTTAATATGATATGACATTGCACCACAGTTTCACCTCATCTGTCTTATACATGTGCATCAGTGTGAGTGTATTCTTCCATGACCAGAGGTTCAGACAGATGTTGTAAACACAAGCATGAGTCCCTTGAGGATGGGCCTGCTACGCAAGCAGGAAACACGCACTTTGTACTCAAGGTAAACCGTTGCATCACTTCACATCTGGGGTTGTTGGAAACAAGGACTATCCTCTCCCCCAGTGAGGGTTTTGGCCACAGCTGAGCGACCACCTGGGAATCCATCAGTCATTGTTATGACTGGCTGGCCAATGACATTGCACCGTTTAAATAAATGAAATGGGGCACAGGAAAAAAAAATACAGCGCATCATCAAATATTAAGCTCAGCCTTACAGATGAGTTGGACACAAGGTCATGTTTTATAACCAGCCAACTGCACAGCTCCTCTCTCCTCTCTCTGGGAATCTGGGAACACTGCCCATACGCTCCATTAATACTGAACACAAGAAGAAGATAAGAACAGACTATAAGCACTTATGATACAATGCCAAGATACGGCATGTGCTGCAATACCAGCCTGTGACATACAGCTGCACTGCACTGCACTATTTATAAAAAAAACAACATAAATAAATTACCTATTTCTAGAAGAGCTACAACAAATGCTAAACTTAAATCTGATGGAAATGGTTGTAAAGTGGGAAGCTGGTTGGCTATTACAAGTCAACAGAAAAGGTCAAAGTTAATTATTCAAGCATCCCAAAAGGATTTAGTGAGTAGAATTAATGCTGGGATGGATAAGTTAAAAGATCAGTGTTTCCCATTAGGCTAATTTGTCCCACCACAGTTTCATAAATGAACTGAAAATAATTTGATGCATCTCCTAATAACATAAAAGAGCTCTAATATTGTGTTTTATGCTGTCGCTTCAGCCATGTTAAAATAGTTGGT
The DNA here is from genome assembly GCF_963691925.1 of Scomber scombrus. Classification (NCBI taxonomy): domain Eukaryota; kingdom Metazoa; phylum Chordata; class Actinopteri; order Scombriformes; family Scombridae; genus Scomber; species Scomber scombrus. The sequence continues at coordinate 13,418,132 of NC_084993.1, forward strand.
TATAATTTCTTAAAGCACATGATGATGCTTTCTAATGTCATATTTTGTCTGATTAACAGTCCAAATATATTCCGTTTTCTATCATGTATGACACAAAAAAAGCTTAAAATACTCATATTACAGAAGCTTCAACAAATACATTTTTGGCATTATTCCTTTAAAAATTATTATTTGGTTATAACATGGTTACCGATTCATTTTTCTGCTCTTCACTTAAGTAATCAATTAATTATTGCAGCTCTACCTTTTCATCCTCCTGGTTTCAGCACAAGAAGTTGGTCATATTTGCTGTGTCATCGCCATTCATGTCTATACAGCCAGTGTGTTTAGGATTGTTTACTAGAGCACACAATTGTTTACTAGAGCACTAAGTTTTTCAAAGATCTAACCTCTTAATTTTGCTCTCAAAGTGCACCAGATTGATTCATTTAACTTTAAAATGCACAAAATTTCCTTTTAGGGGAATATTCCCCCGAACCACCTCACAGCCTCACAGAATCCTGTGGGAAACACTGAAGATGCATTCAGGGATAAACAAGGAGATACATGCACGGATAAACAAGGGAGAAGAAATACTTAGTAGAAACAAACTACAAGTATAGAGGAGACGAGATGAAGAAAAACAATTGCATCACTAATTTAAGCATATTCCCAGTAACAACAACAAATGTCTACTTTCATCTGACAAAGCTGGTGAGCAAAGTTGCAACTGTCGCCCATCTGGAGCAAAAGGAAATAATGTGACATTAATAAAGAGCCACCAGGTCACCAGAGGAAGGAGGTTGGGGGTGGATGGACCTCCAACTTTGACACTGTTTGTTTTCTACTTCCTATTGATGGTCTGTGTTGGGTTTCTTTTAACCAGAACAAACATAATTCTGCAAACCAGACCAAGTTTTTAACCATAACAACAGAAACGTATGAAAGAAAGTAAAAAGGCTTGATTGGGATTGTGGGGCAGAAAGCCTCTGTTACAAAGTGAGGGTGTAGAGTTTCAAAGGCGTGGACCTTTACCAGACAGAGATAATCTAAGGAAAAGACATAAATAGCTCCTGTATTTGGAACTAGATGTTAAAAATCAATTGTTTTTATGTGCAATAAGTAATAGTTTGAGTACAAATGCATTAAATGATTATTTTTTTGGGACAGGACGGGCACAACATGGCAAATTTGTTAGAAAATTGCTACTTATTTACACATCCGGCAGACAACATGCAACATTAGTATTCATTTGGAGTCATATGGCTAACCACCTGACAAAATAAATCCAATCTTACTCTCCTTTTAGCTCTGTTCTGCTCTCCATCAACTCCTGAGAAAAACATTCAGCTGATCGATAAAGCTGCTAAATGCTCAGTTAACTGACTAGCTGCTAACTTTATATGTGTCTGCTCTTAGCTCCCATAGAGTGGATTATCCAGATCTTTCTACCTGAAAACAGCTGTCTGCTGTGGCTGGAAAAAACGCTGATGGGAGCATCAAGTAGAGAGCAAAGTTGCAAGCTGCAGAACCAAAACACTGTGCCAAAAAAAAAGAAGCTGAAATTCTCTGTGGAGCTTAAGGAGAACTGCACAGTCTGCAGGTGATAATTCTCTGTGGGTTCATCACTGTGAGCAACACATGATAATTCACACTTAGTCATGTGATCCTTTGCTAATAGAAAAACTGTGATTAGAGCAGCTTTAATAGTCAAACACTATAAACAAAGAGAGTCTGATAACATTGAGCCACACAAAGAGTATAAAGAGAGTTTTACACATACTTAATAGTCAATGAGAAACTCTGGAATGTACAAGCTGAGCTCTTATCACTTGTGATTGTTATGGCTCAGACTACAATAGCTGTTATGGCTCAAACGCTCATGTCTGATGAAAAAAATAAGGATCCATTAGCCTTTTTCCTCAAGACTCTCTAGACCAGATATCAGCTTTTACAGCTGGACTGAGCAGCAAAAAGAAACTTTCAAATGATGCTATCTTTGACTTTGGCTTTAGTGATGTGGATCATTAACCACAGTAATCTGTAAAATGTTTTCATCTTAGGAGCCAGATGTGATTCTAATAGATCCATGTCCACTCTCTCTCTCCCAGTGTGTGTCTTTAGCCTTGTGGAGAAGCTCCGCGCTGCTTCCAGCCTCAGCAGACATACCAATTACAGGGTTATTTTTAAAATCCTGCTTAACCATAAAGCTCTCCAAAATAGCTCTTAAATAACAGGGTGTCAAATATCCCTGTGGCACTGCACTGTGTGTATCTGTGCCACCGGCTAGCACTGGCACACACTGAGGAACTACATTCCCCATGATGCATTGACCCTTTGGGATTTTATTGAGTTTTATTTCAAGTTTGGATACTATGAGGAGAGAGAGGTTTGCATCACTGAGCTCATCAGCCAAGAGCATTTTAAAGATTTGATGTCACAACCACATTAGGGCAAAAAAGTAGGTCATGTGGGCCTTTTTTTTGCCTCCTCATCAGACATTTGGTAAATGGGAGGTTTTCTCATAATGACCCGCTTTACTTCCAACAGACTTAGATTTTCCTCTCACAGAAGCCAGCTGAGATGGAAAAACAGAGCGTGAGAGAAAGCCACCCTCCTCTTCAGCAAGGAGACGTGGTAGTGTTTGTCCAAAATCAACAAAACGAAAGGGAAAAAACCACAAATTTTCAGCAAGTGAATCATATCTGAACTCAAAGCAAATAGTGAGATAAGCTACATCCTGTTTTGTCTATGCTTTGCATAATTGCCGCAAATATTTTCCAGTCATTATATCCTATAAATAAGCCTCCCATTTGGTCAACCAATAACTTCCTACCTCATTATATAAAGCTACAGCTTACATACCAGCAGTGAAATCTACAGTGTACAATTTGCTCACTCAGACACCAGAACTGTTTTGCCAGAGGCATGACCTCATGGTCGTGTCTCCACTACTGACTTTTCAAGTATCTTTAAAGGTTAGTGAAGCTTTTTATTTCATTGAAATGCAGGCTGCATCTAGACTATCCATCTATCTGACACATTCAGCACAAAGTCAAGGAATGGCAGTAACCTGACAGCCCATTAATCTGCAAAAAAGTGGAATTTCATTGCACAAAAAATACAGTTTAGAGCCAAAAGATTAAGAAAAAAGTGCAGTACTTACTGTGTCTGCCACAGCAGGCTTCTCAAACATCCTCTTCAGGCTATCAAGTGGGATGTCAAACCTCTCAATCCTCTTAGCAGCCGGCAGGTCTTCTCTGAGCATTGGATCGTCTGATGCCTCTACCTGTGGCCCACAGTGACTACGGGAAACGGAGCCCGAGGTCGCCGACACGGCCCTCGCCACCTCCTCTCCATTTCCTGATTGAATTTCCATTGTTGTAAGAGAAACAGTATCTCCCCTGCTTTTCCCTTCAGGCTGGCGTTTTGCAGGGGAAGTCTATTGTATGTGAGGTGAATTGGGAGGGGTGAGGAAGTGAGGGATAAAAAAAAAAAAAAAAAGAAGTTAAAGAGAGGGTGAGGAATAGAGATGAAGATGCAGGAGTTGCTGGGGTTCCTCTTTGTCTGCGAGGCTCTCTGGGTTGTGTGCAGGCACAGAGCGGCTGGAGGAAAGAGGAGGAGAAAAGGAAAAGTTCACAGGGGAAGTTTTTTCCTTTCTCGTCTGCCCTGTAATTACTCATACACACACACATACACACACAGAAGCCTGTGTAAACTCATGTGGGCTAAGAAAAGCAAATTGAGATATGAGTTGTGAGAGCATGCCACAAGAGTGACGACAAAGAAAACACAAAAAGAGAGGGTGACAGAAAAAAAGGGTGTGTGTGTGGGGGGGGGGGGGGGGGGGGGTTATGAGTTCTAAGAAAGTTCTGTGCTCTAGAAAAAGCTCAAAAACATTCTTAACATTATTTTATCATCTTCATATTTACTTTTAAGCATGATTTTGTACAGATGCCATATTAAAGACATCTGAGGTATAAAACATTGTAAATATGATAGATTTTCACCAGCTGTATATCTGGTATTGCTGTTGAAAGTAGTTTTTAAGCAGTGCGACCCCACCCTTAGGCTAAATATGTGGACACACACACACATGCAAACCAGTCCCCACATGGTGCAATAGGAATTCATGGGAAACTCTCCCAGATGCTTATTATTCCAATCAAAAGACCCCAAATATTTGTTCATACAGAGCCCGTTACGTAAATAGTGTTGGCAGTAATTTATCACATTGGTGAGGACTTTTTTTGTTCAGTGGCGGGTAATTGTGATAGAGTAAGGGATTTCAATTTGAAATTCAGATAGGTAATAATCTCAGAAACGCTATTTTACTTTGACAATTAGGGGTCAGCTTATTCTCTCTTGATTTGAGTGTTGATGTTAGTTTAGTCTAATTGCATTCAGTGTACAAACCGGTCCAGGACAAATTAGCTTGGCACAGATAAAGAGGCATGTTAATGACCAGTTAATCCAAAATTCTCTAATGTATACATTAGCTGTCTTGATAGCATAAGCAGCAGGTTAGCCTGAGCTCTGAGTTGGAATACTGCAACTTCACTGTGAGGACGGGACTTCTGGACTGCTGCTGTTTTAGCCAACGTCGAGTAAATACCTCCAAAATGTAGGCTAACTACTTGTTCAAATATAATATCTTGTTTTTGGTTTCTACACATTAAATGGAGAATATTTGTGGTCATGTCTGTTGTCATGGTAACAGTAAACACTACAACGTTATGATTTTTTTTAAATGTCTTGACTCGCGGTCAAGTCACCTTATATTGATGTCATCTGTACTGATACTTGCTTTTAAACATGATTTTGTACAGATGACATGTTAAAGGCATAGTAAATATAATAGATTCTCACATGCTCTCCATCTGTAACTTGACCTATACTGCTGATGCAGCGTAGGGAACTGTGGGACCCCAAACACTGTGAAGGTAACAAAATAAAAAAAGGGTTAAAAGCTGACAACAATGCAGTTGCATTACTTTTTTTCTCCGATCAGCTGGTCCTCAGTGAACCTCTGTTGGCTTCCAGGAAACAGCTTTAATAGCTTTTCGCCTCACCCATCCTGTCTTTCACACCTTCCTCTACCCTCCTCACCCATCGGTCCAGTTCTTGGGCGGGTAGGAAAGCTTATTATTCCTGAACAAATCAAGGAAAGGCCCATAACAACTAACCCTGCTGGCCTGCCCTGCAGCTATGATTGTGGATATTGTTAATTTTTCACCAGCACTTCCAGGGGAGTGTTTTCCTGCTCTCTGTACTGGCATGAAAAAGGAAATTAACACGTTGATTCGGCTTTCCTGTGTGACACATATTTCAGCTGTTCCTGTCTCCTCCCGTCATGATTTAAACGTGATTCTCACGAAAACTTGAGAAAGCGGGGTGTCGTTAGCTGGGCTCACAATTTTCACCCTGTTATGCTCATGTGAGCTGGGAAAGAAGGGCAGGGGTCAAATGATGGAGGGGAGGAGTTTGAGAGGCGGACAGAGGAAGCCAAGAGAGACTGACAGCTTAGTTACAGGATCGCGTAGAGACAAATACAGCAGAGTTACAAGCATGAGACACTCAGTCAGAGACACAATAGAGACATCAATACATAGAGAGAGGGAGGGACAGAGAAAGGAGCTGAGATGCAATCCAGATAATCCAATCTTGATGAATGAATGGTCATGTTATACGCATCTGATAGTACTTTGGAGGACATAGTATCACTCCATTCAAACTAGAGGGGGATACATTATTCAAGGAGGGCTGAAGGAATGTGTGTCACTTTCAGCTGGATCCTGTGTCCATAGAGGCCGCTCAGTTTACAGCAGTTACTCACATATAGTCTGCATAGAAAAACACACACAAATGCAATTCATATCTGGTTGTGCCATTCATTAGTTTTTTCAATATTATTTCATTTATGCAGGTGAAAAAAAAAGGTACATTTTGAAGAAAACAGGAGGCGAAGGACATGTTCTGGACTAATGGAGTAATAAAGATTTTTCGTGATATGCATCATGATTTGTTGGCTTGTGAAAGGAGATACACTCACATACACATTTACTATACAGTGTTTTAAAATGCAGGGCTGAGTGGAATTCAGTATGAGAGCAAACATAATGCCCCTAACACAAAGCTCCAGAGCAGCTTTTCTTTAATACAATAAGGCAATATTTCAGCCCTTGTGGGGTTACAGAGAGGCTTTCTGGTGAAGATTCACCAGGGTAAAAACACTGCCTGCTTCTATTTAATAAAAGATGTCCAACTTCTGTGTTTGCTCTCATGTTGAATGCATGGCCAAGGACTCCAGACTTTATTTAGAGGACAGACTGAAATATGATCCTTTTGATAAGATAAGAAGATAGAAATAACAGTTATTATTTTATTTAGTCTACAGTGCAACGAAGAAGTATGCACAGATGTCAAATTTTCCAGAAAACTATTTAAAGCTGCTGTCACCAAATAGCCCCACTTAACATAGTTTAACATGGCATTTTGTAGAAGAGCCAAAAGGTCCTATCTGATTCCCAAGAAAATGTCTGGAAATACCAAAAAAAAAAGTATATATCAGTCACAGATTCAGCTGTAAAACGGTGCATCCAGCCAGGAAAAATTGTTTCCCAGCCCACCACACATTAGTCATTCTTGCTGGTTTGTTGACATTATGCAGAATGCCATACTCAGAAATTTCTGACTGCCAAAGATGAAATGATCTAAGTATGAGGCCTTTCAAAAGCCTGGCTTATCAAAGTATCATCATGCTCTTGGAGAAGCTGCATTCTGAGCTATAAGCGCTATACATTCATTGAAGTTGCACTAATATTCTTATATAATGGCTCAAATGACTGTGTGTAAAGTGAAGTGTTGTAACCTCAACTGTAAAGCATTTTAGCATCTTTCAGCTAACTGTTCTTATTTTACAGCTAGGCTATATAATGTGTTTTACACTAACTAGCCTTGTTCACTTCATGCTAGCTGGCTAGCTAAACTACAAAGGTAGCAACTAGCATGTAAATAGCCGGAGCATTTAGTAAACAACAGTTATATTTCTCAGAAGTTGTTAAAGACCAAAACAGAACAAAAAATAAATAAAAAGTTTGGATATTGAATTTATAGTTTCAGTTGGCCAGAAATACAACTCCAAGTTAATGCTAATGTAGCTCTGTTTCGTCTGGATGTCAAAAAATTAGCAACAGCTAACATGTTAGCCATGTGGGGGTGGTGATCTTTTTTTGTTTCTTTGTTTATCTCCAAGTGAATAAAAAACTTTCCCTGACTGTAATTTAGTTATTAAATTGCTGTGTATGGGAACAGTTGTGTCATAAAAAGTTTTATATGACATCCATATTGATATATGCTACTTACCTAAACTGGGCTCTGTAGTCTTTCAGCTTTCCAGAGAGATAATGTAACTTTTGACAGAAGATATATTGCAGCCTTCCACCTAGTAATGAAAAGTTGAATATTATAAGCAATAAAACATGCCTTTGCTCTGTTCAGTACACTCAGGGGTTTTGCTGCAGAGTAACTTGTTCTGGTATTATTAGGTTATGGAAGCTAACCGCTATCATAAGCAAACTTCACATAGATCAACTAACTGACATTACTGAGAAATTGTCTCAACTTTTTGACTCTTCTTTAATCACTAAAATAAACACACCCTCACAATTTGTGCCACTTGTGGACACAGTGGCAACTATTCAGAAAAAAAAGTTATGTAACTGTATGACTGAGATAAATCTGGCACTTGAGAGCTAAAAATCCAATAATAGTTTTTGTATTGAAACCATATTTTTCACCAGAGATATCTGGTGATACATATCAAGAAGGGACATTCAGTAATATCTAAGAACTACTTAAGACTAATGTGAATTCATATGAATAACTTGCACATTCACTGTTACATTGTGCATACAGCATGTAAATGTTAAGTTGTTCTGTTAAATTTGTATTTTATTTTCTGTTTTTGTTGTTGCCTTTTTATCTTCTAATCTATTTATCTTGTTTGATACTTCAGTGACCTAATTTTCCAGCGGGGATCGATAACGTTTAATCTCATCATCTCATCTTGAATAGAGAGTCTCCCCACAGACACGTTTACACTGCAATGAGGAGCTGCAGTTTGCTCTTTTTGTATAATCATTTATCCTCAGCTCGCCTTCTCTACTTCAACATCAGATGTGCATTGCGGACAACTCTTGGAGAAGTGGTTGAGTTGGTGTCTTTTTTTTATGATGCAGTATATTGAATGTTATGACATGACAAGCAGAATCAAACCAGCGTTTAAAAGATTATGGAAAGTATGTGTCCAGCTGAAGCAAATGTTTACAGTTACAGAATTTCGTCATTGACCAAAATCCTTCCTGCTGGCAACTGGAACTCTGACTCCAGTTGCCCACAGAAGTAGGGAAAAGACACCACAGAATTGGCCCAGAAAGCAAAGTATATAACCAACAGCTGTATTTTAGTATTGATTTTCTAAAAGACTCACGTCCAATGTTTGGCCAATAAATTGTGTTCCAGACCTCTGACCTTCTTAAAGAGTGACAAGAATTTTCAACTTACATTTTAACAAGTAGGTTTACAATGCACTACTATCTCTCACTACTACTCGCCTGTAAGCTGTCAGTGCAGATTAGTGCATGCATATGGAATATTAAGATTAAGTGATGACAGCATATACAGCTTTAACAGTAGAGCATTATAGCTCAATGTCATGAGATGATTATTCTATATAATCCATAATTCAACTTTGTGATACAGACAGCAGGGATGAGTTTGAAATGTGTCATTAATGACAAAGCCTAATGCACTGTGATAAACTGCTAACTGCTGAAGGCAGATATGATGGGGCAGCATGACACCATAGCCAATGAATCAAGTGAAACATAATAGTTGTCTGGACAAAGGTTTTATGGTTTAGAGAGAACAGACAGCTTTTAATTTTTATGCTATTTTTAGTTTTAATTTCTGTGTTAAATGAATATACTGTATCTTGAATGTCTGCTGTCAAGCCAGATCCATGCATGACTCCGAACCATTAAAGTTTTAATGACAGAATAGTCATGCACATAGATTAATGTAGAGAATACCATGTACTTGGTCATATCTACATCCATTTAAAACTAGTCCATGACTGAGATGCGATAAAAATATGCTGTCAGTGTAAAAATGCATGTTAAAGAATTGACTTGGAAGAATAATTTTACACATCTATAATGTAAATATTAATGGACCATGAAAAGACCCCTGTGGAACCCCGCTACTAATAGCAACAGGGCTTGACTGTGCTAAATCAAGCCCCATTGCCATTGATAATAGGGTGGTAGGGTAATGAGGCTAATCGCCCTAGCACCCAATTATAATTGCAAGTTTATTATTGGTCTACTACAGAATAGAGTTAACTTACTCCAGAAAAGCATCCCTCAACATATTTAAGATCCTGTCAATGTTTAAACTTCCATAGATCTGGACATTTCTAACACCTGTAGACTCTGTGAACCATGTAGGAATTCTTGGAATTCTCTATTTGCTGTACCTCCCTCTATACACACTATAATACTCACTGCTCGCTTTCTAGGCACACAGGGAGACACAGCAGTCTGTAAAGGTCAGATGACAGCTACACTACTCCAATTACTGAGGCTTTACCTCCTAGCTCGCCTTCGCCATAACACAACAGGTCATCTGATAGGGCCAGAGGATAGCAATGTAGAGTAGTAACAGTCTGGTGAACCTTTAGTAAAAACATAACACTGCATGCACAGGAGTCTTGTAAGGTGAAGCTGTGGGCAACGCAAAGAAATAAATATTTAAATCTGTTAAGTGCAGCTGGGCTGAATACGGAGTAGGTTATACTACACGTTGTGGGACTGTAACATCCTCTCCAATTTCAGGAAGACTCTCAAAATAACAAATCAATGCATTCCAGGAAAAAATCTTTAGAGTTGGTTACACAGCACTGTGCAATGATTTGGAGATTGGAGAAGGAATTAAATCTTGATGTGTTCAGGGTGGAAAAGCAGTGGAAGCTCTGAGATCACCCCGGGCCGTGTAGTTGGCTTGTTTGACTTGGGGCTTCGCCTGCGGTGTTCTTTAAACAGACCAGACAGACGGAGATGCCATCTGCTCTCCTGACCGGTTCTCAGCCATCTCCTCCTTTACTGAATAGGAAAAAGTGACTGCCTCCTTTTTTTTTCACGTTCATCACAGCTGGCTGCAACACTTTAGTCTGATTTAAACAGAGCAATAAACCACACAAGGTTCCTCCTCTGTTGAGATATTGCAAGTTTGCATGAATCCTTTAATGGGCTATTAGGCTGTTTCTCTAATGGAATCTCATTTTCAAGCCAGTACACAGCTGGCATCTACGAGGTCTTCAAAGCTAAATCTGGGTACCACTGGGGGTCTCAATATGGTCTCCAGCAAACTAGAAATAATTAGAATTCTCCTATTATAGGTTTTACTGAACAATTTCCACGCATATTATAGACAGTAAAAGTCCCCCTTATATTTTAAATGAAGATATGCTGCTACATATGGCTGCTTTGGCATTAATCTTGAAATGATGATCTTTCTTTCTATCTATTCTATCTGTTGTATCCCACCAGCACAACTTTATTTGTTTTCAATGCCAAGTCTGCCCTCTGCTGGTCAACACATGGAAACACACCATGAGATTATTCAACAGAAGCTGGTGTCATGGTATCAACGGTACAGATTTTTAAAAAATATATATTTACAGGTACGGAGTGTAGTTTGTACACTCATTAAGGATGGCACTTTGAGTTTTGTTAAATCTGAAATGGAAGACCTATTAATAACATGAAATTAATTTTATGAGGTGCTGTCTAAAGGAGGTCATTCATTCAAGTAACAAGATCAAAGAAACACATTTCTATCTCACTCCAAAAAAAATGCATAAAATCTCCAAAAACAATTCACCACTTTGCCCTAGATGTAAAACAGAACAAAGAACATTTATGCATTTATTTTGGTTTTGTGAATCATTAAAACTGTTTTAGCTTTCAGTTCACCTTTTTTACCAAATCTGTTTTAGAATTAGAATTAGATTTAAATCCATGCTTCTATTTACTCCATGATATGCCTTGATTCCATATAGATAATAAAAAAATGTAGATTTCTAATAATTATATCATACTATGCTAAAAAAAAATGTATACTTGAGATGAATGATTTATGATAAAAGATAGAGAGTTGTTAATCAAGTTCTGATTGATGTTGAACAAAGAATTGATTATTATCAGGGTCTTTCTGACTAAAAGCAGCAGTGGAAGTCATTATTGTAGGCAACAAAGCATTTAAAAGGGAATTAGGAGCTGAGTAGCTTTTGTGTTGGCAACTGTTATTCAATCTAGGAAGTGAAGTTCTCCTTTTAGCAAGTTAATGAGGGTTTTATTCACACCTGCGACACCAGGTGAATGCAGCTGCTGTAATTAGATCTACAGGGCCAGCATTCAAAATCACTGCACGCCCTTGATCCACAGTGAGCCGGCATACACAGCAGTTAGCGACCTCATTGTTCCGTTAGCTCGGTTGCTAACGGGACAATAAATGGTGCGACCGCCGTCCATTTTGGTCTCTCTCTCAAAGGTCAGCATTGTCAAGATGGTTTCTTACTGATCAACAGCACACTTTGGCTCGTCAGAGTTCATCAAATTTGAAGCTGACACAAAAAATGTGCATATATCTACGTCCTTCCTCGTTAGCAAATCCACAGATCATGTCGATTCCAATAAAAATGTTTAATTTTTGCACCTGATTATCACTATAATGATTTCGGTGACCTCACGTGGTTTCTAGTATTGCCTCGTCCAACATCACCCTGAGCTGAGGTTTAATCAGACAGGATAAATGAAGACCAACTAGCCTTTAAAAGCATGCACATATGACCCATAAATGTAGCTCATTCTTATATACATACTGTTGAAAATGCTAGATACTCACTGGCCTCTTTATTAGGTACACCTTTGCAATCTAATGCAATCCAATACAACAGCTCTGCTTTAAATTCTACATTTATGAAGCTTAGACATTTTCAGTATGTGCTGACTTTGTTAGGAAGGGGATAATTATACTTTGTGCTTATTATTGAGGTCATAGTGGGTGATGGTGGTGTACTATATAGCCTAAGTACAGTCCATTTAATAAGGTGCACTATACTGAATGGTGTTGCTAATATTTTGTCCACCCTATTAACATACTGACTGCATATATTTCAACAGCAACTGCTAACATACATTTTTTTGATTTGCTTAGATATGGTTTTATTCCCATGTGAAGACAATATTTAGACTAAACTAAGCCTCATCACACACCATGCTGATTATTTCTACATGTACTGTAATCCCCAAATCATTCCTTTAAACTTTGTAGAGCTTTTCTTTGCTTTAACATTCACTGATCACTGATGCGTTAATTAAAGCAGAAAGGAATCACGTGAGAGGGAAATATACATGGCGTGAAGATTCGGTGAGGGATACAGGTGGGAAAGTAAAAGTTTGCCAAGTAAGTAATCTGTTTTATGTACTTGGAAGAGTGAACGGAGCTTACAGATTTAAACAAAATGACAGTTATGACTCCCAAGAAGGAAAGTACTGGCAGCTCTGCTAATCTCTCCCCGACTCCATTTCTGTAAAGACCAAACTGCACCTGCACCATAGAAATCTACTTTATATATACTCTACGTCCTGTTCTTCAGTCAGCTGGAAAAATGTTGTTCCGGTAGAAATGGGAATGCAACAAATAGATGACACAGAAATGATGTAATTCATATTATTTATCCATTTATTTTACCCCTGAGGTCAAGAAACTCCACCTCTCTTCCTGTTTCTCTCTTTTTCACTGTCTCTTACACACACACACACACACACACACACACACACACACACACACACACACACACACACACACACACACACACACACACACACACGCAGGTCTGTGGGTCACAGCGCAGCTAGACAGCTGAGCCGTTCGTCTGGTTCCCCGGGGAAACAATTACACCCAAACCAGGCAGCCGAGCAGGACAGAGGCTGGGAATAAATGATGGGCTCAAGACTCAAGCTGATGCAAAAAACTTACAGTGAACGGTTGGTGCCACTCACCAGGAACCCCCTCCCCCCTCCCCCAAACCCAACCCCCTCTTCCTTATTACCGACACCGTGGTAAATTAAAGCGGTGTAGCTCCCAGAATCACTTAATTTGACTTGTTCCACACCGACATGTACGCTTCTCTACGATATTATTGTATCATATATCATATATATCATATCGGTGGAAGAGCACACACAAAATAAATGACTGTAATATTCCAAAAAAAAAAGTTGTTGTCATGCAGCAGAAGGTCAGTAAAGTCACAGTAAACACATTTAATACAAAGGGCGCACTACAGGGGTAAAATACAAGATAATTACAGTGATTATTTTGTTTGGTACCATGCAGGATTTTTCCAGCATACCATGAAACATCCAATAAAAATAAAGGAAATGGATCTTTGTATGTTGTGTTGATTATTTATTACAGGTTTCTGGATTAGAGCCTCACACAACCCCAGCCCCAGCCAAATGCACATGTACAGATGGTTGCAGTGTCCTCCACTGACCTCGACAGCCACATCAGCACACACTTTTATAAGGATGTGTATGCGAGAGTATTATGTGGAAATCATTATGGTGTTTATGTGTGTATGCCATCCCATAATAATGAAGTATTTGATGGATCTTGTAATAAATAGAATGCTGGCACGCTTAAAACATGATCATGTCTGTGCTGTTGTTACAATAATGTGATGCTATTCTTGCCTGGCAGACTGTTGTTTTAGTGTCTCATTTTCCTTAGCTGCACTCATTGTTCGAAATTTGCAAGCACACACACACACACACACACACACGCACACACACACTGTATTTTTCCTCTCACTGTGAAAATGCAGACCTCTTCCAGCCTCCCCTCATGCTTCAACGTTGGGAGCTGCTGCCACATCCCAGCCCCCACCTCCCCACAACCCCTCTAGCTGCCTCCTCCTCCTCCTCCTCCTCCTCTTCAACGACTCCTACCCACCCCCCCCCCCCCACCCCCCCCGCCCCTCCCCACCTCCCTCTCATGGCCCGTTGCCATGGAAGCTGATTGGAAGGATCGCTCCGTCTCTCCAGCACATTGCCACTCCATCCTTGCCAGGAGAAAACAAGGCGATTTAGAGCACAGCACAAAACTGAAAAAAAAACCTCCATCCCAAGCACCAAGTGGAGATCAGGTATTAGTCACTGAGATATATATATATATAAAAACTAATGATTCATTTTTTAATCATAGTATATATATTTTTAGGTTTCTTTATTTAAATGCATTAACTTTTCATGTCATTACTTACATTTTCACCTCACATATTGTACAGAAATAATGAAAGAGAATTTATAGATGTCCACAGCTGTGTGAAACATTCATATCAAGCACTTGATTTATGTTGCGATGTGTTTTTCACCCTTAGTTTTATGGTCAAGGGCATTTTGGTCTACACACACATACAGAAATACACACACACAGACATACACACACACACACACACCGGTAGCTTCATCCAACAGCAAACAGCACCCTGACAGAACACAAGCTTCAGTACTTTTTAATCACCCTATAAACTAATTAATGAGGCTCTGTGCTGCAGAGAAAGAGGAGAATTATCAGCTGTTGCAGATCTTAGTACAGAGTGCAATTATACACTATGTGACAGATGCACATAGTCACAAACACACATAAAAACTATATTTGTTTATCATATATTATATTAAACCTAGTAACTAGATTTATTATGGATATTTTCTTGAGAATCTACCATAAATGCACCAATTATAAGTATATTTTCTACATAAATGATTTAATTTTTGTAGAGAATTAAGCTATAAACTTAATTCAGGAATTCAGTTTTTCATTTCCTCGATGCCGCTTCTGAAAAATGAAAGAAAAAAAAAAATCTAATTTCCAGACGAAGCTGGAATACTAACAGGTTTTTTCTGTCTGTGCAGTACTGTACATACAAACTCAAGGCTAAGGCTCTTCATTTCTGATGTTTTTCGACCAAGTACGACTATAATGGGAAGACTGAACATTCACAGACTGGCATTGCTATAGCAACAATGTTTAAGGGCTCGTGGGTGGGGGTTGGCTGGTTAAAAACATATTTTTCAAAGACTTTGTTGTGTGTATTTATGTTAACCTTCATGAGCATTATATGTACAGTAAAGACACGTTTGTTTTTATAATATAAAATCAGGTTTAAAGATTCAAATTTAGCTCTCAAGAAATTAGAAAAGGAACTGAAATTCTACACAGTGTTAAATCATAAAATTAATGATATTCTTCATTCGGAGCTAACTGTCAGTTAGCAGGCTCATTAGCACGGTCGCTAACAGACGTTCATATTCGTACCATTGACTCCTGTCTCATTACTGTCTAACATAGCCCGCCTGTATCCGTGGAGCAGCTTTTTACTCCGACAGAGGAGGTTAAATGAAAGTGGACGGAGCAACGCGGCTAATAAGCAAAGATTCTCCAAACCTCCGGTCCCTCAAATGACAACACTGTCAAGAAGGCATGCTATCGGTCAAGCGCATGAATTAGAAGGTTAAAGTTCGCCGTAGTTGTACTCGGCACAAAAAAAAAATGCAGATTCACTTAACCTCAGTGTTTCTATTAGAATTAATTGATTTCACCAGACTGCAGAGAACTTTCATTTGACTGTTTTCATCAGATAGCTGCAGAGAATCATGGAAAGTTTGAACATCCACAGTCTCACTTAAATTAATAAATGCGAAAATGTGAAAAAATGTCTTACATTACATCAGTATTTCTAAAATCCTGGCGCTGAATCTATTTCTTTTGATTTGGGAGTTTAAGACAGGCTACTTAATTACAGCTAGGATGAACTATTAATTAGATTGGTTTTCTGTTAAGGTTCACTTCAGTGAAAAAACAGAACCAACCAGAATTCTCTCAGACAAAATGAAACACCTGGAAATTGCTGGTGTGAGGCTCTGGTGTTATTCAAATGACTTGACAAAGATTTCAGTAGAAAAACATGAGCGTGACTCAACTGAACAGGATGTTGTGGTAATAGTGCGGTATTGTGGTGAATGTGACAGTTTGGAACATGTATTGACCGCCGTGTCTGCACAGCTGGTCCCTCTCCTCTTTTTAATTAATGTCTCTTCTGCATGTCAGACGTGTCTGTGTGTCTCTACGTGCGTACTGCATATGATCAGAACATGCAACTTCAAACACTTCCCACCAGCTCCAAACACTGTGTGACAAGCTTAGGATCCTCCCAGTGAAGCAGGCCTGGCAGGCAGGAATACATTTGTGTTTGGAAAAGTGATTTTTAGTAAGTACTTTTAAACTTTTAGTTAGTTGGAATATTAGGATTATTAGAGTGATTTTAGGATTATAATTTAATTCGTGGTTATGGTATAAAATTGTCATTATTTTGTAAATCTGTCATTATGACTTAATGTATAACTAATGTGAGTTTAATAGTTATGTTAATGTTATATGTTCTAGTATGTGGTGCTGCCTATCTTAGATGAGACTTATTGAGAAATATTGTTAGTCATTGTGAGGTAAATTTCCTGGTTAAATAATGTTGTATACCAATCTCTTATTCAAATTAATTACGAGAGAGAGCGAGAGGAGAGAGAGAGAGGAGAGAGAAGAGAGAGAGAGAGAGAGAGAGAGAGAGAGAGAGAGAGAGAGAGAGAGAGGAGAGAGAGAGAGAGAGAGAGAGAGAGAGAGAGAACAAAACAAAAAACAGCTATAGAAATTGGTGTGAAAATAGCATGTAAAATATGCAGTTACTGCAAAACGTAATTACTACCTCCAGCTCTTGGCTTTGTGTTGCTGTTTCAATACATGCTCATCTGTATTTATTATCTACACTCAACCATTTAAGTTAAACTGCTCAAACCAAGTCACTCACCAAATCCCATTGTGTGTATTCTAAAGCTTTAACATAAAACATCTGTAAAACCTATTTTTAAAGTATCTTAAATGTTGCCTTGTTTACATCTACATTATCTAGATTGCAGTCTTTTTCACTGTTGCTGCATTAGTAGATAATTGTAGATGATTGTAATAATGTGAAACTGTGTGTTACCTTTAAGTTACATATTTAAATTGAATGTGAAACTGTTAACTTGTGTTAAAATGGATTTTACTATACACTCACCGGCCACGTTATTAGGTTCACCTTGGTCGTACTGGGTTGGACCCTCTTTTGCCTTCGGATCTGCCCCTCATTCTCATGGCTCTAGATTCAACAAGCTGCTGGAGAACATTCCTTAGAGATTTTGGTCCATGTTTGACATGACAGCATCGCACGTTTGTAGATTTGACGGCTCTCATCCATGATGCGAATCCCCCGTTCCACCACATCCCAAAGGTGCCTCTACTGGATTGAGATGTGGTGACTGTGGAGGCCGTTTGAGCCTCTTTTTCAGGTTCAAGAAACCAGTTTGAGATGATTTGAGCTTTGTGGCATGTTGCTTGAAGTAGCTGTTAGAAGATAGGTATACTGGAGGTTATAAAGGGATGGACATGGAAATACTCAGGTAGGCTGTGGTATTTAAATGAGTTCTGACCAAACCATCTGGATGTCCAGCAGAAATCAAGACCTGGCAACATTTTTCCAATCTGCTATTGTCCAATTTTGGTGAGCCTGAGCAAATTGTAGCCTCAGTTTCCAGTTCTTAGCTGACAGAAGTGGCACTCAGTGTGGTCTTCTGCTGCTGGAGCCCATCTGCTTCAAGGTTCGACGTGTTGCTTCATGTTTAGAGATGCTCCTCTGCAGACCTCAGATGTAACGAGTGTTAATTGAGTTCCTGTCCTGGCACATTCTCCTCTGACCTGCCATCAACAAGGCATTTTCACCCACACACCTGCTACTCAACAATGGATATATATATCCTTTTTTTTTTTTTTTTTTAGATATTTCTATAAACCCTTCAGATGATTGGGAGTGAACATTTCTGAGATACTCAAACAAGCTTATCTGGCACCAACCAACATACCATTAACACACTGAGTTGCTGCCAGGTGATTGGCTGATTAGATATTTGCAGTTAAACAGGTGTGACCAATAAAGTAGCCTATGAGTGTAAAGATTACAAGATATATAGAGACAGACAAGCACAGAGATACGTCTAATCCTCAACTATTGGACTAAATGATCTACATAAAGTTCTTAAACTGGTTTAAGATGGACAAGATGACTAAAGCAGTACTTTATTTCATACTAGATACTACATGTTCCTCTTGTTATTCCATGAAGATTGTTAAGTAACCAGAATAAATGGAATCTACACAAAAACCCATTTTTTTCTTCAACTTTACTGCTTCTGTAGTTCTTGCTCTGTGTGTCTGAACACTGGTCAACTACACAAGTCTCTTTCTGCACTTCTTCACGTTCTTCTTCTACTAGATGAATGTCACCGACTGACTTTTTTTTTCCTGCATATTGATTTCTCATTCATTATCTCTCTTTTCTCTGGTTTCCTCTGATCTATTTGTCTCTGCCGTCTATTTCAATTTCAAATGAGCTTTACGGACACAAAAAGAGAGAACGATACAAAGCAAAAAAAAAACACATTTGCATGATAAATACGCTGCAGTAATAATAATAATAATGAATATGAGGAATAAACTATTATAGGGAGTGAAAAAACTGGAGAAAGGTGGAGAAACAGTTTTCACTTATTTAGTTTCAAGTGTAGAAATAATTGCTTATATATTTGTGTTAATAATTCTCCTGAAGACTGTGGAGAAGAGGTGTTTCACACAGCAGATTTCTACACTTTCCACCCCCACCCCATTACATCCACAACCACATCTACTAACCCCCCCTCTTCCCTCCTTTCTCTCTGTGATCTCAAAGGGCTTGCTTCACCTCAGTCAAGCTCCAGCGCTCCAGCCGGCAGCAGCATCGAGCTAACAAGTCTTTGTGAGGAGAAAGAGAGAGAAAGGAAAGGAAGCAGGGAGGTGGAGGAGAGAGGAGGGAAAGAGAGAGAGAGAGGGGGGGTGTGCAGAGCAAGAGAGAATCAGACATAGAGAGAGCTTACAGTATGAGCATAGGATGAGGGTGCAGAGAGGGAACGCATAAGATAGTGACAGAAGTGGAGG